>NC_072412.2:31538694-31841724 GCF_028858775.2 Pan troglodytes
GCCTGTGAGGATACTGAAATTTCCAGGAAACATGACCGTCGTGATGACAGAATGACAGTGAGTTATGAGTTAAAATCTTCAAGGAATGAAAGGCAATGAGTGAGCTGGGGTCAATGGATGCCTGTAGCAAGGAACAGTAATGAATGACAGTCTGATAACACGAAGTTCAACACTGAGTGTTTTTAGAGTGGGAGGAGCAGCAATGAAGCATGAAGAAGACATCTGCCTCATCTCACCCTCCAGTAGCACAAGGTCTGCAGGGGCAACTGTACAGGCAGACAAGAACCAGGTTTGTTGCAACAAGATGGCAATGAGAGCACCTGCAGGAAAGGGTGACGGTAGTGGAGATCTTACTGAGTTCCAGAGGCCCCATTAAAAGGATTCGAGGAGATGAAGAGGTAGGAGGAGATGGTTCCCAGAAAGGCCACATCCAAAGCCTGGAAACGGAATCCAGGGAATTTGGCATGACTGAGAGCCTGTGCTGCCTTTTTTAAATGTTTTAATTTTTGTGTGTTTATAGCAGGTGTATATATTTATGGGGGAGCCTGTGCTTGTTATGGGGACTACTGACACAAGATCAGCTCTTGGCCCCAAGGCAAGGTGTGTGGGAGAAGAAAAAGTGAGGAGGCCTAGATGTCAGAGGAGTCCGGCTAAACCACTGCAGAACTGCTGCCTAATTCACAGCAACCATGAGTAAAAATGCTGATGATCATCAGGTCAAGGATAGTCTGGAGCAGTTAAGATGTCACTTTACATGGGAGGTATCAATTAAAGATGATGAAATGCCTGATTTGGAAAACAGAGTCTTGGACCAGATGGGGTTTCTAGACTAAATACAGTGTGGGAATACACAATACACAACCTACTAGCCTATGTGAAACACCCGAAAGGCCAGAATGAGGAAGTGCTGGAGAACTTGAAAGAAGCTGAAGACTTAATCCAGAAAGAAGATGCCAATCAGATTTGAGAAGCCTGGTAACCTGGGGCAACTTTGCCTGGGTGTATTACCACATGGGCAGACTGGCAGAAACCCAGACTTACCTGGACAAGGTAGAGAACATTTGCAAGAAGTTTTCAAGTCCTTTCTGTCATAGAATGGAATGTCCAGAGATGGACTGTGAGGAAGAACGGGCCTTGCTGAAATGTGGAGGAAAGAATTATGAACAGGCCAAGGCCTGCTTTGAAAAGGATCTGGCAGTGGTTGCTGAAAACCCTGAACTCAACACTGGGTATGAAATCACTGCCTGTCGCCTGGATGGCTTTAAATTAGCAACGGGGGATCACAAGTCATTTTCTTTGCCTACCCTAAGGCAGGCTGTCAGGCTAAATGTAGATGATAGATATAGTAAGGTTCTTCTTGCCCTGAAGCTTTGGGATGAAGGACAGGAAGCTGAAGGAGAAAAGTACTTTGAAGCAGCTCTGGCCAATACGTCCACGCAGACCTTTGTCTTTGGATATGTCTTTGGATATGTCTTCTCTTCTTACTGAAGAGAAGACTTTGTGGATGAAGCTCTTGAGCTCTTAAAAACCTCCTTGCAGGCAACTCCCACTTCTGCCTTCCTGCATCACCATATAGGGCTTTGTGACAGGACACAAAAGATCCAAATGAAGGAAGCTACCAACAAGCAGCCTAGAGGGCAGAACAGAGAAAAGGTAGACAAAATGATAAGATCACCTGTATTTCATCTTCAATCTGCTGTGGAACAAAAGCCCACATTTGACGTTGCCTATATAGAACTGGCAGGAAAGTATATAGAAGCAGGCAATCACAGAAAAGCTGAAGACACTTTTCAAAAAGTGTTGTGCATGAAACCAGTGGTAGAAGAAATAATGCAAGACATATATTTGCACTATGGTAGATTTCAGGAATTTCAAAAGAAATCTGATGTCAGTGCAATTATCTGTTATTTAAAAGCAATAAAAATAGAAAAAGGCATAATTTTCAAGGGATAAAAGTGTCAATTCTTTGGAGAAACTGGTTTTAAGGAAACTTCAGAGAAATGCGTTAGACCTGGAAAGCTTAAGCCTCCTTAGGTTTCTGTACAAATTGAAAGGAAACATGAATGAAGCTCTAGAGTACTGTGAGTGGGCCCTGAGACTGGCTGCTGAGTTTTAGAACTCTGTGGGACAGGGTCCTTAGGCACTCAAATATTGACCACTTTCATATTTCATTTGATTTTTTGTTAACATGTGCTAATCAAGGCTGAGGTGAGTGGATCACCTGAGGTCAGGAGTTCAAAACCAGTCTGGCCAAAGTGGCGAAACCGCTTCTCTACTAAAAATACAAAAATTAGCCAGGGGTGGTGGCACACACCTGTAATCCCAGCTACTCAGGAGGCTGAGGCAGAAGAATTGCTTGAACCTGGGAAGCGGAGGTTGCAGTGAACTGAGATCGCACCACTGCACTCCAGCCTGGGCCACAGAACGAGACTGCATCTCAAAATAAAGAAAAAGTGATAATCATCTTTTCTGCTTGCTGTTTTCAGAAACATATTATGTAATTCACTCTAATGATGTAATTATTGAACAGTTACTCAAATCTGATAAAATATTAGTTGCATTCAATAATTAATGAATCAATGTGTGTGTGCATGTAAGAGAAACCATTTGTATGAAGCAGAAAAAAAATGTTAGGTAGATTTGTAGGAAACAAAATACTGGACTTACACTAAAATAAAGTGAGACGGTCGGTGCCATGACCCAGTGTAATTCTTGACTCTCTACTTATCTAAGATTAATTTCTCCCCCTGCTTAGTTGCAGCGTGAGGGCTGGATATTTGAGTTTCTATTCATGATACAGTATGTATCCCTGGAAGATGTCTCTGGTTCTGGATCATTTTTCCCAGTTCAGTGAGTAACGCCATGTATTTATTTGCTATAACAAAGAACCATAGACTGGGGGCTTAAACAACAGAAATTTGTTTTCTCACAGTTCTGGAGGCTAGAAATCCAAGATCAAAGTGTTGGCAGGGTTAATTCCTTCTGAGGCTGTGAGAATCTGTTCATTGCCTCTCTCTTTGCTTCTGGTAATTTGCTGGCATTTTTTGGCATTCTTTGGCTTGTAGATGTCTCACCTCCACCTTTGCCTTCATTGTAAGGTGGTGGTCTCCCAATGTACATGTCTGTGTCTAAATTTCCCCATATATTAGGACACCAGCCATTATATTAGAGCCTGCCCATATGTGTGGGTGGAGGATTACCCAGGTGCCGAGGCAAGAGACTGAAGGCACACACTATTTCAGTATAATAAAGAAAATAGTTAGATTAAGGATAGTCATAATACAAATTAGATATAGAGATGATCATGGACAATTAGCAATCATTATAAACCTTAATCATTAGCTTTTAGTAGTATTCTTTGCTGCAT
This sequence comes from Pan troglodytes, assembly GCF_028858775.2. Taxonomy (NCBI): domain Eukaryota; kingdom Metazoa; phylum Chordata; class Mammalia; order Primates; family Hominidae; genus Pan; species Pan troglodytes. The sequence continues at coordinate 31,542,062 of NC_072412.2, forward strand.
TACTAATATAACCTAGGAATAACTGGCGGGTATAGGGTGAGGTGCTGAAGGGACATTGTGAGAAGTGACCTAGAAGGCAAGAGGTGAGCCTTCTGTCACGCCCGCATAAGGGCCACTTGAGGGCTCCTTGGTCAAGCGGTAACAGCAGTGTCTGGGAAGGCACCCGTTACTTAGCAGACCGCAAAAGGGAGTCTCGTTTCCTTGGAGGAGTCAGGGAACACTCTGCTCCACCAGCTTCTTGTGGAAGCCTGGATATTATGCAGGCCTGCCCGCAGTCATCCGGAGGCCTAAATCCCCTCCCTGTGGTGCTGTGCTTCAGTGGTCACACTCCTTGTCCACTTTTATGCTTCTCCCGTACTCTTGGTTCCTCTTTGAAGTTCGTAGTAGATAGCGGTAGAAGGAATAGTGAAAGCCTTGAAGTCTTTGATCTTTCTTATAAGTGCAGAGAAGAAAACGCTGACGTATGCTGCCTTCCCTCTCTGTTTCGGCTACCTAAAAGGAAAGGGCCCCCTATCCTGTAATCACGTGAATTGCTTCACCTTTTCAGTCACTTAGAAGATTCACCCTCCTTACCCTGCCCCCTTGTGTTGTATGCGGTAAATATCAGCGAGCCCAGCCGTTCGGGCTGCTACCGGACTCCCGCATCTTGATGGTAGTGGTCCCCTGGGTCCAGCTGTTTTCTCTTTATCTCTTTGTCTTGTGTCTTTATTTCTTACAATCTCTTGTCTCCGCACACGAGGAGAACACCCGCTAAGCCGCATAGGGCTGGACCCTACACATATGACCTCATCTTTTTTTTTTTTTTTGAGTTAGGGTCTCACTCTGTTGCCCAGGCTGGAGTGCAGTGGTGCGATCTCAGCTCACTGCAGCCTCTGCCTCCCCAGCTCAAGCAATTATTGTGCCTTAGCCTCCCGAGTAGCTGGGACGACAGGCACGTGCCACCACACTCGGCTAATTTTTTGTATTTTAATAGAGCTGGGGTTTCACCATGTTGCCCAGGGTGGTCTTGAACTCCTGAGCTCAGGCATTCTGCTTGCCTCAGCATCACAAAGTGCTGGGATTATAGGCTTGAGCCACTATGCCCAGCATGTCTTAGGATTTTTCAACTTTATAATGGTCTGAAAACAAAACATGAGTACCTTACAACTATTCTTTTTCACTTCCAGTACAGTATGCAATAAATTACATGAGATATTCAACACTTTTTTTTTTTAAAAACAGGCCTTGTGTTAGATGATTTTGCTCAACTGTAGGCTAATATAAGTGTTCTGAACACATTTAAGATAGGCTAGGCTAACCTCTATGCTCAGTAGGTTAAATGTATTAAATGCATTTTCTTTGTTTTTTTTTGAGATTGAAAGTCACATTTATTGCCACGTGAAGGAAAGCCAATTAAGTCAAATTGATTAATGTTTGCAGAGTATATCTGTTTCGATCCTTTTGTTTTTAATCTACCTTTGTCGAATTTAAAGTGAGTTTCCTATAAGGAACAAATAGTCGGGTTATAAATTTTTATCCACTCTTTCAATCTCTGTCCATTGATTGGATATTTACATCACTTACAATGAAGGTAATTACTGATATGCCAGCCAGCATTCAACTTTGTCATTTTATTATTTGTTTTCTCTTTGTTTCTCCTGCTTTTCATTCCTCCATTTCTCTTGCCTTCCTGAAGGTTACTTAAATATATTTTAGGATTCCATCCTGATTTATTTTTAGTGTTTTCAGGCATTTTTGTATTATTTTTGTAGTTGTTTCTCTAGGTGTTACAACATACATGTATGACTTACAGCAGTCTACTAGTATCAATATTCTACCACTCTAAGTGAAGTGTGAGAATTTTGCTTTCATTTTGATTTTGGAGGGAAAGGGATTGGATAGTGACCATATACAGACCTTTTTCTTCCCTACTTTTAAATACTATTTTCTTGGATATCATAGTATTATTATTTTTGTTTTAGTCATCAAACATAATTTATAAACTGCATGAGGAAATGATAGCTTGTCGTATATGTCCATTTCTCAAACTCTTTCCATTGTTTCTTCCTCCATCCTATTGTCCTCAGTCCTGATGCTCTGAGAGTCTTCCTTTAATCTTCTCTTTTCTGTTTAAACAATTTCTTTTAGGCAATTTTTGAGTTAGAGAAAATTCTTTTAGTTTTCTCTCATCTCAGAATATTTTATTTCTCCTTTATTCCTTGAGAATTGTTTCAGGATATAGAATTTGTAGTTGATAATTTTTTCTTTCAGTACTTGAAAAATATTGTGCCACTTCCCTCTGGCCTCTGGTTTTAGATGAGAAATCTGTCATCATTCCAATTGATGTGTCCCTATTTAAATGCATTTTCAACTAACAACGGGTTTATTGTGACATAACCCCATCATAAGTTGTCCTCGACTGTGTTTCCAGATAAGGCTGCATTCACAGGTACTGGGAATTAGTCACAATGCATCCTGTAACATCCTGGAACCTTTCCTTATGTCAGTCAGTCCTGGTCACCTGTTTGGTCCCTGGCAGTTTTTTCTCATTTCTGTTCAGAAGAAGAAAAAGGTAAAGATTCTTCAGATTTAGGAATAACAGAATTCTCAAAAATGTCATTTTACCAGTTTAGTTGGGGAAGGAGATTAGACTCTGAGCCTTCCTGTGCTTAGTTCTATCCATAATCTTCTGTTTCTTAATCACCAGATTTTAAATTTTATATCATGATATTCCACGTTTGTAGATTTTGGGTGAATGTTTCCTTTTTAAAATTTAATTTGTTTTTAAGTGTTAAAGTTCTATTAGAAAGTTTCAAGGAGCCACCTTAAACCAGAAGGCTTTATCTAACACCCAGATCTAGTCATGATGCCTCCCAGCTTAAAATCTTCAGTGGTCCCCTGTCCCTTAGAAAATGAAACCCAGACTCTTTTGTATACCCCCAAAACCATTCAACTTCCTGCCTTAAACCACCACCATACACACGTCAGCTAAACTCTAATTTTAGGCTGGGCGCAGTAGCTAATGCTTGTAATCCCAGGACTTTGGGAGGCTGAGGCAGCTCGCAAGGCTAGGAGTTTGGGACAAGTCTGGGCAACAGTGAGATTCTGTCTCTATAAACATAAAAACTAAATTTAAAAAAAAACTACTTTAAAACATAATAATAAAACAAACTGTACAAGTTCATATTCCTGATGCATGATAACATTTAATGCTTCCTACCTTTAAAAATGTTGTTTTGCGTAGATGCTCTTTTGTTCTCCCCCTCTTGATGAATTTGTCCTATTTATTATTCAGCTCGAGTATTACCTCCCTAGTCAGATGCTTACAGTCTGGGTTAGATCCTCCTTCCTCCAGCTTTTGAAGCATTTTGTTGGTTTGGCTGTTTCAGCACTTGTCACATGGTCCATGATCCTACCTGTACATTTCTGAATAAGCCACCTACTAGCCTCAGTAATACAATGATCTCTTCAAGGACAGGGACTCTGTTTGGATTTCTACTTCCACTTCTGACATAATGGGTTGAAGCAGGGGTCAGTTGTTGAAAACTCCAGGTATGCAGCATCTCATACGGTCCTCATAGTCACACTGTTCATTTGCTGTTATCATCCCACTTTACAGATGGGGAAACTGGAGCTCAGAGAGGTTAAGTAGCCTGCTCAGGGTCACAATGCTATAAATTGATTTGAACTTATACTTTCAGGCCCTAAAGCTCTTAGGTTCTTTCTTATACTTCATGCTGACAAAACAAAAGCAAACTCAACATTTGAGAGTTGGGCTTAAAACAGGGACATCTGTATTTTTAATCTAATGCTTTGTTACTGTATTACAGAAACACTGTGATATATAATGAGTTAATTAAACGAGAACCTTTCTTAGGTTGGGAAAGATTTGTTTTGGGGAAAGCCTGTTTCCCTGGGAAACAGACTTACAGATTTCATGTAGGAGATTAGAAAATGCCCTTAGGAACAGCACTTGTGAGGAAGCAAATGCAGCAGGATTGGGCAGAAGGAGAAGAAAGGTTCAGTTAGTCCCACAGGGACTTCTGGAGCTGGGTGGCCCTTCAGAGTCTTGCTAGCCTGAGGCAAGAGCCAGTCCTTGCATACTGGCTCCTCCAGGGAGGGGCATAGCCTTAAGCAAGACAATGCCTTTCGACAGAGGGCAAGTCCAGGAGGGAACTCAGAGGTGAGTTGTCAATAGCTAGCCCTCCCCAGAAGCTGGAGGATCACATGCCTTGGTCCTGAAGGGGATCTGCACCCGCACCATGGCATCCACTCCAGGTGGAATCGGTGACAGTGGTTTTATAAATTGCTAAGTCCTTTATTGTTTCAGTGACATTTTCTAAAAGGAATTAAAAGCTTTGAAGAATTCTATGCAAGTTCAGAGTAGGCCAGACCACAAAGCTGCAAAATAAGTTTCTTCTTTTCCTTTTGTCTTGTGAAGATTTACCTAGTGTAGGATTCTAAAAGTGTTACACTAAAAATTCTTCTAGTTGTTATCAGTTGTATGATAATTAAAGAAATAAGGCTTCCATTTCTTTTGATGGAATTTGATCCAGACATGGAAACCTCCACTTACGTAAAAGTGAAATGAGGAAACTACACTGTTTACTTTTTATTTTTCTGTATTCTAAATGTTTTTCAATAAACATGTATTTTATATTTGGGGAAAACAAGATATATTTAAAAAGGACATTTGGGAGAAGGACAGTACTATCATCAAGTTTTGAATATAATTAGAGGCAAGTTCCAAAATTAGAAAATGGAACATGCTTGAGAAACTTATAATTTCTTTAAAAGCAGTGTTTAAAATTAAGATCCATTAAATAAATTTGAAATGAAAAGAAAGAAAAGATGAACCATCATTTGCAATAGAATAAACAAATCCTTATCTGAGAATGACATTTCCATTCCCTGTTATTTACAACGGATACATAATTCTCAGAGTAACAAAAACAAGAAAGTATAAAGAGTAGAATTAAATGCTTAGTGCCTCTTCCAACTCCAGCTTTCCTAGCCTCAGTTCTATCCTGGTTTATCCCAGGATAGAATGGATAGCACCTACCCATCTTTCACTTTAGAATTTTATAACTCTTGGCCAGGCACAGTGGCTCATGCCTGTAATCCCAGCACTTTGGGAGGCCAAAGCAGGCAGATCACTTGAGGCCAGGAGTTCGAGACCAGCCTGGCCAACATGGCTTGAACCCGGGAGGCGGGGGCTGCGGTGACCCAAGATTGCACCACTGCACCCTAGCCTAGGCCACAGAGTGAGACTGCGTCTCAAAAAAAAAAAAAAAAAAAAAAATTATAACTCTTTATTTTGAACTAATTTCAGACCTTTAAACAAGTTGCAAAAATCGTGGAATTTCCAAATATTCCTCACCTAGCTTCCCCTAATGTTAATATCTTGCATAACCATAGTACAATTAGAATCAGAAAGTTAATAGTGGTATAATTATTACCCATACTGTAGATGTATTTGAAAAATTGTTTGAGTTTAAGGTATTTTACCCTGTTTCCCCTTTTTTGTTCTGGGATCCCAAATTGCATTTAGTCATTTTTTCCCCTGTATTTTCTACCAGTCTTTAATACTTCCTGTCTTCTTTTTCATGATCATTATGCTTTTGAATAGACTGATAATGATCATTATGTTTTTGAATAGACTGATCAATTATTTTGTAGCATTCCCCTCAATTTGAGTTCGTCTGATGTTTTCTCATGACTAGGATGAAGTTATGCATTTCTGGCAAGACTACCACTGAAGTGATGATGTGTCTTTCTCAGTACATCATATCAAGGGGTTAATGATACTGATCTTAATCACTTGATTAAGGTGATATCTGCTGGGTTTCTCCTCTGTACAATAACTTCCTTTTTCTTTGTAGTTAATAAATATCTTGAGGGAGATTCTTTGAGACTGAATCCTATTTCACATCAAACTAGCATTCATCAGTTGATTTTGTTTGCAACAATGATTACTGTGGTATTTGCCTAATTATGATTTTTCCCCCTTTCTTTCCTTCTACGTTAATTGGAATTCTATAAGGAAAAGCTGTGCCCTTTCCACCAATGTATTTATTTGGTTATTTATATCAGTATGGACTCAAGAACATTTATTTTATTCTGCAGGTTAAAATTTGGTACCTTCATTATTTTATTGTTTAACTTTTTTTTTTTAGCTTTGACCATTAGGAGCTTTCTCATATGGACTCGTGTGTTCTTTCAACCAGCTTTCTTCACTTTTTGGACACTTCCTTATTTTTTGACATCACAAGATGTTCCAAGTTCATCTTGTATGTTCCCTGCCCTAGTCTTGGAATCAGCCATTTCTCTTGGCTCCTTTTTTTTAGTAGAAAATGGTGTTTAGATCCAAGATCTGGTTGCTAGATAGGCTCATTACTTTACTGTGGAGGCATCAGTACTGCCAGGCCCTCTCAGCAGACAGAGGTGGGAAATGTTTGTCTTCCATTTTGGATTCCCTCATGTCTAGTTGGATTTGTTTGTTGGTTGGTTTGTTGGGTATGTGAAGTATCACTGTGGTTCTAGGGAGTCAGACCTGTACAAAAAGATATACTTCATGTCACTTCCTCCTTATCCTTGCAGTCCCAATCCTAATCCTCCTTTTTCCCCCACTCACACCCTGTTCCTTTAGTTTCTGAGTTTATCCTTCCTGATTTCTTTTGCTCAAATGAACAGATACATGTGTATTTTCTTATATTCCCTTCTTCCTTATAAGAAGGGGAACATACTCTAGCCTTTCTTTTATGCTTTTCTTTTTTAACTCAACACTGTGTCCTGGAGATCAGTTCATAGAAATCGTCCTCACTCTTTTTTTAGAGCTACGTGGTACACCATTGTTTGGATGTACCACAGTTTATCCAACTCTATCCTGTATATGAGCTAATAAAAGTTGCTTCCAATATTTTATAATTATAATGTTTCAGTGAGTAACCTTGTTCATAGGTGTTTTCATGAACTTTATGTTCATGTGTATTTTACTATTATTAGAGGTCTAGCTTCCGAGAGGAGTACAAGAAATGGGATTACTGGGTGCAAAGGTAAATGCATATGTGTCTTTGCTAGGTATTGCCAAATTTATCTCCAGAAATCTTGCACAAATCTGTACTCCTATTAGCAATGTGTGCGTATACCTACTTCCACATGACCTCAGTAAAAGAATGTGTTGTCATATTGGTATTGAAATTTTAGCACTGTAAGCAACAGGTCATTTTGGAAAACCTGAGCTTTCGCCAAATTCAGCTATTTTGATTTGCTTTTATTATTAGCATATACCAAAATAAATAGGCATATTAGAGTTTCCTTTCTTGCATCTTAAAATTCATCTAACACATCTATAATAACATTCTTTTTTTTTTTTTCCATTCTAGGACTTGCCCCTTTCGTCTATTTGTCAGACGAATGTTACAATTTACTGGCAATAAAGTTTTGGATAGACCTTAATGAGGACATTATTAAGCCTCATATGTTAATTGCTGCAAGCAACCTCCAGTGGCGACCAGAATCCAAATCAGGCCTTCTTACTTTATTTGCTGGAGATTTTTCTGTGTTTTCTGCTAGTCCAAAAGAGGGCCACTTTCAAGAGACATTCAACAAAATGAAAAATACTGTTGAGGTAAGGTTACTTTTCAGCATCACCACACATTTTGGTATTTTTCTATTTTGACAGTCCAGTATCAAGGAAATAGCTTTTATACAAATTGGATAGTTGAGGTAGTATGTGAGGTAAAGTTTAATCATATATTAATTGCCCATGAACCTCAGGAGATGGGGGAATGGGGAAATGACAGCAACTAGAAAGAGAAGAATGACTTGAAGGGAAATGAGTTAGGAGAAATTGTGAGAAGGATGTTCAGAAATGCAGACTTTGTAAGCAAACTGGAAATTGGTTACAAGAATAATATGAGTTATCTGTGGTTTGCAGCAGTCAGCAGTGTGATTAGTTAATAATATAGAGACTACAGGTTTACATTTAAACTCCATATCTAGTGTTTTATACAGATTATATTTCTTTGACTTGATTTAATCCCAGATAAGAGACACTGATATTATTTTCCCTAGATCAGGTATGCATTTTCTGCTTAAATCTATATATACATTATATAATATTAGCTGGTGTTTATTGAGTGTTTACTATGTGTCAGACCTTGTTCTAAGCTTCTCATTTAATTCTCCCACAACCTTATGAGGTAGGGAACTGTTTTTCTATTTTATCAGTGAGAAACAGGTTAAATGGCTTGCCTTAGGTCAAATGCCAAGTTAGTAAAACTAGGATTCATACTTAGGCCATCGAATGCAGAACCCAGACTAGGAACTGCTATGCAATGCTGCTTCCCAGTAAAATTTGAGATTTCATAAGTTGGTAACTAGTGAAGAATACACAAAAAATAAGCCTCTTAATTCTGTAGTTTAATATTTGAAATGTGTGTTATTCAGAATTTATATAAAAATATATTTTAAAAGCATTAGAGCTGTATAAAGAAAGCTGTGTTGACATTTTACCTAGAGACTCTATGCATAATGAATAACACTCTGCTATATCTAGTTTCTAAATTAGGGGTGGGAGTTGTATTCATTATTTAGTTCCCATACAGCATATCTACTGTTTACACCCCACATTTTCTTTTTTTTCTTTCTTTCTTTCTTTTTTTTTTTTTTTTTTAGAGACAGAGTCTTGCTTTGTCACCCCCAGGCTGGAGTACAATAGCACAATCTCGGATCACTGCAGTGTCTGCCTCCTGGGCTCAAGCGATTCTCGTGCCTTAGCCTCCCAAGTAGCTGGGACTACAGGTGCGTGCCACCACGCCCAGCTAATTTTTGTATTTTTAGTACAGACATGGTTTCACCATGTTGGGCAGTCTGGTCTCGAACTCCTGGCCTCAAGTGATCTGCCCACCTTGGCCTCCCCAAGTACTGGGTTTACAGGCATGAGCCACCGAGCCCGCATTTTCTCTGAGACGTCTTCAAAGGCAGTTTACTAATCCTGCTGAAGAGACAACTGTCATTTACATAGCGTTTTAAAGTTTTACAAAATACTGTCATGAATTAGGTTAAACCATATGAAATTGCTGATATTTGACCAGTTGTGACTTCTCAAACAACAGTTTCATGTAGTTTAACCTATAAATCATTTCAATTAATTCTTGGAACAGACGTGAGGTAGGTGAGGCAATTCTTTCTTTTCTCTAACCAAAGAAGTACCTTTATAGATGTGAGATGATTCCCAGCTATTAAGTAGTAAATAGAGCTAGGACTTGAGCCCCAATCTTCCAGCTTCAGTCCAGATCATATGACAGCTTGCTGATTAAACTAGATGACAGAGAAGATCTCTTTCCTTCAGATACACGTACTTTTTCTCTGTTCCCCTCTCCCTATCAGCTAGATTCCCCTAAATCACTGATACTGGTTTTGTAATTTTGCGTCGGCATGTTTGACAATTGGTATCACATTTAGGGTTTTTCATTCTTTTTTGGTCCAAACTTTTCATTTCTGCTTTTAAAGGAAATACTTTTGGAAACATAAATATGTGGGTTTGCAATTTATAAAGCAGCTTTTCCACTTATTTTCTTAGAATATTGACATACTTTGCAATGAAGCAGAAAACAAGCTTATGCATATACTGCATGCAAATGATCCCAAGTGGTCCACCCCAACTAAAGACTGTACTTCAGGGCCGTACGCTGCTCAAATCATTCCTGGTACAGGAAACAAGCTTCTGGTAAGTTAATGTAAACTCAAGGAATATTATAAGAAGTATATATGGAGGCCATCGTATATTCTGTTGTATACCTAGTAAACATGGTAAAATGTAATTAAACTTCATTAGAAAGTGTGGTTGTTATGTGGCTCCTGTAAGTATAGTTATTTAGAAATTTTATTTATTGAAGCAAGATATGAAACTCTGGGTGCACACTTTCCCAACAGGTGCTTTCATTTACATGTGATTGAAAAGTGTTTTTTGCCATTTATTTCACTGTTCCATACAATTAGGGTTGTTTCTAAGCTGTTTGTAAGCTGTTTCTAAGCTATTTAGGTGGTTAAATCACAGTAGATGCAAATCAAGCTAAAGTCTTTAACATTGGCTAATGGCTGATTCTTAAATAGCTAATACTTGCTAAGGGTATCTATATTAACTCATTTAATCCTCATAACAACCCTATGAGATAAAACCTAAGTCCTCACTTAACATTGTCAATAGGTTTTTGTAAACTGATTTTAAGGGAAGTGATGTATATAACAAAACCATTTTTTTTCTCATCACTGTTCTAACAAAACGATGTTGAAGATTTAAATGACATTGCTCAAAGACCTGCTATACATTGTTTGACTTAAAGTCACAGTTTCCAAGAACCTATCAATTATGTTAAGTGAGGACTTGACTCTATTATCCTCACTTTGTAGATGAGGAGACTGTGGCATAGAGAGAGGTTAAGCAATTGCCTAATAAGGTCACAAAGCTAGAAAAGTAGGTATTAGAACCCAGATAGTGTGTGTTCTCAAGATGGCTTTAAAATATTTATCTTTGTTTAATCTGTTAATAATAAAAAACAAAAGATTAAAGCATAAGTGATGTCCCCTACCTCCTTTTTTGTCTTTTACTGTGATTATTCTTCATCTTCCTTCATTTTCATGTCATTTTATATGTTCTTATGTAAAATTACTTTCATCTAGAATAGGAATAATGTGAATTCAAATCACCTAACCTATTAGCAGTTAGGGGAGGGAGACTGTGTGTAATATTTGCGTGCTTAAATATTTTCAATGAAAAGTTACTTTGATTTAGTTTTTTATGTTACTACATAATTATGATAGGCTATGTTTTCATTTTTTTATCAGATGTCTTCTCCTAATTGTGAGATATATTATCAAAGTCCTTTATCACTTTGTATGGCCAAAAGGAAGTCTGTTTCCACACCTGTCTCAGCCCAGATGACTTCAAAGTCTTGTAAAGGGGAGAAAGAGATTGATGACCAAAAGAACTGCAAAAAGAGAAGAGCCTTGGATTTCTTGAGTAGACTGCCTTTACCTCCACCTGTTAGTCCCATTTGTACATTTGTTTCTCCGGCTGCACAGAAGGCATTTCAGCCACCAAGGAGTTGTGGCACCAAATACGAAACACCCATAAAGAAAAAAGAACTGAATTCTCCTCAGATGACTCCATTTAAAAAATTCAATGAAATTTCTCTTTTGGAAAGTAATTCAATAGCTGACGAAGAACTTGCATTGATAAATACCCAAGCTCTTTTGTCTGGTTCAACAGGAGAAAAACAATTTATATCTGTCAGTGAATCCACTAGGACTGCTCCCACCAGTTCAGAAGATTATCTCAGACTGAAACGACGTTGTACTACATCTCTGATCAAAGAACAGGAGAGTTCCCAGGCCAGTACGGAAGAATGTGAGAAAAATAAGCAGGACACAATTACAACTAAAAAATATATCTAAGCATTTGCAAAGGCGACAATAAATTATTGATGCTTAACCTTTCCAGTTTATAAGACTGGAATATAATTTCAAACCACACATTAGTACTTATGTTGCACAATGAGAAAAGAAATTAGTTTCAAATTTACCTCAGCGTTTGTGTATCGGGCAAAAATCGTTTTGCCCGATTCCGTATTGGTATACTTTTGCTTCAGTTGCATATCTTAAAACTAAATGTAATTTATTAACTAATCAAGAAAAACATCTTTGGCTGAGCTCGGTGGCTCATGCCTGTAATCCCAACACTTTGAGAAGCTGAGGTGGGAGGAGTGCTTGAGGCCAGGAGTTCAAGACCAGCCTGGGCAACATAGGGAGACCCCCATCTTTACAAAGAAAAAAAAAGGGGAAAAGAAAATCTTTTAAATCTTTGGATTTGATCACTACAAGTATTATTTTACAAGTGAAATAAACCTACCATTTTCTTTTAGATTGTGTCATTAAATGGAATGAGGTCTCTTAGTACAGTTATTTTGATGCAGATAATTCCCTTTAGTTTAGCTACTATTTTAGGGGATTTTTTTTAGAGGTAACTCACTATGAAATAGTTCTCCTTAATGCAAATATGTTGGTTCTGCTATAGTTCCATCCTGTTCAAAAGTCAGGATGAATATGAAGAGTGGTGTTTCCTTTTGAGCAATTCTTCATCCTTAAGTCAGCATGATTATAAGAAAAATAGAACCCTCAGTGTAACTCTTAATTCCTTTTTACTATTCCAGTGTGATCTCTGAAATTAAATTACTTCAACTAAAAATTCAAATACTTTAAATCAGAAGATTTCATAGTTAATTTTTTTTTCAACAAAATGGTCATCCAAACTCAAACTTGAGAAAATATCTTGCTTTCAAATTGGCACTGATTCTGCCTGCTTTATTTTTAGCGCTGTCACAGGACCCAGAGCCTATGCCCTTTTAAACTTACCACAGAAGCAGAAGATTAATTCAATTTAAGATGATACTCTCATTTGTTACTTCCTTTTTTTTTTTTTTTTTTGGAGATGGAGTCTTGCTTTGTCGCCCATGCTGGAGTGCAGTGGCATGATCTTGGCTCACTGCAGCCTCCACTTCCCAGGTTCAAGTAATTCTCCCACCTCAAGCCTCCCAAGTAGCTGGGATTACAGGGACGCACCACCATGCCCAGCTAATTTTTGCATTTTTAGTAGAGACTGGGTTTTACCATGTTGGCCAAGCTGGTCTCAAACTCCTGACGTCAGGTGATCCATCTGCCTCAGCCTCCCAAAGTGCTGGGATTATAGGCGTGAGCCACTGTGCCCGGCCAATATTTGTTACTTTCTTATGTTTAATAGAGAAAAGGGATAAAACATTTCTAACTGGGAGTTAATAGCATGGAGAAGTTCTTAAATCAGATGTTTTAATGCCTTAAATGTCTATATAATATCATGTTTTCAAATCTAATTATAAATACGTTTAAAGCCAAGAATAAATCTTTTAAAAAATTGACTTGTTTCCTTCCATAACTCTGAGCCATGATTTTTCTCTTCTGTAAAAAGCATTAACAAAATTGTCTATTTTGCTACTCCTTGTAACTTAAGTATTCTGCAAGTCTTATTAATGAGACTTGTTTTGTTTCTAAAACAGTTTGGTTTTCACATCCTAATTTTGCAGTGATCCACTCTAGAACAAGGAATAAAACTTGGGTTTCAAACAGGAGAACAGAAAAAATTACAAGAATTTAATCTTTTCTTTTTTGAATCCTTGGTAAAACTGCTATTGTCTGTTCTCATGTAGAACACCCATTATGTTGATAGATATGCGCACACTTTTTTATAAATTATAAATAACATCCAAGCTACATGAAACAAAATATGAAGCTTGAGTATATGTGTATATTATCCCCTCAAAAGTGACAATTTAATGACTACAAAGTCAACATACTGCATCATCAGGGATAATGGTAAAAATTTGTGTTATTTATTCAGCAGTCATTTAATGAGACCCTATTGCCCATAAAGAGCATTTGCCAGTTCTATGAATGATGCAAACAGCGAACACAATACAAGTCAGTATTGGGTGTTCAAAGAGTTATACAAATCAGAAGCCATGGGAGTTGAAAAACAGATCACTTCTACAGGGGATAAAGTTGATGGCATTTAATCAATTTTTATGGTTTACAAACCAAATATTTCAGGGGTCAGCTAGGGAAAGAAGAGACATTAAATAGGCCAGGAAACTATTCTTTAGAGCTCTAGAAAAGTTATGTAACCCAGAGCCACTTCTCCATAGTGGTCACTCACTTAACCCAAGTGAGCCAAAAACCCTAAAGCAGGGAGCCAGCCAAGTCAGGAGGGCTTGAATCTGGTCCTTTGAACCGCTCATGTGAAATCAAAGGACGGTAATTTCCACTTTGAGCTCTCTGACATTTCTCCCCTCTACCAGCCCAGACGAGTCAAGCCATCCATATTGAGCTGGTTATGCCACCACCCTATCAACCAAGATATCCAGGACTACCTGGGCCTGGAAAATGGGAGCATTATTAAGTAGATCATTAGGAGATTATTTTATGTTGTGCTTGGAGATACAGAAGTTAGCAAAGCTGATAACACCTTAGATTCATTGGGATTTACTATTGTCAGCCAAACTTACTCAAAGGAGATACCAGTTTTTAAAATGTTAGTGAAGAAAACATTACACATATGGTGTTGGTAGTCATGGAGATGTCGAGCAGGTTTCAGTAGTGTCAGATAACGTTAAAACAGTCTCATGTACACAGATCAAATATATAAGCAACTAAATTATAAGGCTGCTTTTGTCATTACCTTTACGATTCCTATTTATTAAAAAAAGACTGGTAAATAAGCCTGTGATACAGAAAAACTGGTATATTGTTGAGTTTCTTGGCATTTAGGTAATTAAATTTTTTTATTGTTGAACCAAAGAAAGATCCAATGACAAATCCATATAAATGTGATACCATTTACAATTTTTAATAACCATAAAAGCACCATTATATAAGACACTTAAAATAATTTTTCACAGAACATTAGAAAGAAGCTGTTGGCCAAGAAGAAATAGAGCATACGTCCTCTGTGGTCTTGTCTATCATGATCTCACATTAAATCTGATTCCAACCTGTTGGAAATTAATTTGGATTCATAAAGTCAGCATCAGTATAAGAAGACATTCCAGAGTTGTGAGGACTTGATTGTCTTAATGCCACATAAAACATCAACTGCTCATTTTGTAATGAGCATGGCTTTTATATATCCCTGTATGACCTATATCCTGGGGTGCCTAATTTCTTGCACTCCCAAACATTTGAGCTGCCGACTAATTACACATGTTAATAGGCATAATTTTAGAAGTCGTTTATTCCTTTTAAAAGTTAGTGTTTTATGAAGGCAGGCTTATTTTATTTACACTATTAGCACAACAGCCAAAAGTTATTCAGGTTTAATCCTGCTGAATAAAGTAGTAAAAACACAAGGTGTGACTTTAAATAATGACACTGATTTCCCTCAGTAGCTCCTATAGCTATTAAGGATTTGACAGCATTTTTAACAATGATACATCATTAAAATAAAGAAATAACTTCCCAAAGTGTCTACTTTGAAGGACAATGTTCCCTTAGATGTATGCTTTCTGGCATATTAACATTAAAGGAAAATCAGTATCATAAGAGTCGCACATCTCACATTTTTAGATACATAGATTATCAAAATAGCAATGGCACTAAAACTTTTCCTGCCCCCCCCCCCACCACTTCTCTCCACCTTCCCAACTTTACCGATGGAGATGAATTTCCTGAAAAAATAAATAGATCACTTCAGAGCAAATAGTACTGAAGCTTATATATAATATAAACACTTTATTTCATCTATGAACCTATGTAAATATATTCTTGGGTGTGTTCTCAAGTTTTGGTTTCAAATTCTTACCCTAGAGAAAGAGACTGTTTACTCAAATCTGCAGAATTCCCAGCATCAGACCATGCATATAGAAGCACTTTAACAAATTTTGGTGAAGATAGTGAATATAATGACTTTGCTCAGAAACTTTTGAGTTCAGCTATTTACACTGGAATTGGAGCTCTGACTAAAATGCAACAAAAAATAACAAAAATTGAAGTAGAAACTGACTTAGGAAAATTCTGCATGGCTGTAAGATAGGCCTCTAATATCCATGGTGACAACCGCCCCTTCTGTGATAGGAGCTCTCATTTGTAAATCCACCGTGGGCCCTCCGGTTTGGAAACTCTGTGTAGGAATTCCAGTATCTGGCATTGTTGGAAGGCAATGCATTATTCCTGTCCTGGTTTCTGTTCATTCTGCTTGGTTTTTCTGCATGAAGCACACTGTGAAAAGTAACATCGTGTTCATACCGTTCTTTCATTCGGTGGATTTTTTCTCTTGAGACACCATGAATGTTTCTTCTACATGGAAAAAAAATGCATTTAGTTAAGGCAGGATACCACAATGAGTTACTTATATTTTACAAGTCCTCTAGTATTGCAGATATTGCAGTCCCTGTTCTCAGGACTTAGCTCTGGCAAAAGCATAACATCTTGTTCAGCAGTTCTCTTTCAGCCTCCACTCATGTTTTTCATGCTGCCCTGCACACCCCCAAACCACCCTGAGGCTAGCAAGGAGCTAAAGCTTCAGAAATGCTTTGTTTCTGGTCCTCTCAATTACGTGCTTCAAGACATAAAAGAACACCATGAGATTTTTTAAAAATCGTACATTTGCCTGTTAATGTCATGCATATATCTATCTACTTATGTTAATCAGTCCCTGAGATATATTTCTAGGAGATACTTATTAAAACAATCTTAAATTCTAGTGGGCAGAAGAATCAACTGGGGATATAGTTAGAAATATAATTACCAGAGATTCCAACTACTGAATGGGGTCCATGAACTCGGATTTTAATAGCCACCTGAGGCAATTCTGATGGAGTAGTCCACAGATCCACTTTGAAGACACTATCTGCCTATTACCATAAGAGGAACCAGCCTTACTCCTAAGAAGTAAATTCTTATCTCACTGGCTATTTTAAGTCAATGACATCAAATAATACAGATAGAGAATATCTGAACCCATGCATTCAATCAACAAGTTAGTATTATTTGAACATTTATTGCTTTATAAATTAGAAGCAGCATCTAGATCATAAATGAATCGCAGACTGCTCAACATCTAAAGATCTTTAGCCTAAATGCAAAAACACCACTGACATGTGCAGTCCCATGCAGATAAAGTGCTTTTAAATGTTCCTTGATGAAGAAGCATTTTAGCAGAATGTTAAATGCATCCTTTTAAAGGACCAAGTCCAAGCCAAGATTTAGCATTTAGCATTATATTAGAAAACTGACCCAAAACTAAAGTCTTCACATTAATAATTCCAAAGTTATCAATTTCCAAGAATTACCATTTCTGGCCTGAAAACTACCATGTCCATTTCCAGCCTGAAAAGATTCTTTTGTTCGGTCTGAAATACCTGAAAATAGCAGGATACATAATGAGGAACTAGAAAAACAAAGAAGTACCTTGCTAACTCTTGAACGTTGAATTTCCAGCGAGTGTCAGGTTCTCGGAATATAACTTCATAGTTATTTTCAAGTGCCTGATTTTTCAAAAGTACATAAAACATTGAAGACATAGTATGTATGTTTGGGAATGTTTATGCTGCCATTTAACATTTACTACAAATCTTTTCAGAATTCCTTTTGTTTTACCAGTAATCCAATGCCTTAATTTATCACAATAAATGCAGTTGTTTCATTCCCATACTTAGCCACTCTCATAATTCTCCATGATAAATTTTGCTCAATTTTATCTAGTATGTAGGAAATTTGTAAAGGTTCTTTGTTTTGGACATCTTTAAAAATAGATGACTGAGCTAGTTTAAAACGTCCTGAACACCGGTATGAATGAACTCAGTGATGTCTCAAAGTCACTTATGGGATTTTTGTAGATTTACTTGTCAGATGCCTTGTCCTATTCCTCATGCCTTCCTTTAGAAAGTGGGAGTACCATAGGAACATAACTGGTGAAATAAAAGTGATAGTCACATACTTCACATCATCTTCCTTCCAAAAGTAGCTCTCCCCATTATGCAATACAATTTGGGTCAATGCTCTGGGCCCCATTTCCTTGAGTTTAGAAAACTATTATAATTTCCTTATAAACATCCAAATATTCTTTGCATTCATAAATTGACTACTACCTTATCTCAAACTGAATTTTCTATTATCACTATAATTTATTGTGTTTATAAAACATAGAGTGGAAAGAGCTAAGCAAAAAGGTTTCCTTTTCATTCTTGAGATGGGCACTTCTCAACTGGGAAGGATTTAAATAACACAACCGGAAACCTCTCATTTCTAAGTCGAATTAATAGCTGAGGATGGCCGAAAAAGATTACACGTATCCAGAAGATAAAAAGTAAAATGAGGCCAGGCGCGGTGGCTCACACCTGTAATCCCAGCACTTTGGGAGGCCGAGGCGGGTGAATCACTTCAGCTCAGGAGTTCGAGACCAGCCTGGCCACCACGGCAAATCCCCGTCTCTACTAAAAATACAAATACTAGCCAGGCGTGGTGGCACGCGCCTGTAATCCCAGCTGCTGGGGTGGCTGACACACGAGAATTGCTTGAATCTGGGAGGCAGAGGCTGCAGTGAGCTAAGATCGTGCCACTGCACTCCAGCCTGGGAGACAGAGCGAGACTCTGTCTCAAAACAAAACAAAAACAAAAGTAAAATGACTTCCCTTAGGCTACTTGTCAGTTAGTCCTTAAGTCTTGGTTGTAAGTGATGGCCTTCATTCAATTGACTCTTCACGTGCCTGTTCATTTCTCGCCCAAGTAGACTAGACATGAACTGAAGTAACCACAAGTTTGGGGCTCATTCTTCCTTACATTCACCAAAGCCCCACAATCTGGGCATAAGTAAGTGGAACTGATGAAGATCATTAGAGAAAAGCACACCTGTAAGTATGCCAGTTAGCCCCAGATGTAAAAAGAAGTCTAAAATCGTGAGCCCAGTCTGGACCTATTCACTTCACAATTAACCAGGTAGGGATTCTGCATGATGCGAGGAGGATACTCCACTATCTGCTTCCTGCCCCATTTTTTTTTTTTTTTTTTTTTTTTTTTGAGACAGAGTCTCGCTCTTTCACCCAGGCTGGAGTGCAGTGGCACGATCTCAGCTCACTGCAAGCTCCACCTCCCGGGTTCACGCCATTCTCCTGCCTCAGACTCCCCAGTAGCTGGGACTACAGGCGCCCACCACCACGCCCGGCTAATTTTTGTATTTTTTTTTTTTTTAGTAGAGACGGAGTTTCACCGTGTTAGTCAGGATGGTCTCGATCTCCTGACCTCGTGATCCACCCGCCTCGGCCTCCCAAAGTGCTGGGATTACAGGCATGAGCCACCGCACCCGGCCTTCCTGCCCCATTTTTATGGTTCTGGATCCTTCCTCCTTTCTAGACCCAATAGGGAATGAAAACATTATCACAAGAGATGGAATATGTATGAAAAAAGACCAAATAGACTTCACAATTAAAGGATAATGTGCACACTGTTACAGGCATCGTACTGTTCTTTGCTATTCTGACAATGGAGAGCTGAGTTGTTTTTATTTATATTTGCATTCTACCATCTCAATAAGGTTACAGTGTTAATCCTAAATCTGTTTTTATTTTTTAATTTAATTTATTTTTTTTTGAGACGGAATTTCACTCATGTCACCCAGGCTGGAGTGCAGTGGTGCGATCTCAGGTCACTGCAACCTCCGCCTCCCAGGTTCAAGCGATTCTCCTGCCTCAGCCTCCCAAGTAGCTGGGATTACAGGCGCCCGCCACCACGCCCCGGCTATTTTTGTATTTTTAGTAGAGATGGGGTTTCACCATGGTGGCCAGGCTGGTCTCGAACTCCTGGACTCAAGTGATCTGCCCGCCTCGGCCCCCCAAAGTGCTGGGATTACAGGCGTGAGCCACCACGCCTGGCCCTAAATCTGTTTTTAGACTAAAATATTCTGTTGCCCTGGAACTCCCAGGGAGCAACAGCACACAGTGTGGAAATTCCCGGCTCACCAGAGGCAGAACTGTCCTGTTGTGACCTGTAGCTCCACTAGGAGCGCCATCTAATTCAGTATTAGTATTGATCTGAACATTTCGGTGGGTGCTTCTCTGTATGCCTTGCCGTAGGAAAGTAATTAAGACAGAAAAGTTATCAAGGATTCACACTAAGGACCATTTGCCAAGGACTATTTTTAAATTGTATCCTCAAGTGAGATTAGCATCTCAGCAAACTTCAGCCATTGAACAGCAGAGAAACACTAAAATAAAACCTCATTACCTTCTCCCTGGGAGAACCACTGTTAGCAAATATGAAATCATGGAACATCAGAAAAAGAGGAAAGAACAGATGCTTCAACTTTCTCACAAAATGTCCATAACTGAAAATTCAGAATGATACTTCTTCCTACCATGACTGCATAGGGCTTCATTTCCCAGGCGTGGAGGTTGGTATTATCAATAATAATGGGGGATATGCCATTCCTCATTGCTTTTCTTGCTGCAACACAATGTTACATAACAGTGAACAACATGCAACAATCAGAGGGAAGGGTGAGCGTAATCTCTATTCGTCATTTTTATTACAGGATGCCCTCATCTCCTCATCACACAACTTCAGAGCCCACTATCAATAATTTTCTTTCTCTGGAATCTAAGGAGGTTATGCTCTGGTGTTCTGTTTTGGGGGAAAAATTGGCAGAACTTTCGGTTAAACTCCTTCCATAAAATTTATTCATTCTGCAGCAGCTACAATCTATGTGCACATCAGGGTTTCCCAGGAGTTTGGGAAGGAATTTGTCACCTCTTTTTTGGTTCCATTCATGAGCTTCCTCCAGGAAGTCAGGATTGAACTCATAGGCACCATCTTCCCTGAAGAAAAAATCATCCGTGCTGAAAATCAGGGCCCTGGGAAAGTCATGCTGCAATTGTCTGGAAAGTGGAGAAATGAGAGAGAGAGACGTCTTAAATATATGTATAGTCTCAGTAGAAATAATTTCCTTCCATCTCTAACATTTAGCAGTTTATAATTCTGAGACCACCAGGTTTGGAGTTGTTAAAATGCAGTTTCAAAAGAGAGATGCTTATTACGTCTAGAAGGCATCACTCCTTAGCAGGAGATGGGAGAGGGCTGAGAGGCAGCAGTGTGTGTTGCCAGTCCTTGAAACTAAGAGACACAGTCACTGCCGCTGCCTTCTACAGCGGCAAGAACTGACTCAAGAAGAAACTGAAGCTAAGTCTCAGGCCCGGTGACTGTCTTTCCTCCTGGGCACCAATCCCGGTGCCCATTCCTCTCCGAGGCACCAGTGCCCCTGCCCAAGACCTGCCCATGGGTGCCAGACCCCCACGCTGCAGCCCTTCCCTCGGCCCCCTAAACTCTGAGCTGGCCCATTTCCTTGGAGCTTTGTTCTCTGTAAGGACCCATCTGAGAAACTAGTTCTAGTGAGAAATGTGGGGAAGTGATGCACGTGCTCTACTTTATCAGGTAACATATTTATGTTTTAATGATGACCCGAGCCAAATGGGAGAAAAGCACAACAGGAGAAGGAAAGCGACAGAGCCACTGTCCCCTACCTTCCTACCCTCCACCACTCTAAGTAGGAAATATCACAGCAAAAAGAAACACCACCATGGAGCTCCCCTTTAAAGCAAAACCAAAACAAAATGAATACGCTTATTCAGTTCTGCACAAAAGAACTTCAAAGAGAAGATGTTTCCACTTGAATCCTTGCTCGTACTATCTTTTGGCAGAAGGTGGATGTCATGCTCCGGAAGAACTGGAGACGTGTCTGAGCTTCCTTTCCGCATCTGTAAAAACTGAGGACAAACAAACCCAGCCAACAAACAGAAAATATGGTCACATGGCCATGCTCAGAATAAGAAGATATTTAAAAATAGGAGGAAAAAAGGATGGAGAATGACAAGGGCAGGAAATGCAAAGAGAAAGCAAAGCTATTCAATGTCTTTTTTGTTGTTGGTCTTCTCCATGGAGCAGAAAGATCTTTAATCCAGGAAGAACAGAACAAACATGAGGCCTTGGGGCCACAGATGAGTAAGCACTTCAGGTGCCCCCACAGGCTTGGGAGCTTTTGTTTTCTCAACTGTAAAACACAGATAATTATCCCTACCTATTAAACAGAGCTTCTAATCAGACTGAAATGAGGCCAGTATGAGAAAACATTTTGTACCCAGTAAGGCACTTTACAAAAGTAAAATGGTGTTATAATAACAATGAGGCCAAATTGACCAACCCAGACTGTTTCTACGCCACAGTAATAAACACATCGGAGCGCGCATGTCAAGTAGTCCTTGAGATACTGCGGTGAATTAAGAGGGAGATGAAAGACAAAACTAAAGTAAAATGCTTCCATTTTCAAAAACGAGTGAATATACATTCCAGAAATGGTAACTAAATATCTGTCAAAATTCTTCAGAAGCTTGATAGCATTTAAAAATAAGGCAGCATAGATCACTGAAATTCCAAACCAAATGCATTTTCTTTTTTAATGAACTAAACAGTGGCAAACCAGGAAATTCAGTGGACATACTATGTTTGTTTAAACAGGAATCTGACAGTCTCCCTTGGTAGCTTTGCGGGGAAATGCGGGCCAGTAGATAATACACTTTAATACCGAAAGAATATTAGTTAATTATCCAACCCATTAAACATTTATTGAGCACTTAATATGTGCCAAATGCCAGGTGAAGCGTTAAGGTACAGAAAGAAAGTAGTTGCTTTCAAGGAATTCATGGCCCAGCCAAAGGAGTCAGACCTGGCACAGCCAGCGCAGCGCACAGAGGAAAAACTGGCCCAGCAAAGCGCTGAGAGAAAGGGTCAGGAGCCGGGGAAAGTGATGCAAAGGAGGGATGCAAGTTTGACTTGGTCCCTGAGGGATGAGAAAACTGTTGCCTCTTGGGGGAGGGGCTGAGCACACGGGCAGGAAAGAGAGGAGGAAGCGAGTGCTGGAGGGCTTGTTAGGGGAGAAGGGGCTGTAGGGAAAAGCAGAAAGACTCTAAGGGTTAAAAGAGGCAAATCATCTTTGAAACACTGTTTTCAATTCTGACTGCCACACAATTTAAAGAGAAATTTGGCCAGCTTGAACGTGTCCAGAGAAGAGTGATCAAATAAATGCAAGGTCCAGAAACCATGTCAGAGGAGCAAAGATCATCGGAGACGTGCGGAGTGTTTCAGGCAGAACAGAAAATAAAAGGGATAAGGTGGATAGTTCTCAGACGCTGGGAAGTCTATTGTGTGGGCGCGGGAATGAACTTCTTTTGTGTTGGCAATTTGGGCTGGGCTCAGGTGGGCCGATCTGCGGGCCTTGCCCGGGGTCCCTGCGGCAGCTGCGTCACCTGACAACGTGGGGCTGGGCAGTGCCCTAAGCAGGGTCCTTCACACGTCTGGTGGTGCTGGCTCTCACTCCGCAGGGCCTGTCATCCTTCTGAAAGAGCCTCACCCAGGTCTCTTCACAGACCGCGGTATTTAAAGAGAACAAGACAAGAAGCTGCTCGCCAGCGCTCCAGCACATTCTTTTGGTCAAAGCGAGTCACTTTGCTGGCCCACATTGAAGGGCGAGGAAAGTAGACTTCTTAATGGAAGGAAGAGCAAAGAAAATGTGGCCACTTTAAATCTAGTACAGATAAAGCCAGTGACACGAAGGAAGGGATAAGTATAAAGAAGACTTGATGAACCAGTGCTCATAGTTTCCGTATGAATGTCTGTTATTCGACTTTAAAGATACGCACATCGAAAGTCCAAACCTTAACCTCTGATGCAAACAATTATACAGACAGGACAAAAATCTAAGGGTAGCACTGATGCATTTTCAGGTATGTATATTTTATATTTGTGAACACTGTACAGTTTTAAAGTTATTTTCATCAATATTATTTAAATAATGAAAGTTGTGTTCGGAGATTAAATAATAGTGGATAATGTATTTCCCTTATCCTCTGTACACTAAGTTAAGCAACCATGGTAACTGAATCCAAGATTTATTTTTTCTTTCAGGTCCCAGATTTGATATCCCTTCTAAATCTGGTTTCATTTGTTCTCCTATTAAGTCTGCTACTTACAAGTTTTGTTTTGGTTTTTGAACATTTTCAGACTTGAATTTTTCTTTTCATATACATACCCTTATCTGCTCTTGTTTTCCTCTTTGTGGTTTATATTATTGATTGGAAGTTAATACTTTATAATATTTCCTTTAAAAAGACTTTAAGGCATGAGTATCCAATTCACTGTTTGTTTTGTTTTATTTGAATCCTATTTCCTTCTAGAAAACAAAAACAGCACATAACACTACTGCCCTTTTAATCACAAAATTTTACCTTAGAGTAAAAGCTAAATGGTTCAGGATCACTATGGGGCAAGAACACCATCCATCATTTCCTGAGACACATCTGACTGTGTGGCCTCCATACTCTTCCTAACAAACAGGCAGACAAAACTAAGGGTGTTTTTCACCTTTAAGGCTCTCAAGGATTTTTTTTTTTTTTTTTTTTGGCCTGTATGATCTTCCTGAATGACTTCAAAACTTGTTTTATCTCCACCTAAATGTTAAATTAGCACTAGCAGCCATAGTAGCATGTTGAATAGGCAGGACAATAAAAACTCTACTAGCTAAATAAAGAACTGATTAAATAGACAATCTTGAGATTCTCAAACTTAAGTGGAAGCAATAAATACCATTCCATCAGCTTCAGAAGTGATGAGGGTTAAGCCCCAGTTCTATCTTTATGGTGGTCAGGAGCCTCATGCATTAGGGAAATTGAGAGAATGAAAATAAAAGGGAAAAAATAGAAAGATAATTAATTCCATATAACCTTCACCTCCCACAACCCCCACTCAAATTCATTTAAAATCACTATTATAAGAGAAACTCAGGGGCTAATCTTGATTTCACAACTTATTCTTTTGTGTAATTCTTTATTTAATAATAGAAAACCATAGAGATATATTTAGATATCTCTTCAGCCAGTCAGTCACTCACTGAGAAAGTCAGACATTGCATGTAATTTTAACTTGACGCCCAGTTTTTTACTAGGGAAATTTTCAAGCATGCAAAAGTAGATGGAATAATATACTCAATCCTCATATACACATGACCAGTTATCAACATATGGCCAGTCTTCTCTCATGTCCTTCCTATTTCATTGCATCAGTCACTCCATCAGTGTTTAGTCTCCCTGCTTGTCTCATCAGTGTTTTCCTCCAGTTGGTGTGCGTGCATCAGGGACCAAACAAGATCCCCACATTGTATTTGGTTGCCATGTCCCTTAAGTCTCATTTATCCTATAGTTTGCCCTCTCCTTTTTATTTCCACCTGAACTTCTCCCGCCACAACCTTTTAATTAGAAAATATACAAACCTATGGAAATGAGTTGAAAAACAGTATATTGAACACTGCTTACCCTTCATCTATGGTCACCAGATGTTCACATTTTGCCTTAGCTTATGTCTCTCCTATGTATATTTTTGGAGAACAATATGAAAGTAAATTGCAGGCCGGGCGCAGTGGCTCACGTTTGTAATCCCAGCACTTTGGGAGGCCAAGACAGGCGGATCACTTGAGGTCAGGAGTTTGAGACCAGCCTGGCCAACATGGCGAAATCCCGTCTCTACTAAAAATAACAAACATTAGCCAGACTGGTGGCGCACACCTTTAATCCCAGCTACTCGGGAGGCTGAGGCATGAGAATCACTTGAACCCAGGAGGCAGAAATTGCAGTGAGCCAAGACCATGCCACTACACTCCAGCTCCAGCCTGGGTGACAGAGCGAAACTCTGTCTCAACTGTCTCAAAAAAAAAAAAAAAAAAAAGATAAACCCCATACATCGCGATACTTTATTCCTAAATTCCTTATCAAGTATCTCTTAAGAATAAGAACAATTCCCTGCATAACCACAATACCATTATTGCATCTAAAAAATTAAGGCAGAGTGCCCTAAGCAAGGTCCTTCACACGTCTGGTGGGGCTGGCTCTCACTCCGCAGGGCCTATCATCCTGAAAGAGCCTGAAAGAGTGATTAATTCATAAGAGCTAATGTTAGGTTTTTATTTTATTTTTATGCATTTATGTACTTATGTGTTTATTTAGAGATGGAGTCCCACTCTGTCGCCCAGGCTGGAGTGCAGTGACACGATCTCGGCTCACTGCAACCTCCACCTCCTGGGTTCAATCAGTTCTCTTGCCTCAGCCTCCCGAGAAGCTGGGATTATAGGCGCCCACCACCATGCCCAGCTAATTTTTTTGTATTTTTAGTAGAGATGGGGTTTTGCCACGTTGGTCAGGCTGGTCTCCAATTCCTGACCTCAGGTGATCCACCTGCCTCGGCCTCCCAAAATGCTGGGATTACAGGCATGAGCCACCGCTCCTGGCCTAATGTTAGGTTTTTACATTTAAATTTTTAAAAATTCCCCAATGGTCTCAAGAATATTTTTCATAAGCTTCAAGTACTGCACTTGGTTATTATGTCTGGTTAACGTCTTTGAATCTAGAACTGTCCTCATGCTGTTTTGGTTTCTCTAGTTGGTATGAGAATGTTCTGCATTCTGGGTTTGTGTGGTTGTTTCCTAGTGATTAAACCCAGATTAAATGTTTTTTAAAAGCAAAGTACAGAGGTGATGTTTGTGTACTTCTGATTGCACATAATGACAGTCTGTCCCACCATGCTAAGTTCAATGCTAAGTTCGATCACTTGGCTAAAGGGTGGTGTTAGCCAGACCTCTCCACTGGAAAGGTATCTTGCTTCCTTTGTAATATTAACTAATATGGGGGACAAAACTGTGAGCCCATGTACCGATCCAATTCTCCAACATTTCCCTCAGCAATCTTTACATCTATTTCTCTGATCACAAAACAAAAAAAGTGCAAAAAAGGAGTGAGGTCCCTATATTCCCCCATCTACAAATAATTATTAACATTTTGGTCTTCTTTCCAGGACTGGAAATATATATATAATTTCTTTTCATTTTATCTTTTGTTACATGAAGAGGAACATCATGTAGAGTAGACCAAGTTTGCACCAAGCTTTTTTTTTTTTTTTTTTTTTTTTTTTTTTGAGACAGAGTCTCACTCTGTCACCCAGGCTGGAGTGCAGTGGCGCAATCTCAGCTCACTCCAGCCTCCAGCTCCCGGGTTCAAGCGATTCTCCTGCCTCAGCCTCCTGAGTAGTTGGGATTACAGGCATGTGCCACCATGCCCAGCTAATTTTTGTATTTTTAGTAGCAACGAGGTTTCACCATGTTGGCCAGGCTGGTCTTGAACTCCAGACCTCAGGTGATCCACCCGCCTAGGCCTCTCAAAGTGCTGGGATTACAGGCGTGAGCCACTGTGCCCAGCCTAACCAAGCTTTTTTTCATAGCAAATTATTTCCCACCTTATAAAATATTCTTCTATGACATGATTTTTAATGATATGGCATACTTATTCCTATGGATGTGCCATAACATAATGCTTAACTAATAATTTAATGCTTAACCAATGGTCTATGGTTAGGCATTTAGTTTGTCCCTACGTCTTTAATTATCAGCAATATTAGTTTGTGTGTGTGTGCTGATCATTTAGAGATATTCTTTGGTGAACTGCACTTTCACGTCCTTTGGTGAATAAAGCCTCCTTATTAGGAGGTTTATCTTTCTTATTGAATGTCAATTTTTTATTATGTACAGCAATTGCTTTTTAATTTTGTTTGTAATAATCTCTAAAAGTCTAAATTTTAGCTGGGTGCAGTGGCTTTCTTTTCTTTTCTTCTTGTTTGTGATTCCTCTCATGGTTGGCTAAGATTGGTTGTTCCAATAAATTCTATTATTTTTTTAAAAGAGTACTAAGCAGTGAACAAAGAGCTTGGCATATATTCTGTCCCTTTAACCTTTATAACAATTTTATGAAGTAAATCGTTTACTTTTACTTGGTTTACAAATAAAGAAACTAGGGCTTCAAGAGCTTAAAAACTGGCTTGGGTTTCTACCGTTTGCATGTGGGGCTGCCAGAACCTTTACCTCAGGTCTATTCAGTCAGGGCACATGGGTATTACAGACTTTGTGAGCTCTTGCAGATCTGAGAAAGCCTTTCTGTTGTCTTCGTATGAAAGACAACAGGCTAGATGAGAATTACTGAACTACAATCTTTTCCCCACAGGCATTAATATTTTAAATTTAGGTTTCAGTTCAAAGTGGGTTCACATGCATTGAACAGAAACCCCAGTTAGTGGATTTCTAACAGTGGTGGCTTCAATAAAATTAAAATGTCTACATCTTGTGTGTAAAAAGACAGAGGTAGAATCCAGAGCTGGTGTCACAACTCCATGATCAACATGGACCCAGGAGTCTAGCATCTTTTTTAGCAAGAGGCTCCCATTCTTCAGAGGGCCTCCTAGTGGCCACTGCAGGGCCAGGCTGCACCTCCATGTTCCACACAGCCAAAGAGGCAAGGGGGCCTTGAAAACTAGTTTTATAGTTGGGCACACTGCCACACCCAACAAAGTGTGCTTGCTAAAGAAGAAAGGGTAGTTAACTAACAGCTTTTGCAACAGTCTTTCCAGGATATATCTAGATATTTAATTTATTTTTTTAATCACTTCTGAGCCTTCAAGTCAAATATGTTCTATGATATCTTTATTTGTTGCTTTGGTTGTATTTACTCTGGTTATTTTTGGCTATATTTATTTTCACATTTGTCTTCTACATTATTGTTTGATTTTCTGCATTGTGACTCTGCTTATCTCTAATATACTTTAAAATTCTAACACTTACTTTAGATTATTTTATATATCATTTAACTCCTTTTTAATTTTCTGCTTCTTAACCAACTTCCTTCGTATTTCAGACTCCTAATCAGGAGTTTTTCTTTAATCTTTTATATCATAGAGAGGAATTTTTTAGAAAAAATGTAAATATAGAGAAAGACAAAAGAAATAATAACACACCTGCATACACACCACCTAAAGCTCATAATCATGAACATTTTCTCATACTTGTTTTGTTGGCTTAAAATTCAACCAACCCCCACTTTAACTCTGGCACTCCCAGAAACCTTCACCGTGCTTCTCTCTCCCCTTTTCAACAGCACTTATCACCGCCTAAATTAACATACGGTTTCCTTAGAGGTTATATCCATTTCCCTACCTCTGGCACATAAGGTCCACAAGGGCAGGATCTTTGTTTTGTTCACTGATGATTCCCAAGTACCTAGAACACTGTGTGGAACATATAAACACTCAATAAATACTTGTTGAATTAAAAAATGAAGGAGCATTACATTTTTTAGATCTATTCATGTTGATATATAGACTTAGTCCATTTTCTTTAACTGCTACATAGTACTCCATTATCAGCAAAATAATAAATATAGCCAATGTTTATTAAGTGCTTATTGTGTGCTAACCACTATTCTAGAGGCTTTACATTTTTTACGTAATGCTCAAATAGACCTGGGAGATAAGCACTGCTATGAATCCCCAATCCCCGTGTTACAGACAAAGAAATTAGGGCCAACGAGTGGTACAACTGGATTAAAACCTAGGCTTCTGGCCCCAGAGCCACACACTAAACTGCTGTGCTTGAGCGCTATAAAATAACCACATTTATTTATGTATTTTCTCTAGTGATACTTATTTGCAATTTTCCATATCATGAACAAATTTCAGTGAACTTCCTTATGCCTACCTCTTGTGTGTATGTGGACATTTCCTGGGGATATATACCTCCGGTGGCATACCTGTGAAATCCTTTGCTTATTTTTTGAGAGAACAGAGCAGAGCAGATGCTAAAATTGCCTTTTTTCCTTGAGAATTTTTTTTCTCTGATAGAATACATGTTCCATGAAGGCAGGGATTTTTGTCTCCTTTGTCCACTGCTCCATTCTGAGCATCTAGAAGAATGCCAGGCACATGGGAGATGCTCAGTAAATATCTGTGAATGTATTAATGGCTCTTGAATACGACGCTCTTTTAGCCTAATTATGCGAACTCTTTTTTTTTTTGTTCCCCACCCCACCCCCCTCCAGACGGAGTCTTGCTCTGTCGCCCAGGCTGAAGTGCAATGGCATGATCTCGGCTCACTGCAATCTCTGTCTCCTGGGTTCAAGCAATTCTCCTGCCTCAGCCTCCCGAGTAGCTGGGATTACAGGCGCGTGCCACCACCCCGGCTAAGTTTTGTATTTTTAGCAGAGATGAGGTTTCCCCATCTCGGCCAGGCTGGTCTTGAACTCCTGACCTCATGATCCACCCGCCTTGGCCTCCCAAAGTACTGGGATTACAGGCTTGAGCCACCAGGCCCAGCTGGCAAACTTTTTTATAGAGTCCCAAGCTGTGTGAGAATTTCTATTTACTCATTTTTGTACAATGAGAATTTTACCCAAACCTTAGATTCAGTTCATCCTCAATATGGTTTGGCTGTGTCCCCACTCAAATCTCATCTTTAATTGTAGTTCCCATAATCCCCATGTGTCATGGGAGGGACCTAGTGGGAGGTAATTGAATCATGGCAATGGTTACCCTCATGCTGTTCTCGTGATAGTGGGTTCTCACAAGATCTGATGGTTTTATATGGGGCTTTCCCCCCTTTTGCTCAGCACTTCTCCTTGCTGTCACCGTGTGAGGATGTGTTTGCTTCCCCTTCCACCATGATTATAAGTTTCCTGAGGCCTCCCCAGCCATGCTGAACTGTGAGTCAATTAAACCTCTTTCCTTTATAAATTACCCAGTTTCGGGTATGTCTTTATTAGCAGTGTGAGAATGGCAAATTGGTACGACAGAGAATGGGGCACTGCTGTAAAGATACCCAAAGATGTGAAAGCAACTTTGGAACTGGGTAACAGGCAGAGACTGGAACTAATGGAAGGGCTCAGAAGACAGGAAAATGTGGGTAAGTTTGGAACTTCCTAGAGATTTGTTGAATGGCTTTGACCAAAATGCTGCTATGGACGATGAAGTCCAGGCTGAGGTGGTCTCGGAGATGAGGAACTTACTGGGAACTGGAGTACAGGTCACTCTTGCTATGCAAAGAGACTGGTGGCATTTTGCCCCTGCCCTAGAGATCCACATGTGGAACTTTGAACTTGAGAGAAACAATTTAGGGTATCTGGTTGAAGAAATTTCTAAGCAGCAAAGCATTCAAGAGGAAGCAGAGCACAAAAGTTTGGAAAATTTGCAGCCTGATGATGTGATAGAAAAGAAAGCCCCATTTTCAGGTGAGAAATTCAAGCCAGCTGCAGAAATTTGCCTAAGTAACGAGGAGCCAAATGTTAATCACCAAGACAATGGGGAAAATGTCTCCATGGCATGGCAGAGGACTTCATGGCAGCCTCTCCCATCACAGGCCTGGAGACCTAGGAGGGAAAAATGGTTTCATGAGATGGGTCCTGGGCCCCCCTGCTGTGTGCAGCCTTGAAACTTTGTGCCCTGCTTCCCAGCAGCTCTGGCTGGCCATGGCTAAAAGGGGTCAATGTACAGCTCAGACCATTGCTTCAGGGGGTACAAGCCCCAAGCCTTGGCAGCTGCCACATGGTGTTGGGCCTGTGGGTGCACAGAAGTCAATAACTGAGGTTTGGGAACCTCCACTTAGATTTCAGAAGATGTATGGAAATGCCTGGATTTCCAGGCAGAGGTGTGCTGCAGGGGTGGTGCCCTCATGGAGAATCTCTGCTAGTGCAGTGCAGATGGGAAATGTGGGGTCAAAGCCCCCACACAGAGGCTCCACTGGGGCACTGCCTAGTGGAGCTGTAAGAAGAGGGCCACTGCCCACCAGACCCCAGAATGGTAGATCCACCAACAGCTTGCACCTTGTGCCTGGAAAAGCCGCAGACACTCAATGCCAGCTTGTGAAAGCAGCCAGGAGTGGAGCTGTACCTTGCAAAGCCACAGGGGTGGAGCTGCCCAAGGCCATGGGAGCCCACCTCTTGCATCAGCATGACCTGGATATGAGACATGGAGTCAAAGGAGATCATTTTGGAGCTTTAAGATTTGGCTACCCTGCTGGATTTTGGGCTTGCATGGGGCCTATAGCCTCTTTGTTTTGGCCAATTTCTTCCATTTGGAATAGGTGTATTTACCCAATGCCTGTACCCCCATTGTATCTAGGAAGTAACCAACTTGCTTTTGATTTTACAGGCTCATAAGCAGAAGGGACTTGCCTTGTCTTAGATGAGACTTTGGACTTGGACTTTTGAGTTAATGCTGGAATGAGTTAAGACTTTGGGGGACTGTTAGGAAGACATGATTGTGTTTTGAAATGTGAGGACATGAGATTTTGGAGGAGCCAGGGGCAGTCCCCACCCAAATCTCATCTTGAATTATAGTTCCCATAATCCCCACATGTCATGGGAATTGCCTCCGATGGGAGGTAACTGAATCATGGGAGCAGTTACCCTCATGCTGTTCTCATGATAGTGAGTTCTCACAAGATCTGGCTTTTTTTTTTTTTTTTGAGACAGAGTCTTGCTCGATCGCCCAGGCTGGAGTGCAGTGGCACAATCTAAGCTCACTGCAACCTACATCTCTCGGGTTCAAGTGATTCTCCTGCCTCAGCCTCTTGACTAGCCAGGATTATGGGTGCTCGCCACCATGCTTGGCTAATTTTTTTTTTTTTTTTTTGTATTTTACAGATGGGGTTTCACTATGTTGGCTAGGCTGGTCTTGAACTCCTGACTTCAGGTGATCTGCCTGCCTTGGCCTCCCAAAGTGCTGGGATTACAGGCATAAGCCACTGCGCCCGGCTGATCTGATGGTTTCATAAGGCTTTTCCCCCTTTTGCTCAGCACTTCTCCTTCCTGCCGCCATGTGAAGAAGGACATGTTTGCTTCCCCTTCCACCACGATTGTAAGTTGTTTCCTGAGGCCTCCCCGGCCATGCTGAACTGTGAGTCAATTAAACCTCTTTCCTTTATAAATTATCCAGTTTTGGGTATGTCTTTATTAGTAGAATGAGAACAGACTAATACAACCCTTAAAGGAGACTGACGGAGAGGATTCTTCCTGGATCCCAGCACTTCCTCTGAATGCTACTGACATTCTTCTTGAGGACTTTAAACTGGGAGATAGAAAACAGATTCCATGGCTCAGCAGCCTGAGAGCAGGGAGGGAGCCAAGCTATAGATGACGTGGGCAGCCTCCCCTGAGGCCAGGTGTGGCCGAACCTGGGCAGTGCTGCCACCCACCCCACCAGGGCCAAGTCCTGTCCTTGGAGAGCCAAGCCTCAATCACTGCTAGCCTCAAGTGTCCCCAAGCCACAGTGGCTAGGGGGACTCAGGGAACAGTTCCCAGTCTGCCCTACTTCTCTTACCTTTACCCCTCATACCTCCAAAGTAGACCATGTTCATGAGGTCCGAAGCCAGACTCCCAGAGAGCCCTCATTCTCGTGTCAGTGTGGTCCCACAGACTCTATTGAGCAGAAATTCCTTTCAGTATCTTGCATGTGAACTTTTGTAGGCTCTCACAGCTGTGCAGGTTTCACCTGTGTTTGTGTTCTGTTGGTTCAGTCATGAGCAGAATTGGGGAAGGAATCAGGCACACCTACCTCAGTACTAATTTTTTTTGGCTGTCTTTTCCCAAAATGTCATAGATCAGTTACAGATAACAGAAGAGTAACTGTACAGGAAAACTGTCACTTTGGGCTGTCTGTGCTGCTTAAATGGGAAGGCGGCTGCATCTTTGATCCCAATTTTTAAATTTCTTCTTACTGTAACTATGAGGTAAAGGAGCCGGCACATCAAACATTTTCACCTGCAACAAATAGGAATCATTTTCTTATGCACCGAATTGAGAACTTTGGAATGAGTGGCTCTATTTTTTCTTTTTTTCCCCCCTTGTCTGTTCTCCATATCCCATTCATTCTTTTTTATTTATTTTATTTTTTTTAGACCGAGTTTTGCTCTTGTTGCCCAGGCTGGAGTGCAATGGCAGTCTCGGCTCACTGCAACTTCCACCTCCCAGGTTCAAGTGATTCTCCTGCCTCAGCCTCCCAAGTAGCTGGGATTACAGGCACCTGCCACCATGCCCAGCTAATTTTTTGCATTTTTAGTAGAGACGGGGTTTCACCATGTTGGCCAGGATGGTCTCGAACTCCTGACCTCAGGTGATTCCACCCGCCTCAGCCTCCCAAAGTGCTGGGATTACAGGCATGAGCCACCATGCCCAGCCTCATTCTTTTACGTTTCTCTTTATGTGAATAATCTGCCCTTTGGTTTCATTCTTTACTCAAGAGCCATGCTGACATCCAAGCTTCCACATCTTAGGAGGCATCTCACATTGCGTTTCATGAACTAATGCATTCATCAAATGTTGAATAAAGGCCTGTGATGTGCCTGGCCTTCTTTTAGGAGCTGGACAGAATAAAGTTCCTGATCTCATGGAATTTACATCATATCTCATGAAGCTTACGTTCTAGTAAAAGAAATAGATAATAAATAAATATACGTCAGTGGTACCAATGCCAAGAAGAAAAGAAAGCCAAGGTACAAGGCAACAAATGGTAGCATGAAAGTCCCTTTCAGGCCCTCTTTCTTCTTCAGCATATCCTTAAAATCTGTAGGGAAAGAGTGCTGGACAATCCTGGCTATACAATCATACTTCAGCAGGACTCCCCAATAATTGTGAAAGGGATGTAGGTATGTTTGTCCATGAACTTCCCTAGTAATATGAGACCACTTGGTGTATTATGAAATCCCCTGAGTCTCTCAAATGTGTGACTCTCCAATCCTAAAATCCTCATCTATAAAATAAAAATGACTACATCCCAGGGTTATTGTGAAGATTCAATAAGCCAGTGTCCAAAAAGGGCCGGGCAGACAGTCAGCAGTAACCATGTGCTGGCTTTTCTTTCCCCATTTCTCCCTTCCCCTTTCCCAGACTCTTACCTTGATAAAAACAGCCTTCTCCCCAAGCCATACATATGATCTGCCTTATGAAGGAACAGTTGGAAGGCAGACTAATTTTTCTTTATTATAAAATTTCCTTAATCCCAGAGAGCCTCAGTATCTTCAGATAACTTGGCGTGACTAAAAAAAAATTCTTATTGGGTTCATCCAGAGTCTGAGTGGCCTTAGGCGGGTGCTATTATGTAGGGGAAGGTTCATGAAACTGCCATGAAGGAACTAAGGCATTGACTTATAAATATCCTAACATGTGAGCAGATGAGAAAGAGACTTTAGACCTGCTTGGGAGTTGGAAGTTGACTACCACATCTCTCTCCAACACATCATAACCAGGATAAATATGGAAACGTATTTAAAAATCTAAATCTCATTTCCTCCCGTTGCCCTCAATGGTACGTTAATAAAGAAAATAAATTCCCTGGTGAGTAATATTTTTTATATTATGAGAAACATTAATATTGACAACAAAAAAATGTAGCTTCCTTACCCTGACAGTTGAAATCCAGGTTAACTTAGCCCCCTTATAAGGCTCTTGTTTTTTCATTATACGACAGATCAAAACCAAACTCATTACCCTTTCACGAGATCACCCCCTTTCCGGCCTCTTCTTTTGGGGTACACAAAAAAAGCTCTCTGTTAGAAATAGGAGAACACATCCCTTTGACCCTGATCAAGATGTTTAGCTTCTCAGTGTCTTGGGCTCAGACCAGATGAACTCCAGGGGAGTTCCTATGCATCTCCTGAACTTTTCCTTTGAAAGTATTCTCCCCCTATTCTTCCTTCCTTCATCCATTTCTACTTCCTCTCGGGTCATAATCCACACCTGCAATATCGGATTGCCCCAGTTCAGCAGGGTCTTCTTCCATTGTTCCAACAGCTCCAGGAATGTGTTTGTGGTGAATCTCCTGTATAGCTGGGCAATCTTTCCTGATACAGCCTCTCCAATGAGCAAGAACAAGCACATACCACGCTGTATATTTGCACTCTTTGTTAAACAGATACAGCTTTTAAGTCCTCATTCATCCCAGCCTCCAGAGAGAGGGTAAGGACAAGGACTCTCGGTAGTGAGGAGAGGAGATTTAGGACCCACCTTAGGAAAATTGTGAAAAATACAAAAAGCTAGTAGTCATTTTCCAAGTAGACCTAGATGACTAAAGATTTGATATATCACCTGTCTGACCCTCCACTTTTATATTCACAGAGTTGGAATGCTGCAAACATTCTATTGTGAGCTTGCTTTTATTAATGAGAGCCCTGGCCTCATAAAGAAACACACCACAGTCCAGGCCTGCTGGCTAGGAGCACTGTGGAGCAGAGTATTCTTTGGGGTCCAACTACTCACTACTTAGCCAACTTAACTGGCCCCCTGTTCTCACTGTTTCTCACATTCCACTGCTTATCTGGTTGTAAAGTATACTTTTCTCCCCATCTCCGCCTTACCATTGCATCACATTAGAAAAGCATCCTTTCACTTCTGTGCAAGGCTCTATAATGAAAAGAAATAATGAAAAGGTACTTCTCATGATGGAAAATTCCATGTTATCCAGAGATATGAATAAGGAGAAAAGACAGCTGTCAGCGGGCATCCTTTGAGCCTAACTGAATCCATGTTACAAACCATTTGTGATGGTGCCAAAAGGAACCAGAACATTGCAAAGGATGCAACATGTACTACAGGGTGGTTCCCCTGACTTTGCTTTGATTGAAATGTAAAGATTCAAAAAAATTCTGGGGAACTGAAATAAGATTGACAACTTTTAATTTTTCAAATAAGACCATGAAAAAACAAAGAAAGGCTACCCTCTATTATGGCAATTTCATTTAAAAAGGATGTTTTAGTGGTATGCCCATACAAGGTAATATTTTATTGAGATACAAAAATAGTAAAGTTCTGACACATGCTACAACATGGATGAACCTTGAAAACATTAAGCTACATGAAATTTAGCCAGACACAAAAGGACAAATACCATATGATCCACTTACATGAAGCATGTAAAGGAGGCAAATGCATAGAGACAGGAAGTAGCTGAGAGGTTACCCGGGGTCGGGGGAGTGGGGAATAGGGAGTTATTGCTTAATGGGCACAGAGTGTGTTTGGAGTGATAAGAAATTTTTGAAATAGATAGTGGTAATGGTTGTACAATATTGTGAGTGTAGTTCCACATAATACAATGCCAGTGGATTGTATATAAAAATGGTTTAAATGGTTAAAACCGGAAGGCATTTTAACACACACAGTGGAAAGCACAGAGGTTCACCCACGGTTGCTTTCATTGAGGTAGCGGAAAGGACAGGTGCAGTTCCAGGTGAGTTTGTCAGCTGAGCTGTGAAAGAGAGAGTTCTGGCTCATCTGCTGAGAATGAAAGGGTCTTGGCATTAGAATCTTATTTCTTCTGACAACAGCTCTCTACTCCTTTGTTCAGCCTTTAATGTTCTCCATGATCTGGTCCTGGGCTTACTTCACCAATACACTCACTACAATGAAGCCTTCACTTCAATCAAGCCCGGGAGCACACCCAGCTCTCTGCCACCTCCATCTCCTTAGTCGGGCTGTTGTTCCTTTTCCTTCGTTCAGCCACCTCCTTCCCATCTTCAAGGCCAGCTCAAGAACCGTCTCCATGTGGAGAAGATCCTTTCTCCCTAATTAGCCTTCATCCTCCTCACTGCCTCCCCGGCCTTCACCACCAACAGCATTTGAGATGCCACTCCCCACTGGCCCTTACCCACAGCAGTGGGCTGATTACGGCTTTCCATTGGTTAATCCCAGGCAGGCGCCTTCTCATATGCTTATTTGGCATATGCTTCCCTAAACAAGTGCTAAAGGTCTTATAAGTACTCAGTGGACACCCACCTCGGCCTCCCAAAGTGCTGGGATTACAGGCATGAGCCACCGCTCCACCCTCCAATTATTTCTTAGGATGAATTCCTGGAAGTAGAGCTTATAGGTCAGTGGTAAAAACCTATTTGTAATATGCTTTTTAAATGAAACACGGGTGATAAAGCAGATTTAGGGCACATGCTAATTTTTCAGTACTTTGATGTGCTCAAAAAATTTAATCAGTTAAAACTCCAACTTTTAAAAAATAAATTCAAAGAATTTAAATAGATGTTTTTCCACATTCCATCCACTTCAAACTATGAAAACATGTAAAAAGCACAGAAATCTAACATTGATTTGGGAGACAAGACATATCCTAATTTCAAAAAAATTTTTATTAGTTCTTTAATCAAATGAGAAAAAAGGTTAAGCAGAAAAAGATGAACCCACATTTGTAAAAAGCGATTTCCTCCAAATTTTGAAGAAAAAAATTTTTATTCTAAGAAATACATATTCGTTATAGAAAATTTGGAAAATACAGAGAATAGAGAAAATGTGAATTTCCCAGAATCCAACAACACACAGATAACCTTACAGTTTTACTATTTTCTATATACATGTGTATTTTTAAACAATTTGCTCTTTTCTTCTTCCCCACCCTACCTCCCAAAAAAGTGGGGAAGGCAGCTCCTGGTGGGCCACACCTGAGCCTGCCTCTCCACCATTCCATCCTCACCACCGGCCTCCCTTCCGCTGAGCTGTGGCCCGTTTCCTCGCTTACATCCCAGACTTTTCTATAAACACACAATCCACCCCATGGCATGCCAAGGCTGCTCTGCTCCCAGAACTGCCAATGCCCAGCGAAACGGGAGGACTCAAAGTCAACTGCCAAGCTACCTTCTTCACTCCAGAGCCAGGCTCCAGGGAACACTGAAGATTTATCTCAGCTGACCAACAACGGAGCAGTAACTAACACCTCTTAAAATGTATATAGCACTTTAAAGTTTAAAAAGTCCTCCCACACACATTTAATCTTCACAAAACCCTCAGAGGCAAACAGAACAGATATCCCCATTTAACAGAAAAGGAAACCGAGGCAC
This sequence comes from Pan troglodytes, assembly GCF_028858775.2. Classification (NCBI taxonomy): domain Eukaryota; kingdom Metazoa; phylum Chordata; class Mammalia; order Primates; family Hominidae; genus Pan; species Pan troglodytes. The sequence continues at coordinate 31,580,364 of NC_072412.2, forward strand.
AGAGGGGTTGGGTGAAAAGCAAAACTAGTGAATGGTAGAGCTTGGATGTGGAGCCATAAATTGACTCCAAGGTCAGAGCTCTTTAACATAGCCATTATTAGCAAACTATTTTTAATCTGACTACTGGAAATTAAGAGTCAGAAGGATCTTTAATAAATCCTATAATCTAGTAGCCTTTTAGTAGTCACATGTAAGGAACATAAGGCCCGGAAAAACTAGATGACTGACCAAAGTCGCCAGCTAGTAAGTGACGAAGTAGGTCTGAAGGCACAATCTTCAGACTCCCAGGCCAGTGCTCACTCCAGTCGTCCCTAGAGAGAGAGAGATGGTCTGTAATAGGTGATCTCTCATCCGGTGTCTTCTGCTTAGCCAAATGTCAATCAGGAATTAAAATCCTAAAAGTGTAGAATGTTAGAGCCAGAAAGGACCCTAAGGACCACTCAGGCAACGCCCTGGCTTCACAGATGAGGAATGTGAATCCAAGCCCCTGATGTTCCATTCTGTGTATCTTGCACCCATCATGTTACTTCGCTTCCCAACAGAGTCAGAAATTAAATCTGGCCAAAGACGTTTACTTCCTTCTTTGACACTCAGTGTCTCTTTGACACTCAGTATGAGGCAGGCCACAGATCAGCAAAGCGAAAGTGAAATTAAACAGGATTTGACATTCAGAAGATACTTGGTTGGTAACAGATTTACCCACCATGACTGTATCACAAAATAACCAACTGCTGAGTTCCAAGGAGGCTCCCCGACTCTGCCTCTGTCCTCCACCTCCCCTCCCCAGCGAGCCAGAGAGGGTCTATTGAAATGTGTCCCTGGTTTAGGAAAGGGTGCCCACGGTCCTCCAGAAGTCACATGTCCCTGCAATTTATGAAAATGTAGCAATATTCTGGCCAAAAGCTTCTACTCCGCGAGTCAACCAGGAGCACCTCCCCAGGCTGTCCCTCCTCCTAAGGTCACTATCTCGGCACCATCGAAATCCGCACGTGACTGTCCATCACCTTGATTCTTCGGCAGTTCCTTGGTCCCATGGCTAGCCTTATCTCTCCAGTGAGACGGGAAGCCCTTTGAGGGAAAGGGACCACTTCCTCTACTGAACAGCTACTACGTGCCAGACAATGTGCTTGGCAGGGTAAGACATGGCTCCTACCTTCAAGAAACTTACAGAAGGATAAGAAAAACCATGTGCAAAAAAGTAAGCACAGTCACGTAGGTATAAACAGGAAGCCAAGGAGCCCAGAAGAGGGGCATATACTGGCGGGGTGGGATAGCTGCCCGGTCTTAAAAGGCAAAAGAAGGCGGGAGGGCAAGCCAGGCAGGAAGGCCAGCGTCAAGGAGAGAAGCGGCTTGGTTTACAGGAGATAAAAACAGTTCGAAGTTGCTGGAACATCAAGCGCAAGGCAGGGAGCGGTGGGAGTTCAGGCTGGAGCGGTGGGGCCTAGCAAGGTGGCCACAGGCACAAGCCCGCGTAATTCCCAGCGGCTGGGTACCGGAGGGCCGCTTACGCAATTCGCAAGTGAACGAATTTGGGCGCCCATGGCGAGGCTCTGTCAATGACGGTCGGTGGTGGCGCCGCCAGCCCCCCGCCCCCGTGCACCTGTGCGCCTTCGCAGCTGCCAAAGCAAACGCAGGCTCCCCGACTTCGCCAGATTTTCAAAGCGGGCTGCCAGCCCCGGGCCACTGCCACGGCCGCCCCGGGCCCCCGCCCCCGGACCCCTCGTTCATGCGCTCGGATTACAGCTCCTGTTGACGCACTGTAGCGGCCGCCTGCGCGCCAGCGGGGCCCGGCGGTTTTCTCTGCAGTCGCCACCGGGTTTTCCCGAAGAAGAGTCCCTCCCGACCTGGGGCTGGGGAGGCTGGGGGCGGTGAAGGCTGCTTCGGCCCGGCTGGCCCCAGGCGGGGCACGGCGGCGGGGAAGGGGCCGGGGCCGCTGGGGCTTGCGCGAGGCGCAGTACGGGAATCCGTCCCCCCCGGGACAGCGCGGCGGGAAACAAACAGGACGAGCTCCCTCCTCTCCGTGCCCGCGCCCCCAGGCGCCAGGGGTGGCAACGGCCTCAGGGGTCGAGGGAGGAGGCTCGGGCTCCCCGCGCTGCCAGGCTCAGGCTTGGGCTGGGGCTGGGGCCGGGGCCGCGGCAGGCACCCGCGGCGGGGGCGCAAGCGGCGCCCTGGAGCGGCTTGGGGCAGGGGCGCGCTCGGCCGGGGCGCTTGGTGGCCCCGGGCCCGTGCACCGGCGCCCAGACCGCTGTCATTACCTGGCCAGTGTAGTTTTCCCGGAGCCCGGGAGGCCTCGCAGGAGGTAGAGGTGTTTCCTAAAGCTGTGGCGGCGAGGAGGTGTCCCCCGCGGGGGCGGCCGGGGCGGCCGCTGCCGCTGCTGCTGCTGCTGCTGGGGCTGGAGGCTCAGCCTCCCAAAAGATTGAAGGAAACTGTCCTCCATGGGCAGGAGGGCTGGCTGCGAGAGCCCCGGGTTCCCTTTACTGAAGTCACGGTCTTGGCCAAAGCTGTTGTTTTTGTGACTCTCCGGCCATGTGATGGATAGAGGGGCGGGCGCTGGGAGCCCAGCCCCTCCTTTCCACCCGCCGGAACCGTGTGCGTGGGAGGGGGCGTCCCTACCTGGAAAGCTGGGGACGCTGGGAGACTCACAGCCCGGAAAACAAGGGTGACGCACCCACTCCCACCTCGACCCCAGCTCCGCCTCCTGGTGCCCTTTGCCCTGAGCAGTGGAGGGGAGGGGCCCCGTCTAGTAGGTCTCTGGGACACTTCCCCGGCCTGGAAGCCAGGCCTCCTGCCACAGCCCTCCCCAACCCCAGCCCCGACCTGCCTAGACCCTGAAAGTGAAATCATTTTAGCTAATGATTAATGAGCTGCCCGGCATTGTAAATGGCAACAGTAAAGGCCATTGTCTCCCCCGATTTGTGAGCACCAACATCTGGCTGGCGTCCCAAGGGCTACCACCACTCTCCCAGGGCTTGTATCTTTTCTTGTTTCATCTTTCTTTAGCAGCCTGCCAAAAATATTATTAGAAAGCTTTGTTGCCGCTACATAACTTTAAATCTCTCCTTCCTCAGAAAAAGCACCCATAAAACTCAGATTGATTTATGAACAGTAGCATAAGGGCTACCGCCCAGGTACCTGCCCTGTTGCCGCCTGAGAAGTGGGGGCTTCTTGGAGAACTCTTTCAGATCCCCGGGGAAAGTGGCAGAGTCTACCGACACCATTTATAGAGAAGTATCCAGACAGAAGTTCTCAGTTCCAGGAACTAGGGAGTACCCATTGGTTGATCACCACAGTGACTCTCCAACAGTTCACCCTCAAGAGCGTGAGAGAGTGATCCTGTTTTCTGAACCAAAATTCACCATGCCTGCCTGAAAGAAACAACATTCAAAATTGACACCATCCTGGGAAATGCAGAATATATGGTGGCTTTGGCTATAATAATTATTGTAAAGTAATAAATTCTATTTCTGGCAGCTAAGGTACTAAAATTGTGAAAAGAAACTATGAAAAAAGTGATTTCCTTCTAAAACAAAATCCAGAGATTTCACAGTTAGCTTTTAGGAAGGGACTAATCCAAGTGGGGAGGGGCTCTGTGCTGAGAACTTCCCCTTCCCCTTGGGATTTCCCTCTAGGGATGGGATAGGGCGGAGTGGGAGATGAGCTGCTCTCCCTTGAAAATCCATTCCCAGCGTGGAGGAAGAATACTTTCCTCATTCTTCTCAGCACTGCTAAGAAACAATGGAATTTCAAAGACCTCTAAATATTAGGAGGGAACCCATAAGGAACAGAAAATATACATAAATCGTAAAAATAGTGACACAATCTCTGTATCCTATCATAATTTGCCCAGCTTCACATGCTACCTTTTTCATTTTAACCTGCACTGGCTAATACGGGGGCCACTGGTCACATGTGGCTAGTGAGCACTTGGAATGTGGCTACTGCAAACACGCTGTGCCCGGGCCCGGTGCAGTGGCTCACGCCTGTAGTCCCAGCACTTTGGGAGGCCAAGGCAGGAGGATCACTTGAGGCTAGGAGTTTGAGACCAGCCTGGGCAACATAGTGAGACCCTGTATCTACCAAAAATTCAAAAATTAGCCAGGTTGTGGTGGTGTGTGCCTGTAGTCCTAGCTCCTTGGGGGGCTGAAGTGGGAGGATCACTTGAGCCAGCAAGTTCAAGACTGCAGTGAGCTATGATGGTACCACTGTACTCGAGCCTGGACAACAGAGCAAGACCCTGTCTCCTAAAAAACATAAAGTAAAATTTTAAAAATACACAGTGAATTTTGAAGATTCAGTATGAAAAAAGATATTAAAAATTTTTTTATATTGGTTATATGTTGAAATGGTGTGCTGGGTATATTGGGTTAATATATTATTAGAATTAATTTCATTTATTTTTATCTTCCATTGTGGCTCCTAGAGAGTTTAAGTTACATACGTAGCTGGCATTATATTCCTACTGGACAGGGCTGCATAAGCATCCGTCCACTTCCATTTCCCTCTGTCAAGAGGTCCCAGGCAGCAGCTGCAGGAAGACAACGCAGCTTTGTGGGTAGGGGTTTCAGCACAGGGCTTGTGGCAAGTAGGGCTATCTAACAGATGCCAGGAAACGTGAGTGTGTTCCTTAGGAGAGGTGGCTGAGCTCAGAGCTTTGGAAATCCTTTCCCCTACAAGGAGATAGAGAAGAGAGAAGACAGCTGAGGAAGGGGTCCTGAGGACACCAGCATTTAAGGACTGTGCCTCAAGTGGATCTAGCAAAGGAGAGGACGATTGAATGACCAACAATTAAACAGAACACTGAAAGATGCAGGGAAGCCCAGGGAGGGAGTTTCAAGGAGGATCACATGGTCAGCAGCACCTGGAGACGATCTTACACACTGTCCTTTCACTTTTCTTTAGTTGACATTTAACTAGTCAACAAGTTCTATTTTTCCCAATGTATTCCTCAAAACCACAGTTTAAAGTAAACTGTTTGGGTATCTGTTTCCTCTCACTAGAGGAAGTGAGAGGGCATGGAGAGTGTCTTATTTATCTTTGTCAGCCCAGGCTGTAACACAATATCAGCCTGATATTCAGAAGGTGCTTGATAATTGTATATGAACCTAAACTATTTTCTTAAAAGATAATCCTGAGTTTGGGATTTACTAAAAATGAAGACTGAACAGGCCGGGTGCGGTGGCTCACGCCTGTAATCCCAGCACTTCGGGAGGCCGAGGCAGGCAGATCACCTGAGGTCGGGAGTTCGAGACCAGCCTGACCAACATGGAGAAACCCTGTCTCTACTAAAAATACAAAATTAGCCAGGCGTGGTGGCATATGCCTGTAATCCCAGCTACTCAGAAGGCTGAGGCAGGAGAATTGCTTGAACTCGGGAGGCAGAGGTTGTGGTGAACCGAGATCGCGCTATTGCACTACAGCCTGGGTAACAAGAGCGAAACTCCATCTCAAAAATAAACAAACAAACAAACAAATAAATAAATAAATAAAAATAAGGCTGAACAAGATAGTGATAATGTAAGGGAGTAACATAAACAGCCAGCACGATCTCACTTTGCTGCACTAGAAACCATTACTGTCAGGGACATAAAGAAAATAATCTTATAAACACCATTTTTGGCGAATGAAGAAACATTGAAATTTTTCTCTAACTATCACTGTTTAACAAGATGTGGAAAAGTAAGAAGGTGTGAAGGAAGAGCTTTTGGAAACTGGAGAGCAAAAGGCCAAGTGTTAATTGATTCGGCCAAAAAAAAAAAAATCCTCTGATTTATAGACAGCCAAGAAACAACACAAATTACCCAGCATAAACCCTAAATCTCAGAAACTGGAAGATTTGGAGGTGGGGCTCTACACCAGAAGTGCAGTTGCAAGTCTGTTTAACAAACAAATGTCCATACCCTAAGCAGCTGCCTGCCCGTCCCCAGGCCTAGAGGTTTGATCCTTCGAGAAGATTAGACAGAAGATCTGGGAGAAGTAGGGTAAGATAAGACCTGGGGCTCTCTTTCTGCAAATGGGGATTAAGTTGATGTCTACATGTTGAATAGTGCGTAGTCACTCCTTAATTTATATTTTGTAAATATGAATTTTCATATTTTAAGCTTATTAAGTACAACTAAACTAAAACAGAATAAAAAATAATATTAGTAACTTCTAGTATAGTACAAGTCCCACAATCCCTAACCAAAATTGTAGAGGTCAGATATACTTCAGAATTCAGAAAGTGTTTGTTGTTTAAAGGTAATAGTACTGTATATTATCCTATATTCCCAGTGGGGTGTGGCGCAGACCTCTGTAGTTAAACACATTAATATGTTTGCAATGAAATATATGAATATACTTTATACATTCCAAGTGGGATAAATAAGGAGTAAAATTAATTGCCTACCTTTTGGGGTCAGGTATTTTTTTTTTCTTGGCTCACTGCAATCTCTGCCTCCCATGCTCAAGCGATCATCCCCGCCTCAGCTTCCTGAGTAGCTGGGACTACAGGCGCGTGCCACCACACCTGGCTAATTTTTGTATTTTTTGTAAAGATGGGGTTTCACCATGCTGCCCAGACTGGTCTCAAACTCCTGGGCTCAAGTGATCCTCCTGCCTCAGCCTCCCAAAGCGCTGGGATTACAGGCATGAGCCACGGTGCCCAGCTTGTATTTGGGTCAGGTTTGGCTGCAAACTTAGTTTTAATGTCAAACTTATTTAAAAAACAGAAACAGTGGTTGCCAGGGGCTGAGGGGAAGGGGGAAGGGGGAAAGGGGAATGGGTCATTGTTTAATGGGTATAGAATTGCAGTTTTGCAAGATGAAAAGAGTTCCAGAGATGGATGCTAGTGATGGTAGCATGAATGTATTTATAACACACTTAAAAGTGGTTAAGATGGTAAATTTTATATTGGTGTATTTTACCACAATGAATACATTTGGAAAAATAACTATTGATTTTCAGAGCTTTTTGGATTTCAGAATTCTAGAAATGGGATCTCAGACCAATACTTGGATATAGGGGCTAACCTTTTAATCCTAATGCAGTTTTAAAAATAAGGTACTCAAGTTTTCTGTGCCTTACTTTCTTCTATCAAACAAAGTATGGCATACATCTTCAAATTAGACAATAAAATGTTCAAATTGTTACCTCCTCTGTTGAGTTTTTTTTATTATTCAGATAACTTATCAAGAATGGTTGAACAGATTATCCAAACTAATTTTGGTATCCAACGGGTACGTCTCTGGAAAGAATCCCTTGGGTTGGCACTGAGCACTCTGACTTTTCTCCGTGATCATGATCTTCAGCAGTACCATGAAGACAGCAGAACTCAACTACAAGCAAACACAAGCCCAGACAAGACCAGAAAACATGTGACATGAACAGTCTGTTTTCAGGTTCCCAGCCTTTACTTCCTGAGTTATGCCACTCCCCTGGCATCCAGGACTTCACAGCTGTCCCCACAGTCCACACTGCTTAGTCCTGCCTCATTCAAGAGCCTGTTCCCTGACATTTCCCAACTCCTTGTCCTTCAGCTGAAACTTGTTCTAGATCCCATTCCCTGAGGATCCAGCTATGTACATTACAAAAAATTAAAAATAAATGCACTAATTCATGCAAATGTGTTAACATGTTTACTGGGCCAATATGTTCCTCTCCTAAAGAACACAATTTCTATTTTGCCAGAGAGCATTTCAAAGGCAATGTTTTGGCCGGGCACAATGGCTCACGCCTGTAATCCCAGCATTTTGGGAGGCCGAGGTGGGCAGATCACCTGAGGTCAGGAGTTCAAGACCAGCCTGGCCAACATGGCAAAACCCCGTCTCTAAAATAATAAAAATACAAAAATTAGCTGGGTGTTGTGGCGGGCTGTAATCCCAGCTATTCAGGAGGCTGAGGTAGGAGAATCACTTGAACCTGGGAGGTGGAGGTTGCAGTGAGCCACTGTACTCCAGCCTGGGCGACAGAGCAAGATTCCATCTCAAAATAATAATAATAATAAAAAAGGCTGGGCACGGTGGCTCATGCCTGTAATCCCAGCGCTTTGGGAGGCCAAGGCAGGTGAATCACGAGGTTAGGAGTTTCAGACCAGCCTAGCCAACATGGTGAAACCCCGTCTCTACTAAAAATACAAAAAAAAAAAATTAGCTGGGCATGGTGGCGGGCGCCTGTAATCCCAGCTACTTGGGAGGCTGAGGTGGAGAATCGCTTGAACCCAGGAAGGCAGAGACTGCAGTGAGCTGAGATCGCACCACTGCACTCCAGCCTGGGCAACAAGAGCAAGACCGTGTCTCAAAAAAAAAAAAAAAAAAGAAAAGAAAAGAAAAAAAGAAAGGCAATGCTTTAATCCAAGGCAGTATTTAGGGGAAGGGAATTCACTTTTATTATGAATCTATTATTTTTCAGGCACTAGGCTCCATACTTTGCACAGTTTTTTGTGTTTTGTTTTGTTTGTAGAGATGGAGTCTTGCTCTGTCGTCCAGGCTGGAGTGCAGTGGTGCGATCTCAGCTCACTGCAACCTCTGCCTCCCGGGTTCAAACAATTCTCCTGCCTCAGCCTCCCAAGTAGCTTGGATTACAGGTGTGTGCCACCACATTCAGCTAATTTCCTTTTTTTTTTTTTTTTTTTTTTTTTTGTATTTTAGTAGAGACAGGGTTTCACCGTGTTGCCCAGGCTGGTCTTGAACTCCTGAGCTCAGGCAATCTGCCAGCCTCAGCCTCCCAAAGTGCTAGGATTACAGGCATGAGCCACCGTGCCCGGCCAGTTTTATCATTTAATAACTTTGCAAAGTTATTTCATTTAATCCTCATTTAAAAGAGAAAAATTTTACAAATTAAGAAACTGAGACTCTGAGAAGGGTCCTCTGTTTAGGGTCACACACAGCTAGTCAGGAGGAGCCTTAAGATGGGGACCCATCCTCTTCCTAGCACCCTGCCCCACTGCCGTAAAGGAGTGCCATGACATTAAACACCCTGGCAACCAGCAGGGAGAATATTTGTAAATGGGCACCGACTTGTGGCTCCCAGAGCCAACCAGATTCTCCTGCTATTTCCCTCTTTCTAAATTTCTGTTTACCCCTTGAGACAGACTGGTCAGTACTTAATGCCAAACATAAAACAGGATGCCCTTTCTCAATAAAATAGTAAAAAAATCTGCACATAGCTATAGCACTCATAAAATTCCCTAAAAAGAAAAAAATAATAATTAAGGGCAGAATGCTCTGTGAGAAGACCCGACAGTTTAGGATACATGTGGGAGATCATCATGAAAATCAAAATTATGGTTGCAAAATGTCCTTGACACAAATCTACCAATTTTAGCAGACAGAAAAGACTCCTGAAATTGGCCACAGGAAAATATATCCATGCTTGCTGCATGCTGCTTGTACTGGTGTCTCCTCATGTTGGGGCCATCTAGGGGAACTTCACTCACTATAATCTAACTTCAGTCAGAGGTAGGCTAGAGGCTCACTCAGCCAAGTCCTTGCCCAACATGCTATGGCGTTAAATCAAATCCCTACAACATAAATTCCATGAGGGCAGGGGTGTTTTTACTGCTATATCTTCAGTGTCTGACATGAGCACCTCAATAAACATTTGCTGAATAATTTTTTTTTGAGGTGGGGTCTCGCTCTGTCACCCAGGCTGGAGTGCAGTGGGGCGATCTCAGCTTACCACAACCTCTGCCTCCCAGGTTCAAGCATTTCTCTTGCCTCAGCCTCCCAAGTAGCTGGGATTACAGGCACCTGTCACCACACCTGGCTAATTTTTGTATTTTTAGTAGAAAAGGGGTTTTGCCATGTTGGCTAGGCTGGTCTCGAACTCCTGACTTCAGGTGAACTGCCTGCCTCGGCCTCCCAAAGTGCTGGGAGTATAGGCGTGAGCCACCACACCCGGCCACATTTGCTGAATAATTGAATGAATGTCTTCACTTCCTTCCTCTGGAATTCCTCATTGTCTCTCATCTCCTCCTGTACCATATTTATCCCACATTTTTCTAGTGGCCCCTGCAAATCTCTAAACTCTTCTCCCAAATCTTCAGTTCTTCCTCTTCTTTCAGGGGAAGCAGGATTAAAACAAACAAAAAACATTTTTACAGGGTATACATGTCTTTCTAGTTGAGAAATGGAAACTAGAATATTCTTAGAAATAAGTTAAAATGAAAAAACGTATGGTAAATGCATAGTGCATTCAATTCTTATCAAATGCAGACATATATGCACTGAAATCGTAGCAGCTGTGTTTATTTCATAATTTAGGCATTTGAAAAAAATGCAATGTGTTTATTTTAATGTCAGCTTGATAAGTTTAAAATGTAACATGAGTTTGTCTATGTTTTACCTCTTTTCCTAGAGAATCTAATATTTAAGTAGAACCTACACCCCTAATTCCCAGCCCTCATCACATACCAACCCAAGGGGGGAAATGTCTCATAAATTGTGTGTTGATAGAATGTTATAAAATATGTTCTAACCAATAAAGTGGGAAAATAAATTTGGGAGCAACAATCTAAGCTTTGCTGTATTTCAAAAAAGATCTACACTTAACGGAAATAAAAACATCACATGTATAATAGCACACAAGGTTGCTATGGTAACAAACTTCATTTTTTATATTTTACTCTCCAGTCGTGCTATAATAATATGAGCTATTACAAACAAATAATGTCAAGATTAACTATTTTATGATCAAACAGAGGTCTCTACAATAAGTCATACTTACAGTTCAAGGAATTTTCATTTTTCAACCAATCTTCTTCTGTCTTTTCTAGAAATTATAATTAAAATACATAAAATATTAATATTTGGCATTGGAGTTAAGTTTGCACTGTCATTTTACTCATGTAGGGACACTCCTAAAATGACAAAAGAAATATAACAGTGGCTCACGCCTGTAATCCCAGCACTTTGGGAGGCCGAGGTGGGTGGATCACCTGAGGTCAGGAGTTTGAGAACAGCGTGGCCAACATGGCAAAACCCTGTCTCTACTAAAAATACAAAAATTAGCTGGGTGTGGTGGTGCATGCCTGTAGTCCCAGCTACTTGGGAGGTTGAGGCAGGAGAATCACCTGAACCTGGGAGTCAGAAGTTGTAGCGAGCTGAGATCACGCCACTGCACTCCAGCCTGGCTGAGAGAGTGTGACTGTCAAAAAAAAAAGAAAGGAAGAAAGAAAGAAAACACCTATAAATATCTAATATCTATTTATTTGTTTATTTATTTATTTAGAGACAGAGTTTTGCTCTGTTGCCCAGGATGGAGTGCAGTGGCACAATGTTGGCTCACTGCAACCTTCGCCTCCTGGGCTCAAGTGATTCTCCTGCCTCAGCCTCCCAAGTAGCTGTGATCACAGGCAAGTGCCACCACACACGGCTAATTTTTTTGTGTTTTTAGTAGAGACAGGGTTTCACTATGTTGGCCAGGCTGGTCTCGAACTCCTGACCTCAAGTGATCCACCCAACTTGGCCTCCCAAAATGCTGGGATTATAGGCATGAGCCACCACGCCTGGCCACAAATGTCAATTTAAACATTTAAGATATTGCTCTGTGTGTGTGTATGTGTGTTTTAAGTGGCAATAATGTCTCCATGGGGAATAAGGAGAAACAAGAAGTTGAGGAAAAATGTATTTGGTTTTATTAAATGGACAGACAAAATGAGTCTACTTTGCCCATAGAGGTGTTTATGAGAACAGTTAAGAAATACCTACTGTCCTGAACTATTAGTTCTAGAATGATTCACTAAATTTTGATTTTACTATTCATTTCAAAATGTACCCATTAGCATTGCCTCTGGACACATTTAAATAATAACCAACTAATGTGAACAGAACCCCAGCCACCCCCACTAGGTTAGGTGAAGTACTGGCTTTTCCAGATTTTCTATCATCCTTCTAACCTTCCAAGCCAGTCCTCCTCCAGCTACCTGGAAAATGAACAGCCCTCAGAATAGTTACGTCTGTCACTGTGGACCACAGATCACAACAACAGGAAGGTGCTTCCAAGTCAAGTAACTACAAATCTAATTTGTAGCTGTTACTCTATCATAATGGGTAAGACTGAGGGCTGGACAGGAGAAAAGATGTAATGAAGAATAAAGGACTCACCTACAGTGGGAGCCTTAGTCATCCCCAGTGAGTCCTTATACCTGTATATTCCTCCACAAAGTTAGGGAATTAAATGTAACCTTCTCTTTGGGACTAATTGAAAGAAAACATGCCTATATTATCCACTCATCCCCATCCATATATATCCTTTTTCTAATTTAAGGTATGTAGCACTTCTCTCAAGTTTGATAAATTTTATTTTTTATTCCATAATTTAAAAAATTTTATTGACATAATAATTGTACAGATTTATGAGCACAATGTATTTTGATACGTGTGTACATTGTGTAATGATCAAATCATGGTAATCAGCATACATATGACTTCAAACATTTATTATTTCTTTGTAGTCAGAACATTTAAAATCCTCTCCTCTAGCTATTTTGAAATATATAATGCATTATTGTTAACTATAGTTAACTATAATCACCCTGCTGTGCAATGAACACCATAGCTTGTACAATGGAATAATATTCAGCCATAAAAAAGAATGAAATCCTGTCATTTGCAACAACGTGGATGAACCTGGAAGAAATTATGTTAATTGAAATAAGACAGACACAGAAAAATATATACTGCATGATTTCACTCATATATGAAATCTAAAAAGTTAATCTCATAGAAGTAGAGAATAGAACAGTGGTTTCTATTTGAAAGCCATAAAAATATACCTCCACTGGCCAGGTGTGGTGGCTCATGCCTGTAATCCCAGTACTTTGGGAAGCCAAGCCAGGCAAATCACCTGAGGTCAGGAGTTCGAGACCAGCCTGACCAACATGGAGAAACCCCATGTCTACTAAAAATACAAAAACTTAGCTGGGTGTGGTGGCACATGCCTGTAATCCCAGCTACTAGGGAGGCTGAGGCAGGAGAATTACTTGAACCCAGGAGGTGGAGGTTGTGGTGAGCCAAGATCACACCGTTGCACTCCAGCCTGGGCAACAAGAATGAAACTCCGTCTCAAACAACAACAACAACAACAACAAAAATACACACACACACACACACACACACACACACACACACACACACACACACATATACCTCCACTGACATCTTCCATTGCAAGTAGATCATCTTTAGTGTCTTCCAGTCAAGGGGAACCACATAGTCATCAGGCAACAAGGATTCTGTGAAAAAAAGAAAGACCTAATCTCATCTCTAATGTCACACAGATTTTTACCCTAACTGTGAAGACATGCAAACCTGATCTCTAATTCGCCATACCATTAAAAGTCTGGTTTTAAAGATATTTTGGTGATGTCTAAAGCTGGAGTTTGTCTCAGATCTCAATTAGTAAACACTATCCAGACTCCAATACTAGGATTCATTTGAGTTCTTGCCTTATTTGCAAGGCCACTGACCATGAGCTTGGCTCATCCAATCTAGCCAAACAAATCGCTTCATAGCCTCTACTTATGGTTTTCTCTTTATCTCTTTCAAGTACATGCCATTTCCAAATATGAAATTCTTTCCCTCTGCTTTTCTTTCAAGCTACATTCTTTTTCCCTTGTACAAACAGGGCTTATAATGCACTTCCACATGGAAGGCATTCCAGAGAAAACTATAACCTCAAATTCTCTTCTACAATCCTTTTAGCACTATTAATGTCACTCATAAAATATTCATAAGCTTATCATTTATATTTTCTATATGCATTAATTTTATTTTATGTTAGTCTTGTCTCCCAATTTAGAAGGTAAGCTATTTGATGAATGAGGTCTATTTCCTTTAAAAAGCTTTCTGAAGTTTAATTAACGGATGCTTGATCATTGTTGATTATGATGACATCATGCACTCAAGGTAAGCGGAGGCATAGAAACTTTTCACAATAGTGTCTTGATGCATTCTGGTGCCCCTCTAAGGCAGTGATTGCTAATCTTTTTGCATCATAGACCCCTCTGAGGAGCTGATTAAATCTATGGACTTCCCCCCCAAAAAATGGCACAAAATAACCCCCAAAATTTTACATACAATTTCAGAATATGGACCTTGGACTACGATCTCAGAACTAAAATGTCTTCAGTTATCACTTAAAGCTCCCGAAAGCAAATGCATTTACTTTGAAAAAAAATTGGTATGTTTCTTTGGTGTTAGTAGGTGGGTAGAAAAATTACAACAAATAGGCTGGGCGTGGTGGCTCACGCCTGTAATCCCAGCACTTTGGGAGGCCGAGGTGGGTGGATCATGAAGGTCAGGAGTTGGAGACCAGCTCGGCCAGGATGGTGAAACCCCATCTCTATTAAGAATACAAAAAAAAAAAAAAATTAGCCAGGCGCAGTGGCGGGCACCTGTAATCCCACCTACTTGGGAGGCTGAGGCAGGAGAATTGCTTGAACCCGGGAGGCAGAGGTTGCAGTGAGCCAAGATCTCACCACTGCACTCTAGCCTGGGTGGCAGAGCGAGACTCCGTCTCAAAAAAAAAAAAAAAAAAGAAAAAGAAAAAGAAAAATTACAACAAATAGTCAAGATGTAATTATTCACAAAGTTTACAAATATGATAAATATGATGCCAGAGCCCCAAAAGCAGGTTGATAATTATGACTCCTTGGCCCTAGGACTTAGTCAATCTTTGGTCTCACCTGTGGGACCAAATTTATCTGGAACATCAGAAGCTTAGGAGCCAAGTTAAAAAACTCAGGATGACAAGCGTTGAGACGAAATGGGTCCCCAAGGAACGCTGAGAGGTATAGAACAACAGAAGATACAGGAGAACTGCAAAAATTGGAGCTTTGGCCTCTTGAGTCTTATAGCTTCTGTCCCCAAGGAACAGCACTAGAAAATATCAGCTATTGAGTTACAGATAAGGAAAAGCTGGGATAAATATCATAAAGACATTATCTTATATATGCTTATGATTTAAGACAAATTTTTTTTTTTGAAAGAGTCTTACTCTATCACCCAGGCTGGAGTGCAGTGGTGCAATCTCAGTTCACTGCAACCTCCGCCTCCCAGGTTCAAGCAATTATCCTGCCTCAGCCTCCTAACTAGGTTTACAGGCATGTGCCACAATTCCTGGCTAATTTTTGTATTTTTAGTAGAGATAGGGTTTCACCATGTTGGCCAGGCTGGTCTCGAACTCCTCACCTCAGGTGATCCACCTGCCTCAGCCTCCCAAAGTGCTGGGATTACAGGCATGAGCCACTGTGGCCGGCCCAAAAAGAAATTTAGTTGGAATATTAAAAAATCATATTTTTGCTCGTTTTATTCACATGTAGATCTTTTCATTTCCAAAAATAACAATCTTTTTTTTTTTTTTGACAGGGAGTCTCGCTCGGTCACCCAGGCTGGAGTGCAGTGGTGTGATCTTGGCTCACTGCGACCTCTGCCTCCCAGGCAGGTTCAAGTGGTTCTCCTGCCTCAGCCTCCTAAGTAGCTGGGATTACAGGCACACGCCACCACGCCCAGCTAATTTTTGTATTTTTAGTAGAGGCATGCTTTCGTCATGTTAGCCAGGCAGGTCTCAAACTCCTGACCTCAAGCAATCATCCCACCTCAGCATCCCAAAGTGCTAGGATTACAGGTGTGAGCCACCACATCCAGCCCCAAAATAACAACCTTAAGAGCCTGAAGGAAGCTTTTAAGTCAACTAGTCAGGCTTCCACCTCATCCCTTCAGTATCCTTTTCAGACTGCCTTTAAAAAGTAAATTCAACTATTTCAGATATCTTTCCTTCATGTAATCTTTGCAATCTGCCATTTACTAATGTTGTATTTGGGAGCTATAATAGTGAATGAGAAAGGAAAGAACCACGTGTCAAACAAAATAAAGGTAGAAAGTAGAGTTTCTTTTCTGGTGGCCTGGTGGTTCAGGCCTGTAATCCCAGCACTTTGGGAGGCTGAGGCGGGTAGATCACCTGAGGTCAGGAGTTGGAGACCAACCTGGCCAACATGGTGAAACCCCGTCTCTACTAATAATACAAAAATTAGCTGGGTATGGTGGCGGGCGCCTGTAATCCCAGCTACTCAGGAGGCTGAGGCAGGAGAATTGCTTGAACCCGGGAAGTGGAGGTTGCAGTGAGCGGAGATCACACCATTGCACTCCAGCCTGGGCGACAAGAGCAAAACTCCATCTCAAAAACATAAATAAATAAATAAATAAATAAATAAATATAAAAAAAGAAAGTAGAAAGGTTTGGCCGGGCGCGGTGGCTCACGCCTGTAATCCCAGCACTTTGGGAGGCCGAGGCGGGCATATCACGAGGTCAGGAGATCAAGACCATCCTGACTAACATGGTGAAACCTCGTCTCTACTAAAAATACAAAATAAATAAATAAATAAATAAATAAATAGCCGGGCGTGGTGGCGGGCGCCTGTAGTCCCAGTTACTTGGGAGGCTGAGGCAGGAGAATGGCGTGAACCCGGGAGGCGGAGCTTGCAGTGAGCCGAGATCACGCCACTGCGCTACAGCCTGGGAGACAGAGCGATAAATAAAGCAGCCTATCTCTACTGGTTACATAATCCCTTTTTGCCTGCTTCATCCTCCATTCTTCCCAGTATCTATTGAAATTGAGAGCCCAAGTATTCTAAGTTCTCAAAGACATTGAAAGAGACATGAAGACTACCGACAGCAAAGGGTGGGGACTTTGAAGATCAAGCACCGTTTGCTATGGATCCTCACTCACTGCTGAAAAGCATCACGAGATTAATAAACTGCATGAGATCACTAACCACCAGGTAGAAACACCTCCAAAATTACTTACATATGTTAAACTGGATCTTTTACTTTTAGCAAAAGAAAACAACTTACCCATTGGAACGCCTGGAGATCCAAAAAGCTTTACTAATTGAAAGGCAAACCCTTGTGATAATGGTAGCTCAAGGGAACTATAGTCAGTGCTTGTTAAGTCTTGGCTGTCCTCAGCTGGTAATTGCTTAGGTTCTTCCCATCTTTTCAGCTTTCTATCAAACCTTTCATTTAAAAAGTGAAAATGAGAAGTGACTCCCAAAGAGCACGAAGTATCAGGATGACTATGTAAAATTTCTGGAGAAATAAACCCTGCATCATTTAGTTTATTACCTACACTTGTCTGAGATTCGAAAGTCAAAAACAGTTTCTTGTTTGTAAAAGATGGCTTCCAAATACTAGATAAATTATGTAGCACAAAAGAAGGAATATAATTTTTGTATAAAGATGCAGAGCACCTTAGTCTGTTAAATGACAGGCAATGAGAATAACGCTGTCCATCAATATTTAAAGGGGTGGCTTTGATAATATCAAGGTAAAACCACAATGGATGATGATCAAAGGTCATAAGTTGTTGTTTATTCTCCTCTTCACTGTTCCTTTCTGAAATTCTATCTTTTTCTTCTCCCAAAGTAATTTTTAGTCCATGGTTTTTTGTTAACAGGTCACATTTCTCCCTTTCTTTTACACCGATATGACTCTGTCCTAATAAGTCAAAATTTGGTACCAAATTGAAAATCCTTTTCTTCCTCCTTTTCTTATTTTTTGTTGATTCTAAGGCATTCTTTGGTATATCCGGTTGAGGTAAGCAGCTTCTGAAGAGGTTTGTTTCTATGAATGAATCCATAGTTTCAGGTGGAGGTGAAAAATCTTCATTTCCTATCAGTAGTTTGTCTGTCAGTATTTCTGGATTGTTTCCTGGTTCTGATGCTGCCACCGAAGTGAAGATCATTTGAATCCATTGCCCCCTGCTGTCAGGACCAGCCAACTTACGTGCTCTATCTTTCTTTGGTCTCTGTTCACATATAAACTTATGAGGTCCTGCAGGCCAGCTACCAAAATAGGGCTGTCTGTCAGAGCCCAGCTGTAAATCTTCATCAGATAAATTGGTTGTGAAAAAAGCCCAGTGATTGATTTTAGTTGTATACACTTGTTCCTCTCTTAAAACTTTATCTGACATTCTGATTCCATGTTGATGGCACAGAATGGGTTCATGTGGGAGACTTTTATCTACTATTTCTCTCTTCTTCATAAATAAGCATGAAGTTTCCGCAGAAAGGTCCTGGGTGTCTAATGCTATGGTATGCCTATTTCTAATATGCTTTTCTACCTTCATGCCAGAGCAGTCATCAGTTGTTACACAGGAAAGGTTTTGAGTCAGTATTGGACAAGTAACGGAGATTTCATTTGGCCTCAGTAACAAACTTACAAACAAGTTATCACCTTCCTTAGAGAGGTAATTCTTTGGTGTGTTGTCTAATTCAACTATAGACATAACGTTTTGGAAACTGTCTTTAGGATCTTTATTTTTCCACCTTTTTTCTTTATATCCAGTCACAAAATCTCCGACTTCATTTTGTAGACCATCAATGAAGGGATATTCTGATTCTCTTCTGGTCTTTTCAATGTCTTCCTCTTCACTCTGAGATGGGTCCTGATCTCCCGGTGTAAGATCACTTAAGAATTCTAATGAGTTTTCCTCCATGATTCTATTCTGACTGTTCTGCTTTTTGTTTCTTTTTCTGTTCCTCTTCTGTTTGGTTTTGCTGAGCCTATGCCCAGTTTTCTTCAAAACTCTTTCTCTGAAATATTAAAGAATTAAGAAAATGTATGACTTAATTTCATGTATAACATAAGCAAACTATAACATCATACTCTTCATGTGCAGGTTTAAAAACCTTTAGTACAAGAGACTCTCAAGTGTGCACGTACTTTTTGTTTGTTTGTTTTGAGATGGAGTCTCACTTCATTGCCTAGGCTGGAGTGCAGTGGTGTGATCTTGGTTCACTGCAACCTCTGCCTCCCGGGTTCAAGCAATTCTCCTGCCTCATCCTCGCAAGTAGCTGGTATTATGGGTGCCCACCACCACGCTTGTCTAATTTTTTTGTATTTTTAGTAGAGACGGGGTTTCACCATGTTGGCCAGGCTAGTCCTGAACTCCTGATCTCAGGTGATCCGCCTGCCTCAGCCTCCCAAAGTGCTGGGATTACAGGCATGAGCCACCGTGCTGGCCATACTTTGTACTATATTTAAAATCACTTTTAAAAAGAGATATTTTAATCCTATACATTAAAAATGAGTACACTTTGAGAAAGTTAAAGCTAATATGCATATAATCATTTCATAAATAACTTTATAAAAACCTAATATTTTCCTTAAAGAAAATACTTCATATATAAGCATGTATTAACAAGGATATGTTCTGAGAAATGTGTCATTAGGCAATTTCATCACTGTGTTAACATCATAGAGTGTACTTACACAAATCTACATGATGTAGTCTACACCACACCTAGGCTATATAATATAGCCTATTGCTCCTAGGCTGAAAAATTGTACAGCATGTTACTACACTGCATACTGTAGGCAATTATAAAACATTAGTAAGTATTTGTGTATATAAACATATCTAGAGGCCAGGCATGGTGGCTCACGCCTGTAATCCCACGACTTTGGGAAGCTGAGGTAGGTGGATCACCTGAGGTCAGGAGTTCGAGACCAACCTGGCCAACGTGGCGAAACCCTGTCTCTACTAAAAATACAAAAAAATTAGCTGGGCGTGGTGGTTCACTCCTATAATCCTAGCTACTCTGGAGCCAGAGACAGGACAATCACTTGAACCCGGGAGGCACAGGATGCAGTGAGCCAAGATTGTGCCATTGCACTCCAGCCTGGCCCACAGGGCAAGACTCCATCTGAATAAATAAATAAATAAATAAATAAATAAATAAATAAATACAAACATATCTGAACTTAGAAAAGGTACATAAAAATATGGTATTATAATCTCATGGGACCACTGTCATATATATGTTCTGTTGTTGACTGAAATTTTGTTATGTGGTGCATGACTATATACATAAAACCTACCAGTAAATATCTTGGACCTCCTAACATCTTAGATTTTGAAAATTAAGAAGTGGCTGTTTCAGAATGGGACAAATTTAGTGGCTTTAATAGCTAGGTTTCCTCTAGACATGAAGAATGGTTGATAATGAGCTGTTGAGTCCAGTATTTGAGTGGCATGCTGCTAATTGCCCAGATTGTAGTGGTTCTAACCAGAGACTACACTACTACTCTGTGGGGTACTTGGAAATGTGTAAAGGCATTTTTGGTGGTCAGAATGACTGGTAATGTGTTACCACACATTACCAATATCAGGCATTTGGGCCTGAGGCCAGGGAAGCTAACCATCCTGCAATGCCCAGTGAAAAATTATCCCACCCAAAAGAACAATGGTGTTTCATCCAGCAGACTGAAAGTTCATAGCTCCCTTTAACGGAAGACAATATTTGATCCTAAGAGAGAAACAAGGATTTAGGAAATTTTCTAATTTAGAATATAAAGATCTAGTTATCCTGTCTTTCACCCTGGATAATCAGAGTCAGGGTCAAGGTAACAATGAAGACTTAGTAAAATGTAGTAGGGGAAGGACAATTGACACCGCTGAGGGAAAAATCCAGGACAGAGGAATAGAAAAGCAAGCAAACAAACCTGGAAGAAGAAAGAGATGATACGGAAAAGAGAATAGTCAGTTGACTGGCTGGGCATTGGACAAATGAGATTAAACCTACCCCCAGCCGCTAGCCTGGTTTATTCCATATGCTGGGCAATTTTCAATAGGTAGGACACATGAAAATCTTGTTCTTTGTCACTAATTGCTGCTGCCCTTGTTTACACATTTCTAGATATTGGTTTAGAAAATACTCTAAGGAACACTAATGTACCTAGAAACAGTTGTGATGGGGCCTCTATAAAAAGGATATTGAGTAAAGAGTGCTATCTGTGGTTGTAACTCTCCTTCATGGCCAGTTCTACCTGATTCCAGTGAAAGTCCTAGTTGCAGTCCAAGGTGCAATGTCAGTTATGAAATTCATCCTGCAGACTAGTATGTCATTCTGAAAACAAACTCCCCTGTCTTTACTCAAATGTGAACCATCCTGTTGCAGGGCAAGGAGAAAAAGAACAAATAGAGTTTGTTGTTGCGTTATTCATTCGATTAAATGGTAAAATACTAATGACGTAAGAGACTCACTGCAGCACTGGTGATTCTGTGGAGTTTAATGCACTTAATGTATAGTCACTGTCCCTCAGAACAGCTCTCCACTGTACAAAGAAAGAGAGCCCTAATCTAGGGAAATGCAGTTACTGAAATACACTTCATCACCAAAATGTTTATAATTCCATATACCAGCAGAAAGACTAAGGTCTACAATTGCACTTGGAAAACTGGCTTTTAAAAAAAGATGTTACACTTATTATGTATTGGGACTGTTTAATTGCTTTACATGTACCAATTCACCTAATCTTCAAAACTGTATCAAGTAAGGGCAAAGGCTAGTTTTAACCCCATCTTACAAAGACAACTGATATACAGAGAAGTTGAAGAATGTGCTCAGGGTCACATGGCTAGTGGCAGGTTCAGACCTAGTTTGATTCGCTCTGAAGTCCACACCCTTTAACCATTATGCAACACTGCCTCTCGGTTTAAAGAGAAAATTGTACAAAACATTTCCTTCTCTCTTTTTCTTCCTCCTCTCATTTTCAAACCCTCACATGTGCATAAACAGAAGATACTCAGCTGGCAAGGGTTGAGTCCTTTTCATGAGAGCAGTTCTTGGGCCCTGACTCCTGTTATCACTAACTTAATAGTATCTTGACACTTTTCTTCTGTTGCCTCTCCTTTCTCTGGATCAAATCAAAAAAGAAACAACAAGAGGAAGTGAGAGGAGATACTGTGGAGCAGGATCCTCTCTCCCTAATCTGCCCTCATGTCAAGCCTCCATATAAGCAATGGGAAACCCAGACTAGATGGCCCACAGCTGAGATCAACAGATGGGCAGAAGTGACTCCTCCTGGAGTTAATTCACTCATGGGGTGGAGGCAGTGAGAAGGGATCACATTCTGGATACTGTTTTGAAGGAAAAATAAGCAAGATTTGAAAATAAATCAGATATAGGGTATGAGGAAGAAGATAAGAATCAAGTATGAGTACAAGGATATTGGCCTAATTAGAGGGATAAAGTGGCTACTTACTGCAACATAAAAGTCTGCAAGATATGGGTTTGGAGAGAGGGTTGGTAAATCAGTTCCCTCAAAGTCCAGCTCAGAATAGGCTAATCTGTCATTAAAAAAGAGGTCAGAAAGTGAAAAAAAAGAGGGCTTCTCTAATACTCCCCAAGAGTTGCTTTGTTTTCTAAGCAGATTACAATCAGCTGCTTCAGAAAAGGATAATAAGGACCCTGCTAATGTCTTTTTTTCGTTGTTTTTTTTTTCTCCTAAGTCTGCTTTCTAGGGAAGGACCTGCTAATGCTAACAACCCACTATGCCTGCAGAGAAGTAAACACTGGACCATGAAAGAATAAAGTGGCTTAAAAAGTAAACTATCAGAGTTTGGGAGATCAGGCAATTTATTAAGGCAGTTTGCTAAGAGTTAATCAAAGGAATCTCTAAGGATTAGAATTCCAACTGAAAATACAACACAATGCCAAGAGGTATGAAAATCTGCCTCCACAGTGAAGTGCCAGAGACATGTACCAGTTCTGCACCACTGGAACTCTATATAGCTACCCTCCTCATTTCAGAAACAGTGGACATGGCCTTCTGGAAAGGAAACACAAACCAATAACAGTGACTTGTGAAGCCCCTGGGAAATAAGAGACTTGGTAGTGATGGTGGTGGTGATAACTTCTGCTTGAATGTGGCTAATCAGTAGATGCATTTTCTTTAGAAACATCTATCTAGAAAGTGTGAGAATCTCATCAAAGCTGTGTCAAGGATCGTTAAATGTGATCTCACTGGTGCTGATTCATTTAGGAATGAATGGCACCATTAGAAGAAAAAAAATCACTAAATAAAAGTTAGTCATGGAGAGGAAATCAAAAGAGTTAGAGGCACAGGATGTAGCTTTTAAAAGAAAGAAGAAAATAAGAAATGAACAAATGGTAACACATCTATGATGAGTAAGATTTTGCTTTCTAGATGATGGCTTAGAATCCAAGCTCCTAGGGAGCAATGGAGTGTACCTCTCAGGAATTAGAAAGTGTTTGTTCAGATACAAGCTAATCTGACCAAGTGAACTGTGACCTGATGACAAAGGTGAGAGAGCATCCAGATAAAGCTGAAGAAAGCAGGAAGGGAGGGTGGAAAGCATGGTAAGTGATAACCCTCATGAAAAAATATAATTAAGGGGGGGCCAGAAAAAAACATTTCCCAATGCAGAATCCTATATACTAATTTATGATAATGGGCAATAAATGAAGTAAATCTGAGATTAAAACACATGCAGATGATAAAAGGTCTCATGGCTTTCTGGAATGACCAGTTGAAATAACTGAGGCCCAGGTCCTGGTCCTGGCTCAGTAATAGCGAAGTCCAGGCCTTAGCTAGCAGTGGGATCCCTCAGCTAGCAGTGGGATCTTGGGCAAATCATGTCTTTCCAAAATGAGGAAAATACCCCTCCTTGCAAAGTTGTTGTAAGGACCACTAATACAGATGCTCTTAAATAACCTCTACTCAACTGATAGAGCAGATCAATTGATTCTCTCCATTGCCTCTGTACAATGACTGATATTAATGACTCACACTAAATGCTCCCAGCTAGATGGCTGCTCTCCAGTGTAACTGCACCCTTTTGCTGTCACTGTTTAGAACTGTATATTTATAAGGAGTCAGATGGGTTTATTCTCAAGTCTGTTTATGCCAATAATAATTTTTACTATAATTATGTAGTTTGTCTCACTAAACATGAAGTGCTAAACAGCTGTTAAATAGGCAGCATAACTATAAAATTTGGTTGAAAATAATAAAGACCTATGATTATGCACTCATATTGCTTTGAATATTTCTTTGGGTTCTACTTCCAATTTATATCAACAGAAACTAGAAATTCTTGACTACACATTACAGATGTGGTTTATGCATGAAAAAAGTTAAACTGCACTGAACAAAATTATACATAAAAATTGCTGAATAAATACACATAAAAACATGTATTTTAAGTTCAAATAAAATGTTTAAAGTATGTATCATTTCATAATAATTCTTTAAACAATTTTTTCAATGAACTAACCAGCTTTCTGTCCCAATCATGTTAGAGACGAGGGCTTTAATTATAAATAAAGCACCTAGCACAATGCTTGACACATAGTGGGTACTTCATAAATGGCAGCTCTTATTTTTATTATGTATTAACAACAACAAAAGCAATCTTATAAATTTCACTGAGACTCCCATGATGCAATTCAAGAGTAGAATGTGGCAATGTGATACTTATGATTTACTTAAAACAAACAGTTGAGTTAGAAGAACTGGAAAATTCTCCAAAAATGTAATTTACTTAATGTAATTGCAAATGATTGGAAGTGGAAAAAAAATTTTTTAAACTAAGTGGCCATATATAGACAAACTGATAAATTCACCATCTTTCTCAGAGATTAAAACACCTTTCTCAGTAATTGATAGAACAATGAGACAAAGACACAGAAGTTTAACTAGCATAATAATGATTGAGTGCACTAATATGGAACACCACATCCAACAATTGGTGAAAACACATTCTTTTCATGCTCACATATAATATCTATAGAAATTAACTAGGCCATAAAGCTAGACCTCCACAGATTTCAAAGAATTACTAATGTACGGACCATAATATAGTTAACTTTGAAATTAGTAACAATAAATTTTTTGGAAAAAATTGTAAACATGGAAAAATGTATAGGTAGAAAAATTATAATGGAAATACTTAGAACTGAATAACAGTAAAAAAATTATATATAAAAAGTGATTTTTTTTTTTTTTTTAGATGGAGTCTCGCTCTGTCACCCAGGCTGGAGTGCAGTGGCGCGATCTTGGCTCACTGCAAGCTCCGCCTCCCAGGTTCAGGCCATTCTCCTGCCTCAGCCTCCCAAGTAGCTGGGACTACAGGCACCTGCAACCATGCCCGGTTAATTTTTTTGTATTTTTAGTAGAGACGGGGTTTCACTGTGTTAACCAGGACGGTCTCGATCTCATGACCTCGTGATCCGCCCGCCTCAGCCTCCCAAAGTGCTGGGATTAGAGGCGTGAGCCACTGCGCCCGGCTTTTTTTGTTTTTGTTTTTTTTTATAAGACAGAATCTTGCTCTGTTACCCAGGCTGGAGTGCAGTGATGTGATCACGGCTCACTGCAGCCTCTACCTCCAGGGTTCAAGTGATTCTCCTGTCTCAGACTCCAGAGTAGCTGGGACTACAGCAGCGCCACCATGCCTGGCTCTTTTTCTTTCCTTCCTTTCCTTCCCTTCTTTCCCTTGTTTCCCTTCCTTCCCTCCCTCCCTCCCACCCCATCCCCTTCTCTCTCTCTCTCTTTCTTTCTGACGTGTTCTCCATGCTGTCCAGGCTGGTCTCGAACTCCTGGATTCAAATGATCTGCCTGCCTCAGCCTCCCAAAGTGTTGGGAATACAGGTGTGAGCCACCGCACCTGGCCTAAAAAGTGATACTTAAAGGGATATTTGCATAAACATTCACATTAAAAAGGAAAGACACAAAATTAATGAGTCAACCACACAACTGGAGAAGTTACAGAAAAAAAGAGCAGAATAAACTTCAAAAAAGTAGAAGATGCTAGCCATGGTGGTTCATGCCTGTAATCCTAGCAATTTGGAAAGCTGATGTGAGAGGATTGCTTGAGGCCAGAAGTTTTAAGACCAGCCTGGGCAACATAGCAAGATTCTGTCCGTATTTAAAAAAAGAAAAATATATATATACACACATATATTCTTTTAAGTAGAAGAAAGAGCATAATAAAAAACACAACCCCCAGGTGAGATTAAGGAAGAAAAAAAAGGAAATGAGTATTAGAAATAGAAAAGAAGGCACAATTACAGATCTAGAGAAATTTTAAAAGATAAAAGATTAATTATATGAATAACTTTATAACAACAAATTTGAAAATTTAAATGAAATGTAATTTATACATTTATTTATAAATTTAGCTAGAAAATATAAGTTATTTAATTAATTTATTTTTGGAGACAGGGTCTCACTCTGTTGCCCAGGCTGGAGTGCAGTGGTGTAATCACTGCTTACTGCAACCTTGAGCTCCCAAGCTCAAGCGATCCCCCTCACCTCAGCTTCCCATGTAGCTGGGACCACAGGTATGTGCCACCATGCCCAGCTGCCCAGCTATTTTTTTTTTTTTTTTAAGAAACAGGGTCTCACTATGTTCCCCAGGCTGGTCTTGAACTCCTGGGCTCAAGCAATCCTCCTGCTGGGATTACAGGCCCAGCACACACAGCCAAAAACACAAGTTATTAAAACTGACTAAAAAGAAACAGAAAGCCTGGGTAGTCCTAGAATGGTAAAACAATAAAGGTTAAGTTTTTCTCCCCCTAGCAAGGGAATTTCAAGTTCAGGTGACTTTTCAGAAAAGTTCTACCGAATATTCAAGGAATTGTTCACTGCAATCATATGCATAATTTTCCAGAGAAAAGAAAAAGAAAGAATACCTCCAGCTTTTTTTCTTTTTCTTTTTCTTTTTCTTTTTTTTTTGGGACGGAGTTTCACTCTCCTTGCCCAGGCTGGAGTGCAATGGTGCAATCTTGGCTCACCGCAAACTCCGACTCCCAGGTTCAAGTGATTCTCCTGCCTCAGCCTCCCGAGTAGCTGGGATTACAGGCCTGTGCCACCACGCCTG
Source organism: Pan troglodytes (assembly GCF_028858775.2). NCBI lineage: Eukaryota > Metazoa > Chordata > Mammalia > Primates > Hominidae > Pan > Pan troglodytes. Next base: position 31,607,026 of record NC_072412.2, read on the forward strand.
GCTAATTTTGTGTTTTCAGTAGAGACGGGGTTTCTCTATGTTGGTCAGGCTGGTCTTGAACTCCCGACCTCAGGTGATCCGCCTGCCTCGGCCTCCCAAAGTGCTGGGAATACAGGTGTGAGCCACTGCGCCCAGCCAGCACCTCCAGCTTTTTTTCAAAATGCTAACATAGATTGATAGAGCCAGGAAGTTACACAAAAATGAGAACTTTCAGGCTAGTCTCAGTTAAATACAAAAACCCTAAATAAAATATTACAAACTACCTTCACTAATATGTAAAATAGATAAAACATTATGATTTAACTGGTTTATCTCAAGATTGCAAGACTCAATTATACTAGACTATCCATTAATATAATTAACCACATCAGCAGGTTAAAGGATAAAACACATCTAAAAGCTTTTTCATAGTGGTAGAAATTGTTTTATTTATTTTTTATCTATGTACTTAAAACACTCAAATCCATTACTATTTAAAAATAACACACACAACTCTTAGTAAACTAGGAATAGATGAGAACTTCCTTAATTAACAATGAGTACTATGATCCTATCATAAACATAATTTCTAATATGAGAAATATTAAAAACGTTTCTTTAAATCAGAAACAAGACAAGAATGCCTATTATCACCAGTTCCATTCAACATTGTATAGTCCCTCTGTATTCATGAAAGATATATCAGACAAAATAGAAAAGGAAAATAATGAAAAGATACAAGGACTGTAAAGGAAGAAAAAAATTGTTATTCTTGGTCGGGCACAGTGGCTCACATCTGTAATCCCAGCACTTTGGGAGGCTGAGGCAGGTGGATCACCTACGGTTGGGAATTCGAGACCAGCCTGGCCAACAAGGAGAAACCCTGTCTCTACTAAAATACAAGAAATTAGCCGAGCATGGTGATGGGCGCCTGTAGTCCCAGCTACTTGGGAGGCTGAGGCAGAAGTGCTTGAGCCAAAGAGGCGGAGGTTGCAGTAAGCCCAGATCTCGCCACTGCACTCCAGCCTGGGTGACAGAGGGAGACTTTGTCTTCAAAAAAAAAAAAAAAGTCAACTAATGAGTGATGTCAGCAAAAATGGTTGAGTAACAAACTCCAAAAGCTCATCCCTTCACAACAGAAGTGACTAAACAGGAAAGAACTGTCAGAATCAACTTTATCAGAACTGTGAAGACAGATCAAGGGTTTACAGCAACCGGGCAAAATGTTTAATCAAGAGAAAAAAAAAAAAAGCTGAGTCCCAGTAAGAAATCTTTGTTAGTTTTTTAAGTTTTTTTGAGACAGGGTATGGCTATGTTTCCTAGGCTGGAGTGCAGTGGCTATTCACAGAATTGAGCATAGCACACTATGGCCTCAAACTCCTGGCCTCAAGTTATCTTCCTGCCTCAGCCTCTGAAGTAGCTGGGACTATAGACATATGTCACTGTGCCTAGCTCTTTGTAGTGTTTTTTACTTACTCTGGCCCCATCTACTGCTCTCCAGATTAATACTGGCCCTGAAGACAACAACCTACTTTCTCAGTACAGATTTTTAGTACCAAGGGTGACAGAAAGGACCTTCTTCTCAAAGAACTGTGGTTGTTTTGACCTTGCTGGTGACTCCGAGCTCAAAGGGCTTGTGCCTATTTTAACTAACTCAAAACTTTCCTAGGACAAACACAACTACCCAGTGTAGGGGGCATTTGTGGAAAACATTTAAAGGCAAATGAATTAGCCACTGTCAGTTGGGGTAAGGCATAACTACCACTTGGGGTAAACAACAGATAATCCAAAAAGCTTAAGAAGAAAAGATGAGAAGTGAGGCATTTTAGGAATAAGGGCTTTGAAAAGCTCCCACATATTCCTGGGAATCTAGAAGGCCATGTACTTAACCAAGTCAGGCTGTATGCTCAGAAAAGACCTAAAAAAGCTGTCGCTTCTGGCTGACACCCAGACTCTATACAAGCAGGAAATGAAGACAAGGGCAGAATTATAAACAGCCTTAGTGTAGAAGGTATCCCAACACATACACAAAGACGGAGGATTTTTGTTGATGATGATGATGTTGTTGTTCCAGATGTTTAAGGAAACGTCTGTTGAATCACTAGCTGACTACTAAACTAATGGAACAAAGACTTCAGTAGAATATAGATTTTACAAAATTAGTGCAGAAAAGTCACTAAACAAACAACAGTTACAACAAGGAGCAGAAACAAACCTTGGGGGGGAGGGGGTGAAATATGATTACAGATTTCCCATATTATATTATTTAAAATTTCAAATTTTCACAAAACCTATGAGACATACAAAGAAGTAACTGTGGCCTATACACAGGAAAAAAAGAAATTAATAGGAACAATCATTGACAAAGCCTAGACATTGGACTTATTAGACAAAGACTTTATGTTAACTATTTTAAATATGCTAAAAGAAACAATGGATAAAGAACTAAAAACAAATAAGAACAATGTCTCACCAAATAATTAATATCAATAAATAGATGGAAGTTAGAAGGAGGGGCTTCAAGACAGCTGGCTAGAGGCATCCAGCACTCACCTCCTCCATAAAGAAGACTCAAAATAACAAGTAGATAATCACACTCTGAATAGAGCATTTAAGAGAGAACACTGGACTTCAACAGAGAAATTATAGGAAACACCTAAGGCACAGAAGGAGCAGGAGGCAAGGCTACCAGCTCAGCTGGAATCAGGTGGGAGCCCAGAGAAGCTTCCCAGTACAGAGAAAGGGTCAATGACCACAGACTCTTGCAACCTGGGCCAGGAGAAAACCCCTCGACCCTTGTAAGCCCTGAGACTACTGCAGGGAGCTGCCTGGAGATGACCTGATAGCACTGCTCCAGAGAGGGAGCTCACACCAGGTCCCACTGTCCTACAACTCCTAAGCAGCAGCAGCATGGCACTATTTTGAGAGCCTAGTCCATGCCAGACTGCATGCTGCTATCACTAGAAATATCCCCCCACATCTATCCAGAGGGCTGTAGCAGCACAATGCTGGTTAAACCCAGGGGAGTAGCAGGGAACTCAGCACTCTAGCACATATAGTGTGCGGCACCCTGGGGCATGCGCAGTGTTCCACACTGGGGAGGCTGCCCCCAGGACAAAGGGAACTAAAGTGTGTGCTTTCTAGAACCTGAGACTGCCTACCTGGGGCAGCCACCACAGACAGCAACCCCATTTCTCCCAGCAGCAGGGCTGATGTGCACAAGCCCTGAGATCAGACTCTGCCGCTGCCCATTGCAGCTGCCACTGCTGCTGCAGGGGCCAAAGCACGTACTACAGGCGGTAATCCCGCCCTCTTCAGCAGCAAGGTCACAGCACACTTGCACATGCCGAGGACAGGTCCCTCAGCTGTCCCAAACCCCCGCACTCTCAACACTTTTGCAACCACCTAAGCATTCCACCAGGGGCCTGGGGCTCACCCTGCCCTGCCACTACAGCTGGTGCCTCAGCATACTACTGGCACTACAAAAGACAGGCCTGCTCAGCCTAACACTGCCTCCCCACCAGTGCCCAAGCCCACTACCCTGGGGCCTGAGGATTGCCCCACCCTATCCACCACTGGCGGGATCTCTGCACTCCTCTTCAGAGTCTGAGGACAGGCTTACCCTGTCTGCCACTACCAACACAGCCAGCACCCACTCAAATGTCCCACCTGGAGGTCTGGGGACTGGCCCACCCAGCTTGTCACAGCCAATGCTAACACAAACATATACTACTTCAGAGCCTGATGGTTGTCCCACCACCACGGCTGCCATCACCCAAACAAGCACATTGCCCAGGAGACCAAGAACCAATCCCCCTACCTGGTTCACTGCTGCTACTCCTGGCACCTGAGCAAGTGCCTAGAAGCTGAAGAATCATCATATTGGGACCCACTAACACTGGTGCTCATATATGCCACCCAGAGGCCCAAGGATAGGCACACTCAGCCTGTCAGTGCCACCACTTGGGCCTGAGGACTGAGGACTTGCATCCCCTTCCACAGTAAACCTCATCACAACTTCCACTAACAAACTCAGCCTAATCCACTGAGAAAACCACAAACACCACAGATGCTGTTTACAGTTGAAGAAATCATATGGAAACTGCATGACTTCATGCACCCAGAATAAAAGCTAAAGTGTCCTACCCAACCAACACCATAGATACATCCTTAGGAAGAAGTCTTCCCCTATAAAAGCATAGCCAAAAATTTGGATGTGACTGTTATACCAGATGTGCAGATATCAACATAAGGAAAAAATAAACATGAAAACACAAGGAAATATGACAACTCGAAAGGAACATAATAATTCTTCAGCAATAGATTCCAGTGGAAAATAATTTTATGGAATTCCAGAAAAAGAACTCAAAATAATGATAATCAAAGTAGCTCAGTGAGATACAAGAGAACGCAGATAAATAATACAAGGAAATCAGAAAAACAATTCAAGATATGAATGAGAAATTCACCAGAGATAGATATCATAAAAAAGAACCAAACAGAAATCCTGGAACTGAAGAATTCAATGACTGAAACAAGAAATACATTTGAGAACTTCCATAATAAACTAGAGCTATCACAAGGAAGAATCTCAGAACTTAAAGACAAGTCTTTTTAAATAACCCAGTCAGACAAAGTTAAAAAATAAATATATACGCTGGGTGTGGTGGCTCATGCCCACAATCCCAGCACCTTGGGAGGCTGAGGTGAGTGGATCACTTGAGCTCAGGAGTTCAAGACCAGCCTGGCCAAAGCATGGTGAAACCCTATCTCTACTAAAAATACAAAAACTTAGCCCAACATGGTGGCTCATGCCTGTAGTCCCAGCTACTTGGGAGGCTGAGGCACAGGAATTGCTTAAGCCTGGGTGGTGGAGGTTACAGTGAGCTGAGATCACGCCACTGCACTCCAGCCTGGGCAACAGAGCGAGACTCCATCTCAAAAACAACAACAACAACAAATCAAACCAACAACTAACTAAATAAATAAATACATAAATACATAAAAAGAATGAACAAAACCTACTTGGCATATGGGACATCATGAAATTACTAAATACACAAATTTGGAGAGTTCTAGAAGGTAAAGAGAAGAGTAAAGGCACAGAAAACCTACTTAATGAAATAGTAGCTGAAAATTTCTCATGTCTAGCAAGAGATTTAGACATCTAGATACAGGAAGCTCAGGGAAACCCAAATAGATGTAACTCAAAAAGCTCTCCATGGCACATTATAGCCAAACTGTCAAAAGTCAAAGAGACAATTCTGAAAATGGCAAGAAAAAAACATCTAGTTACATATAAGGGAACTCCTATCAGATTAACAGTGGATTTATCAGCAGAAACCTTATATAGGTCAGGAGAAAATGGATGATATATTCAAAGTGCTGAAAGAAAAACAAAATTATCAACCAAGAATACTATACCCAGCAAAGTTATCCTTCAAAAATTAAGGATAAAGTCTTTCTCAGAAAAGCAAAAACTGAGGCAATTCATCACGACTAGACTGGCACTACAAGAAACGTTAAAAGAAGTCCTATACATGGAAGTGAAAGGACAGTATCTACCATCATGAAAACACATGAAAGTATAAAACTCACTGGTAGAGCAAACACAAAAATGAAAAAGAGAAGGGATTCAAATGTTACTACTATTGAAAACCACCAAACCATAAAGATAAACAATAAAAGAGAAACAAAAGAACAAAGTATATACAAAGCAACCAGAAAACAATGAACAAAATGACAGGAATAAGTCCTTACATATCAATAATTACCTCAAATGTAAATGGATTAAAGTTTCCACTTAAAAGATACAGACTGGCTGTATTGATTTGTTTTTTGTTTTGTTTTGTTTTGTTTTTGAGACGGAGTCTTTGCTCTGTCGCCCAGGCTAGAGTGCAGTGGCATGATCTCGGCTCACTGTCAGCTCTGTCTCCCAGGTTCATGCCATTCTCCTGCCTCAGTCTCCCGAGTAGCTGGGACTACAGGCACCCGCCACCACACCCAGCTACTTTTTTGTATTTTTTAGTAGAGACGGGGTTTCACCGTGTTAGCCAGGATGGTCTCAATCTCCTGACCTCATGATCCGCCCACCTCAGCCTCCCAAAGTGCTGGGATTACAGGCGTGAGCCACTGTGCCCGGCCGAATTGATTTTTTAAATTACCCAATCACATGCTGCCTACAAGAAACTCACTTCTCCTGTAGAGACACATACAGACTGAAAGTAAAGGATGGAAATAGACATTCCATGCAAATGGAAACCCAAAGCAAGTGGGAGTAGCTATACTTAGATAAAACAGACTTTAAGTCTGAGACAGAAAAGGTCATTATATAATGACAAATGGACTGATTTAGCAATAGGATATAATAATGCTAAATATGTATGCACCCAACATCAAAGCACCCAGATATATAAAGCTAATATTATTAGATCTAAAGGGAGAGATAGACTCTAGAACAATAATATTATAGTTGGGGACTTCAACATTCAACTCTCAGCCTTATAGATCACCTACACAGAAAATTAACAAAAAACATAAGATTTAAACTGCACTTTAGACCAAATGGACCTAACAGATATCTACAGAACATTTTATCCAATAGCTGTAGAATACACATTCTTCTCATCAGCACACATAACATTCTCCAGGATAGACCACATGTTGGGCCACAAAATAAGTCTCAACAAATTTTTTAAAAACTGTAATCATATCAAGTATCTTCTCAGACAACAATGGAATAAAATTAGAAGTCAATAACAAGAGGAACTTTAGAGACTGTACAAACACATGGAAATTAAACTATATGCTCCTCAACAACCTTTGGGTCAACAAAATTAAGATGCCAATCAAAAAATTTCTTGAAACAAATGAAAATGGAAATACAAACTACAAAAACCTGTGGGATACAGCAAAAACAGTGCTAAGAGGGAATTTTATAGCAATAAATGCCTACATTAAGAAACTAGAAAGATTTCAAATAACCAATCTAATGATGCACCTCAAGGAAATAGAAAAGCAAAAACAGCCAACCCCAAATTAATAGAAGAAAAGAAATATTAAAAATCAGAGAAGTAAAAAAACAGAGATCAAAAAAAGACAAAACAACAGATTAATGAAACAAAAAGTGTTTTTTTTGAGATGATAAACAAAATTAAACACTAGCTAAACTAACCAAGGAAAAAGAATATCCAAATAAACAAAATCAGAAATGAAAAACGAGACATAACAATGATACCACCAGAAATACAAAAGATCATCATAGACTGTTATGAAAAACTATATGCTAACAAAGTAGAAATTCCATAAGAAATGGATAAATTCTGGGACATATATACATCCTACAATATTGAATCAAAAAGACATAAAAAACCTGAACAGACCAATAATGAGTTATGAGATTGGATCAGTAATAAAAACTCTCCCAACAAATAAAATCCCAGGACTGGATAACTTTACTGCTAAATTCTACCAAACTTATAACGAACATCCTATGCTCATTGATCAGAACATACTACCCAAAGCAATTCTCCTAAAACTATTCCAAAAAAAATGAAGAGGAGGGAATTGTCCTTAACTCTTTCTATAAGGCCAGGATTACCCTGATACCAAAATCAGACAAGGACACAGCAAAAAAAGAAAACTATAGGTCAGTATCCCTGATGGACACAGATGCAAAAATCCTCAGCAGAATATGAACAAATGGAATCTAACAGTACATCAAAAGGATAATACACTATAAGCAAGTAGGATTTATCTCAGGGATGCAAACACGGTTCAACATACACAAATCAATAAACATGACACATCACATTGACAGAATGAAGGACAAAACCATATGATCATCTCAACAGATGCAGAAAAAGTATTTGACAAAATCCAACATCCCTTCATGATAAAAACTCTCAAAAAACTGGGCACAGAAGGAACATACTTCAACATAAAAAAGACCAATATGACAAACTCTTAAGTAACATCATACTGAATGGGGAAAAGCTGAAAGCCTTTCCTCTAAGAACTGAAACAAGACAAGGATGCTCACCTTCATCACTCCTATTCAATACAGTACTGAGAGTCCTAGCCAGAGCAATCAGTCAAGAGAAAGAAATAAAAAGCATCCAAATTGAAAAAGAGGAGGTCAAATTGTCTTTGTTTGCACAGGGCATGATCTTGTATTTAGAAAAACCTAAAGACTCTACCACAAAATTCTTAATTTGATAAACAAATTCAGTAAAGTTGCAAGACATAAAATCAACATATAAAAATCAGTGATATTGCTATATACAACAGTGGAATATCTGAAGTAGAAATGAAAAAGGCAACTCCATTTATAATACCTACACACACAAAAATGGAAGATAACACATACACACAAAATGGAAAGGCATACCATGCTCATGGATTATAAAACTTAATACTATTAAAATGAACATACTACCCAAAGCAACCTACAGATTCAATGTAATCCCTATCAAAATACCAATGACATTTTTCAAAGAAATAGAAAAAAATCAATTCTAAAATTTGCATGGAACCAAAAACAGAGTCTGAATAGCCAAAGCAATCCTGAGCAAAATAACAACAACAAACAAATGAACAAAAAATAAAAATAAAAAACAAAGCTGGTAGCATCACACTACCTGACTTATAAGGCTATAGTAACCAAAACAGCATGATATTGGTATAAAAATAGACATATCAACCAATAGAACAGAATAGAGATCCCAGAAATAAATCCATGTATTTACAGCCAAATGATTTTTGACAATGGCACCAAGAACATACATTAGGGAATGGACACCTTCTTTGAAAAATGGTGCTGGGAAAACTGAATATCCATATGCAGAAGAATGAAACTAGACCCCTATAGAAAAGTCAAATCTCACCATATACAAAAAATCAACTCCAAATGGATTAAAGGCCTAAGCATAAGATCCAAAACTATAACACTACCAGAAGAAAACACCACAGGATATTGGTCTAAGCAAAGAATTTATGGCTAAGACCTCAAAAGCAGAGGCAACAAAATAAAATAGTAGATAAATGGGACTTAATTAAATTTAAAAGCTTCTGCACAGCAATGGAAACAATCAACAGGATGAAGAGACAACCTGATGAATGGAAGAAAATATTTGCAAACTAATCTTATGACAAGGGACTAATATCCAAAATATACAAAGAACTCAAACAACAGCAACCCAAACGCAAAACAAAGAAAAAACAACAATCTCATTAAAAAGTGGGCAAAGGATCTAAATAGACATTTCTCAAAAGAAGATATACAAATGGCCAACAGGTCTATGAAAAAATGGTTGATATCACTAACCATCAGGGAAATGAATATCAAAACCACAATGAGATATCATTCTACCCCAGTTAGAACGGCTATTATTATTATTTAGAGACAGGGTCTCACTCTGTTGCCCAGGCTGGAGTGGCAGTGGTGTGATTATAGTTCACTGCAGCCTTGAACTCCTGGGCTCAAGTGATCCTCCTATCTCAGCCTCCTGACAAGCTAGGACTACAGGTGTGCACCGTCATGCCTGGCTAATTTTTGTTGTTGTTGTAGAGGCAGAGTCTCACTATGTTGCCAGGTTGGTCTTGAACTCCTGGGCTCAAGCAATCCTCCCACCTTGGCCTCCCAATGTGCTGCCATTGTATGTGTGAGCCACTACACCTGGCCACAGAATGACTGTTATTAAAAAGACAAAAAAAAAATAACATATGCTGGGGAGGATATGGAGAAAAAGGAGCTCTCATACACTGTTGTTGGGAATGTAATTTAGCACAGCCATTATTGAAAACCATATAAATATTTCTCACAGAACTAAAAACAGGACTGCCATATGATCTAGCAATTCCACCTCGGGATATTTATCCAAAGGAAAGGAAATCATTATATCAAAGGGATACGTGCACCCTCATGTTTATTGCAGCACTATTCACAACAGCAAAAACATGGAATCAACCTAAGTGTACATAAATGGATGGGTGGATACAGAAAATGTGGTATATATACACAATACTACTTGGACATAGAAAAAATAATGAAATCCTGTCATTTCCAGTAAGATGAATGGAACTGGAGGTCATGTTAAGTGAAATAATCAGGCACAGAAAGACAAGTATCACATGTTCTCATTCATACATGGAAACTAAAAGAGCTGATCTCATGGAGGTTGAAAGTGAATGATAGTTACCAGAGGCTGAGGAGGGTCTGTGTGTGGGTGAGTGGGTGGGGTGTGGAATGGATGAAGAGAGGTTGGTTAATGAGCACAAACATACTGTTAGATAGAAGGAATAAGTTTCAATGTTTCATAGCAGCGTAGGATGACTATATAGTTAAAAACAATGTATTTATATTTCCAAATAGCTAGAAGACAGGTCTTGAAACGTTCCCAACACATATAAATAAATACTTAAGGTGATGGATACCCTAAATACCCTGACTGATTATTAGACATTCTATGCATGTAACAAAATACTACAAATACCCCCGTTAAAATGTACAAATATTGGCCAGTGCAGTGGCTTACACCTGTAATCCCAGCACTTTGGGAGGTCAAGGAGGGCGGATCACAAGGTCAGGAGATCAAGACCATCCTGGCCAACATGGTGAAACCCTGTCTTTACTAAAACAAACAAACAACCAAAAAAAAAAAATTAGCCAGGCACAGCAGCACATGCCTGTAATCCCAGCTACACGGGAGGCTGAGGCAGGAGAATTGCTTGAACCCAGGAGGCGGAGGCTGCAGTGAGCTGAGATTGCACCACTGCACTCCAACCTGTGTGACAGAGCAAGACTCTGTCTCAAAAATAAATAAATAAAATATACAAATATTATACATTAATAAAAAAATTTCAAAAACAAACAAAAAGAGATGGAAGTACAAAAGAGACCCAAATGGAAATTCTAGAGTTGGAGAGTGTAACAACTGAAATAAAAAATCCAGTAGAAGGGGTTCTACAGCAGGCTTGAGCAGGCAGAAGAACAGTGAATTTGAAGACAGGGCAACTGATATTATGCAGTCTAAGTGTCACAAACAAAAAGGAATGAAGAAAAGTGGAGAAGAGCTGAAGAGACTACGGGACACCATCAAGTACACCAACCTAAGCATAATGGGAGTCTTAGAAGATTAGAAAGGGCACATAGGCCAGGTGGGGTGGATCACGGCTATAATCCCAGCACTTTGGGAGGCTAAGGCAGGCAGATCACCTGAGGTCAGGAGTTCAAGACCAGCCTGGCCAACATGGTGAAACCCCATCTCTACTAAAAATACAAAAATTAGCCAGGCATGGTGGCAGACACCTGGAATCCCAGCTACTTGGGAGGCTGAGGCAGGAGAATCGCTTGAACCTGGGAGGCAGAGGTTGCGGTGAGCAGAGATCCCTCCATTGCACTCCAGCCTGGGCAACAGAGCAAGACTTGGTCTCAAAAAAAAAAAAAAAGGGCACTTATAAGAGATCAGTGTTAGGATTAAGAGCTGAATGCTCACCATAAACTACCAAGGTCAGAAGGCAGTGGGTTGACATTTCAATGTGCTGAGAGAAAAATTCTGTGAACCATGAACACCAGTAAAACTATCCTTCAGAAATGAAGGAAAAATTAAGATATTCCCAGACAAACAAAAACCAAGAGAGTTCACTACTAGTAGAATGGCCCTACCTGCCCATGACCAAAAAAAAAAAAAAAAAAAAAAAAAAAAAAGGTAAAGGGAATTCTTCAGGCTGAAATAAAAGGACACTGCATAGTAACTCAAATCCATGGGAAGAAATAAAAAATAACAACAACAACAAAAAAGACTAACAGCAACGGAAACTACATAGTTAAATATAAAAGTCAATATATGCTTTGTAAGTCTTTTTTCCACATGATTTAAAAGACAACTACATAAAACAATATTTATAAATCCATACTGATGGACCACAATGCATAAAGATGTAATTTGTGACAACAACAACAATCTAATGGAGGGAACAGAGATATATGAGAAAAGTTGTTGTATGTAATTGAAACTAAGTTGGTAAATTCTAACTGGATTGTTACAAATGAAGATGTTAATTATAATCCCTGCTGCAGGTTCCTTGCCAGCTCATTTCCTAGGTTCTACCAATAGAAATTATTGGTAGGACACTGGAAGTGAGAGGGGGAAAATATGTTTGTGTTTTTTTCTGGCTTCTGATGGCAATTCCAACAGAGTTGTTGCAACACACAAGTGAAGGCTCCTGAGTTGCTGTTGAGAAAGCTCACGTCCAACAGGAGAAGCCTCAACAGCACAATAATCATGGGTTCTGGGTAACCTCATTTTCTATTTCTCTCTTCTAGCACTAGGAATAACTGCAGCTTCTTGCATATATCAAGGTTTTGGAAACTTAACATCCACTTTTTGCTTCTCCAACCATTCCAATGACTTTCTAACCAATTCCTTATATTAAATCCCCCTATTTGAAATATCTAGAGTGTATTCTCTCTTCCTTACTAGATATAGACTACTGACTGACAAAAGTACATCAAGAAATCCTACAAATCAATAACGATAAAATAAATAAATAGCAAAATAAGTAAAAGTCATAAAAAGGCATACAAATGGTCCAAAATACATGAAATAAAAACCAACCTCATTAGTAATAAAACTAATACAAATTAAAACCACAATAAGATAAAATTTCATGTCTGCCAGATTAACAAAATTGTTAAATCATCCAATACCAAGTGTTAACAAGAATCTAAATTCTTGTTTGTTTGTTTTTTCTTTAGACAGAGTTTTGTTTTTTCACCGAGGATGGAGTGCAGGGGCTCAATCTCGGCTCACTGCAACCTCTGCCTTCTGGTTTCAAGTGATTCTCTTGCCTCAGCCTCCAGAGTAGCTGGGATTACAGGTGCCTGCCACCACGCCCAGCTAATTTTTGTATTTTTAGTAGAGACGGGGTTTCACCATGTTGGCCAAGCTGGTCTCAAACTCCTGACCTTGTGATCCACTGGCCTCAGCCTCCCAAAGTGCTGGGATTACAGGTGTGAGGCACTGCGCCCAGCCCGAATCCAGAAAAAATTCTTCTTCACAGTTGGTGGGGGTATAAAAAAGCACAATCACTGTGGAAAACATTATGATTATTATGTAAAATAACCAAACAGGTTACCACCCTAAAACTCAGCAATCCTACTCTTAGGTAACCCCAATATGATTTATAAATCCATATTGATGGACCCACAATGAGAACATAGCAACTTTAAAACTTTTTTGACTGTTAATCAAAATAAGAAATTTATTTTATAGCCTTTCTCAATACACACAGTCATACACACAGCCACAAAAAGAGTTTCACAAAACAATATTTTCCCATAATATACTGTATATGTAATGCACACTGTAAAAGCATATGTAAAACTATAATGCATATATAAAATGGAAAATGCATATTTATTTTAGTTTTGTTTCTTTTTGAGACAAAGTCTCCCTCTGCCACCCAGGCTGGAGTACAATGGCATGATCTCGGCTTACTACAACCTCTGTCTCCTGACTTCAAGCGATTCTCCTGCCTCAGCCTCCTGAGTAGCTGGGATTATAGGCGCGTACCACCACTCTTGGCTAATTGTTGTATTTTTAGTGGAGACAGGGTTTCACCATGTTGGTCAGGCTGGTCTCGAACTCCTGACCTCATGATCCACCCGCCTCGGCCTCCCAAAGTGTTGGGATTATAGGCATGAGCCACCATGCCTGGCCTAGTTTTGTTTCTTAACTGCTAGGTATGTGAGACTGTTATATTTTTCAATGTGCTGGTTGCAATGTACCGAATTGATTTTATGGCCCTCTAATTGGTCACATCCTACAATTTAAAAACTACTACCCTAAAGAAATTCCAGCACATGGCTACAGGGCATTCTTCAGAGTAGCAAAAATCTGAAAACAACCCCTCTATCCATCAATAGATCGAATAAGCAAATTATACTATGTTCATAAAATGGAATATGATATTGTAGTGAAAATAAATGAACTACTAATATCTGCATTAATATGGCTAAAAAACAATATTGAGCAAAATAAGCTAGTCACAGAGGCCAGGCGTGGTGGCTCACCCCTATAATCCCAGGACTTTGGGAGGCCGAGGCAGGCAGATCACTTGAGGTCAGGAATTCAAGATCAGCCTAGCTAATATGGTGAAAACCCATCTCTACTAAAAATACAAAAATTAGTTGGGCATAGTAACAGGCATCTGTAATCTCAGCTACTCCAGAGGCTGAGGCACAAGAATCCCTTGAACCCAGGAGGTGTAGGTTGCAGTGAGCCGAGATCAGAGACTCCATCTCAAAAAAAAAAAAAAAAAAAAGAAAAAAAAGAACCTAGTAACAGAATACCCACACCATGATTGAGTTTATAGTAAGTTCAAAACTGGCAAGCCTAAACCCTATATTGTTTGGGTTTATGCTATAAAGAAAAGGAAGGGATCAACAAATACAAAACTCAAGATAGTGACTTCCTTTAGGAAAAAAGGAAGGGCCTGTGACTAGCAAGGGTCTTCTTAGTTATATATAATCTTCTATTTTTTAACCTGGGTAGTGGTAACATAGATATCCATTTTATTATTAGTCTTTAACCAAATAGCTGCATCTTACATGTTCTTTTATATGACACATGTTGTAATAAATATATTTTTAAGTAGAAAAGGGAGTCTTCCCTAAGAACTCACATAGATTCACACTAAGACCTGAAAGTTACTTCATTTCCTTCTTTGATAAAGTCCTGAATATTGGCAGATAAGAGATTTTAGTAAGGCATTTTAAATAATCTCTATCAATATCCTTGTAGATAAAATAACACAAACTTGATGTAGTAAAATTAGATAAATTATTAGGTTGATATAAAATGGCCATTCTCATAGATCAAAAATAGTTAAGAATTAACAATTTCATATGATTTAACCTATTAATAATATATCTGCTAGAGATAACGTGAAGATGAAGAAATACTAGCTGATTTGAAAGACACTGGAAGTAGAATTTATAGTCTTGGAAATTGGTTGTTATTATGAGAGAGGGGCATTTTTTTTTTTTTTTTTTTTTTTGAGACAGAGTCTCCCTCTGTTACCCAGGCTGGAGTGCTGTGGCACAATCTAAGCTCACTGCAACCTCCATCTCCTGGGTTCAAGTGATTCTCCTGCCTCAGCTTCCTGAATAAGTGGGACTATAGGCGAGCACCACCATGCCCAGCTAATTTTTGTATTTTTAGTAGAGATGTATTTAGTAGAGTATTTTTAGGGTTTCGCTATGTTGGCCAGGCTGGTCTCAAACTCCTGACCTCAAGTGATCTGCCTGCCTCGGCCTCCCAAAGTGCTGGGATTACAGGCGTGAGCCATCGTGCCTGGCCGAGAGAGGGCATTATTCTAGAGACAAAAGAATCAAGATCCAGACAACCACTAGGTTAGTTATAACATTAATATAGGTAATAATGAAAAAAAAATTGAGGGCTATAGTAAATTGAAAAATAACGTAGGCCAGGCATGGTGGCTCACGCTTATAATCCGAGCACTTTGGGGGGCCGAGGCTGGTGGAATCACCTGAGGTCAGGAGTTTGAGATCAGCCTGACCAACATAGCGAAACCCCATCTCTAATAAAAATACAAAAATTATCTGGGCATGGTGGCAGGTGCCTGTAATCCCAGCTACTCAGAAGGCTGAGGTGGGAGAATCACTTGAACCTGGGAGGCAGAGGTTGCAGTGAGGCGAGATTGCACCACTGCTCTGTTGCATAGGCAACAGAGCAAGACTGTCTCAAAAAAATAAAAAAAGGAAAATAATGCATTTGCTTTTAGATATGCTCAGTTTCAGGAGGCCCTTAAACTCACAAGTGGAAATGTCAAACAGGCAGTGAGAGATATGCATTCATATCCCAGGTAGGAAGTAGGGGCTAAAGAAAAAGTTACAGGAGACAGCAAAGAAGTGGGATTGAAGTCACATTTGAGATGGCCTCAGGGTTAAGGAAGAAAGAAGATGAGAGCATGGAATAGAACATTGGAAACAACATTGAAGAGGTCATTAGTGCAAAAAGAGACAAAAAAAAAATTAAAATAAGGGTAGGATATGAAAAGAGGAATATTTTATAAGTTGAAGGAAAAGGTAATTTCAAGAAAAAAGCAGTGAAAATTTATTTTAACAAATATTTGAGTGCTACTGTGTCCCAGACATTGTAAGATAAGGCAGCCAAAGAGTTGATACTCTCTTTCCTTTGTTCTGTCAATATTTTCATTGGTAAAGCGAATAACAAAAGTAAAGAGGTACTTTATCATATTTTCAAATGAGAGAAAGGAGTAGCAGCTGATGTGACAGAATCAGGATCCAAATGTATTCCAATATACTGGAAGTGATGGGCACATGTAAGGTACATGGATGTGCTTTGGTCAAGGAATAGGCCAAGTTGGACATCTGGGACAGAGCGACTCGGCGAGTTTAGGGTGCAGGTGCATACTCTGCTTGTTACATAACCTGTTTGTGTAAGCTCATACTGGGCTTGGAGCCACTATTCTTTGAGAAAGGTATAACTGCCCTGCTGATGCCCTGCACACCCAGAGAAAAGAGAGAGAGCCAGAGTTGTTTGTCTTATAGATAGACAGGGGAGAGCCAGCTTGGCTTGTGCCCAGAGAGAGAAAAAGTTAAGCTGCTAACCCTGTAAGGGAGAGCCAACCTTGTAGCCCAGGGAACGCAGCTGTGTGTGGGACTGGCAGGAGCTGCAGAGCTGGAGCAGATAGCTGAGATAAAGGCAGACAGTGTAAGAGAGCTGCTGTGAGAGAGCTGCTGATGAGGAGCTAGTGTGAGTGAGCTGCTGATGAAAGAGCTGCTGAATAAAACCATATTCAACTGCTACGGTCCCCCGAGTGTTCTTTTCAGCCATTTGTCACCCATTCACCCCTTCCTTTTGGACCTCAGCATGGGCTGGAACCTGACCCTGAACCTGACATTTGGTGTAGTCCTCGGCAGAATGAGATGAATGGGTCTTCAGCCCACAAGACTCCCAGGTCGGCAATGTGGCTGCAGCATGGGCTGTGGTAACTGGTGGCAGCTGTGCTGCATGGATGGGCTCCAGTGGAGACATGGGTGGCAGTGGACAGGTCCCCTGTGAGTGTGGAGATGGAACTGAAGCACCTGGAAGTGCACAGCACCGAGAAAGTACATACTTTTGTCAGCAGAGTCAGATGGGTGTTTATGACTGTGCTGCAGGACATGCATGCCCAGTCCCTGTGGGATGCAGCGCAGGGAGGAGGAAGAACCTTGGTTGCAGGCTCACCCAGTGGTCTGCCAGAAAATAGAGCATAAGCAGCTGTTGGGCCCCAAAGGTAGGCCTAGGGACCCCCACCCCCATTGAGTTGTGGGAGTTAGGCAAGTAATGTCGGCAGCGTCTGGGGGGGTCCCCTCCCTGCCTGATATTCCGTCTCTGAGACGAAGGAGCTGACACATTTCCTGCTCTGCCTCCAAGATGGAGAAGCTGGCTTTTTAAATTAAAGTGTGGACTGATGCTGGTCCAGAGAAGTACCAGAGACTGTCAGACGATGAAAGTCAAGTATAGACTTGGTGCAACTCAATCGGGAGAAGGATGTTACTGTACAGCCCAGTCCTGCCTAAGTGTTCCAGTTTAGGGAGTACCTGCTGCAGTCAAGTGGAAGTGTAAAGACTTTTCTGTTTGATGAGGGAACTGGCTGAGGTGCCTTGCTCAGAGGGACACTGGACCACCGCAGCCACATGTGGACTTGGCAATCCACTGGTCCCTGAACACGTATAAGTTTCTGGGTAGGGCTGCATCAATTAATGGCTATGAAAGCCAGTCAGTGAAAGTGAGACCTGTATCTTTGCACCTTGCCATCAGCCGCTTGGCTCTCTGCTTATGCATTGTGTATCTCTCCCCAGTGCCTAAATGCATTCTGGGGGTGGATGTTTTGCACAGCTTGGCAGCTGTGCTGTCTGTCACAGACTTGATGGACCGCTTGACAATGGAACTGGGACTTCTTTTCCAGACAGCCAGGAACAGTTTGCCTTCATGGGAGGGCGACAATGGACTTTCACAGTGTTGCGGTGGTGTCATAGTCTTATTAATGATGTTATGCTAACCTCTGATTCTTTTACAGGTTTAAAAGCAGGAATGCCCCTCTTGCCTGGGATTGGGATAATGAAACTGAGGCAGCCTTTTCCAATAGCCAAGCAGGCTATTCGGTAGACATAAGCCCTATGGGTAGTTGACCAGGGGTGCTCATTTAAGCTGGATGTGCATGTGACCACAGATAGCTTTGGCTAGGGCCTATATCAATGCATGAGGCACTTGGGAGTGACAGTATGCTTTTAGTCCCAACTATGGAAGGGAGCTGAGCTCTCATACTCTGATAGGGAAGCAGTTAGCAGCTATATATGCTTCCCTTCAGGCTAATGAGAGCATGGCAGGACAGATGACTTACCCCATAGCAGGATGGGTGCATTCATAGGTAACAAGCCCCCAGAATGGGATGGCGTAGATATCCACTTTAGCAAAGTGTAGCACCTCCTTAGAACAGCGGAGTATGCTGAATACAAGTACCTTAGCTGCAGTGTTACAAGAGGTCTTGGTACCTGTAGTCCTCATGCAAGATAAGGCCATGGGGCCTGAAGCACCCCTAGACCCTAAGCCTTCACTGTTAGGAAGAACATCCTCCCATTCTTAATAGGGCAGGGAACACAGATAGGTCTAGCTGGGGTGCTACTGCTGCCTGGATTGCTGTCACAGTCTAGCCTAGTACTGACACCATATGGTTTGAAACCAGGTGCAGGCAAAGTAGCCAATGGGCTGAACTCAGTGCAATGTGAATGATGATCACCAAGGAGGTGACACCTACAGTAATCTGCACTAATAGCTAGGCAGTTTATCAAAGCTTATGTATGTAATGGGCCTGTGTGTCCAGAAGCTTATGTATGTGTTGGACCTGGGGCCTATGTGCCAAACCTGTGTATCAGGCCTGCATGCCCAAAGCTTATGTGTCAGGCTTGTGTATGAAGCCTATGTGTGTTTATTGGGCCTCTGTGCCCAAAACCTATCTCTCTTGGCCTAGAGGGTGAAATGTAAGGTATATGGATGTGCTCTGGTCAAGGAATAGGCCAAGGTGGACCTCTGGGCCAGAATGACTCAGTGAGTTTAGGGTGCAGGTGCATACTCCACTTGTTATATAACCTGTTTGTGTAAGCTCATACTGGGCTCGGAGCCAGTATTGTTTGAGAAAGGTATAACTGCCCTGCTGTCACCGTGCATAGGCCTTGTGCGGGCGCACCCGGAGAAAGACAGAGAGAGAGCCAGAGTTGTCCATCTTGTAGGCGGACAAGGGGGAGCCAAGGCTCGGCTCGTCTTGCACCCAGAGAAAGAGTTAACCTGCTAACCCTGTAAGGGAAAGCCTGCCTTGTAGGCCAGGGAATGCAGCTGTGTGTGGGAGTGGCAGGAGCTGCAGAGCTGGAGCCGACAGTCAAGATAAAAGCAGTGTGAGAGAGCTGCTGCAAGAGAGCTGCTGATGAGAGAGCTAGTGCGAGTGAGCTGCTGATGAAAGAGCTGCTGAATAAAGCCATACTCACTGCCTACAGCCCCTTGAGTGTTCTTTCAGCTATTTGTTGCCCATCCACCCACTCCCTTCAGACCTCAGCATAGGCTGGAAACTGACACTGGGTGTGACAGCACAACCTCACAAAATGATATCTAAGAAGAATAAAAATACATCACCCATGAACTATTCTTGCCCAAAATATTTAACCTGAATTTAATCAAGCCTCTCTCTAGGCCTAACTTCCACTTTACAAGAAATGCAAAGGCTAGAAGATGTTAAATGACACCACGAGGAAAACAATCAGATAAATCCAGAAAAATAGGATGGTCTATAAGACAACTGGCCTGAACTCTTAACAAAGACAACATCGTAATGAGCAGATTAATAAAAAAAGGTGGAGGACTGTTCACATCACAAGTGACCAAGAGGAGGTCATATGGGAACTCTCTGTACTCTGCTCAAGTTTTTTATAAACCTAAAACTGTCCTAAAAATATAGTCTAAAAAAATAGAGAAATGCTGAGTCAGTCACTGAGAGAGAGAAACGTCAATACTAAGAAGATTCCACTTTCTGGTTCTTACTTATTTGGTACTGCAGAATCAGTGGCTGAAAGTGCAACACTTCCTTTTTGCTGTGCTGGTTATTTTTCTTCATATATAATGCCACTGGTAAGCATGAAGAACAGTTTCTTTTTTTTCCCCTCACACTCAAGGGAAGTCTAAACAGCTGACCAAGGAAGGCACGTTCATCACCTGCTGGCACTGATCAAAGCAAAGGTATCCAAAACACCTGAAAAGCTCCTCCCTAGAGTAACAGATATGCCACCTGGCCTAGAGCTCGGCCTCAAATATGGCCTATTCAAAGTTTTGTATTCTGAAGATGAAGAAATCAAGCTCCAGAAAGGTCACACCCGTGAGATGAAGCTAGCTGAGCCTAGGTGAGGAACCCATCTCCTGACTCCTAGTCTGCCACTCTTAGCCAGCACTTTCAATGAGAATGAAAATAGCCTGGCAGACATCCCTCCTGCTAGAACTGCCTTTTAGACAGTAAAGCAATTCCCAAATATGTAGAGCACTATCAAATACAATAGCCATTATTAATATGTACCTACTAAGCACTTGAAATGTGGCTAGTCTGAATTGGGATGTGTTGTAAGTCTAAACTGGATTTCAAAGGGTATGATTTTTAAAAAGTAAAATAACTTATTAATAATTTTAAAAATATTGGTCAGACGCGGTGGCTCACGCCTGTAATCCTAGCACTTTGGGAGGCTGAGGTGGGCAGATCACCTGAGGTCAGGAGTTCGAGACCAGCCTGGCCAACATAGTGAAACCCCATCTCTACTAAAAATACAAAAAATTAGCTGGGCAAGGTAGTGGGCACCTGTAATCCTAGCTACTCAGAAGGCTGAGGCAGGAGAATCACTTGAACCCAAGAGGCAGAGATTGCAGTGAGCCAAGATCGCACCACTGCACTCCAGCCTGGGCAACAGAAGGAGACTCCGTCTCAAAAAAAAAAAAAAAAATTAAATATTTATTATATGTTGAAATAATATTTTGATAGGTTAAATCAAATACATTATCAAATTTATTTTTAAAAACAACCAAAGATAACAATCAACTAAACACAAGGTGTGAACATTGACTGGATCCTAGTTTGGGGAGAAAAAAAATAAAGCTATAAAAAACAGTGTATTCATTTTCTATTGCTGCTGTAATAAGTGACTGTGTAACAAGTCACCACAAATTTGGTGGCTTAAAATCATACAAGTTTATTATCTTATAATTCTATAGGTCAGAAGTCCAAAACAGGTCTTACTGGATTAAAATCGAGGTTTCAGCTGGGATAGGTTCCTTTCTGAAAGGTATATGAGAGAATCCATTTCCTTGTCCTTTCCAGTCTCTTTTCCAGAGGCCACTGACATTCCTTGGCTTGTATTCTTCCATTTTCAAATCCAGCAACACTGTCTCTCTCTGTGCCTTTCTCCCATAGTCACGTTTCCCTCTAACTCTGTTTTTCTGCCTCTATCATCCACTTTTAAGGACCCTTGTGATAACACTGGGCCCACCAGATAATCCAGTATAATCTCACTATTTTAAGGTCAGTTGATGAGCAACCTTAATTCCCCTTTGCCATGTAAGATAAGATAGTCAGAGGTTCAGAGGATTAGGACATGGCTACCTTTGGGTACAGGGGAAGCATTATTCTGCTTACTACAAATAGTTTTGTGACAATGGCAGAAATTTGAATTATTATAGAATTTTTGTTAATTTGCTTGCATATAATAAGGGTATCATGGTTATGAAAGAAAATGCCTTTATTCTTTAGGAATGCCTTCACTTAGGAGTGAAAGGTCTTATCTAAAACTTATTTTCAAATAGTTCGGCAAGTAAACAAATGTGTAAACTTATATAGATATTCATATATACATATATCTATAAAGCAAATATGGCAAAATGTTAATGATTTTGAATGTAGGTAGAAGGTATATACAGTTTATTATTACTATTATATTATATATATTAACTTCTCTTTACATATCAGATTTTCCTTAATAAAAAGTTGGAAAAATTCAAACAAATCCACAAAATGTCACGGTCAATTATACAAATACATATGATAGAAATGTACTTAGCGGCCTATCACAGTGGCTCATGCCTGTAATCCCAGCACTTTGGGAGGCCGAGGTGGGCGAATCACCTGAGGTCAGGAGTTTGAGATCAGTCTGGCCGACACGGTGAAACCCTGTCTCTACTAAAAAAAAAAAAAAAAAATTAGCCGGGCATGGTGGCATGTGCTTGTAATCTCAGGTACTCGGAAGGCTGAGGCAGGAGAATCACTTGAGCCTGGGGGGGCAGAGGTTGCAGTGAGCCAAGATCGTGCCACTGCACTCCAGCCTGGGCAACAGAGTGAGACTCCACCCCAGCCACCGCACTAAAATAAAAATGTGATTTAGCCATAGACCATGTGATAAAAGAGCTAGTGGTGTTATATTTACTTTGATTTAAAAAAGTCACATGGCTAACAAAAAGTTAAATAAACTTAAGTAGCATTTAAAGGATTATCTGAAAGAGTATCTTCTTCCTGTGGGCCGCTGACAATGGAGTACTGTACATGATCCATGCATCCATATGTGCATAAAAAATGTCTAAAGACTGAATACCTGTCACATATACCTGTGTTAATATTATACGTAACTATATAGATGAGGTTATGATTAATTAAAAAGTGTCACTTAGCATTCTATTATATATTTTTCATCACTGGACACTAAAATTATACTGTCACCATGCAGAAACTGTTAAAATTTGTCATTTCAAAGCATTCTCATATTCAAAAGTGCTGAGAATCAGCACTATAGATAAATGCCCTCAGTCTGTTCTTGCCCAGGTCAGAGCAAATGTAGATTAAAAAGAAATTATTTATCTGCACACTCACTTAAGAAATGATTTATGGTGGCTTACTGAAACAGCTCCGTTGTCTGGGCTATATACCCTGATTTTTGGTCAAGGTTGAGAAAGAATTCAGGACATGGGCACACACGAGGAGTGGGTTTAGCAGCAGAAAGTTAAATAGAAAAAGAAGAGAGAGAGAAAGCTTCCTCATGCAGAGAAAGCAGGTCATCCAAGAGAGGGTCTCCGAACAGAAAAAGGATTGGCTAGCACGAATGTGCCAAGTTTTATAGTCCAGTTTGAGGAGGCGGTGTCTGATTTACACAGGGCTCATAGATTGGTTTAATCAGGTATGACGTCTACATAATGCACAGGGAAGGCTGGTTACCCCACCCTAATCTTATTATGCAAATGGACATTCCAGTTGATCAGTGCCATGTTGTCTGCTTCTTTCTGTACACGTGGCTGACAAAGAGAAGGGAAGATGGAGCCTCCATCTTGAACATGATTGGCACGACTGCCAGTATCTATGTCTGCAGCTCTTCGTTAGAAAGGAAAATAATTTGGGGCTGCTTTTCATTAAAAAGGAAAGCCTTACCGAGGATTCCCATATCCCTACTATCTGCCTAAGTACTTTCTTACCTCCTATATCATTATGAAAGCACATATACTACAATGAAAATAAGTTGAAGACAGATAAGAAAAATACGGCAAAGGGAGAAGAAAAATACGGCAAAGGGAGAAGGGCAGGAAAGACAGAACAAGAATCTCTCATACAAAAGGCATGATATATCTTGTTAGAGGTGAAATATTTCATGCAATTCTGTCTATCTGGATACCTTAAAATGGTATTGAGGAGAATTACATTTCCAGGAATGTAGTAAGTAGGTAACAGGATCAAACAACTAAATCCTGGATTAAGCATTTTTTCGAAATATTTTCTAAATGCACTGATGAGCTTCTGAAAAATTACAGAATTCCCAGGATTCCTGAAGGCAGGAACCCAGAAGGGTCAGCTGACCTCAGCCGCCTTTGAAAACATTTGATAAACCAGATGAACTGGATCTTCAGGGTTTTTGTAAACTTAGGGCTTTTTGTGGGCACAAGTTAACAGGGTAAGGGAGCAGGCCAATAACAATTCCCTCTCTAATAAAGCTGAGACCTCAAACGGCTTCTTTGCTTTTGTCTAAAAGTGAACAGAAACTTATCTCTACCCTCCAACCAAAACTGCAAGGAAAAATAAATTACGTGGAATTCTGATGCTGAGTGGATTAGGGTAGGGAACATCACATCTAAGGATCTGGAACCACAACCCATTCCTCACAAGCTGCTCTCTGTCTAGTCTAGAAAACTGCAGACCAGTAATTTAGAATGATCTCAGGCTGGTACTGCTGCCAGGCACCTGGCCGAAGTAAATATAATCCTTGCTGGAGAAATCTATTTTTATCCAAGGGCTCAAAAATACTGATACAAATAAAATTCCAAGAAAAATGAGTAGCTCATAGCAAAAAATAACAGAATACATTGGAAACATATAACCATGAACAAGGAACAGCAAAAACAGACCTGAAGTACTGTGGATATACAGCATGTAAAATAAGCACATTCACTATTTATAAAGATACATCTAAACTGACTGTAGGGAATAAGAAACTCTAAATAATAACTAAATAAAGTTGAAAAAGTACCCCTGGCAGTGTGGTGCAAGGTGGGTGTGGCAGGACCATGGGGCTCGAGTGCAGCCCCGGCGGGAACACAGACCATTTTAGTTTTGATTGCTGTTACTACTACTGATAACTGAGCCAAAGTAGTGATGCTACTTGAAGGAAATTTCTGCAACCCGCAGTCAACTATCATACGATTGTGAGCCATGCCTTTAGTGAAGAAGAACACCAAGCCCCAGCACTTGTGCCAGGGAGCTCTGCCTGGGGGGATTACCAGTGAACTTGAATGTGTAACCAATAGTACTCTTGCCACTATCATACACCAGCTGAGCAGTCTGAGATCTACTCATTTCTCCTTGGGCAGTCAGAAGGTGGAGGAGAGGATGCCCTGGCTATGAACTATGCAAGGCTTACAAGGGCTAAAAGGCTGCACCATTTACATCAATGACCCCCTTAAGAACCATTTGCTGCAAAAACTTCATCAGCACGGCCAAGTACAGCATGTGGTCATTTCTCCCTGAGTTTTTGTATCTGCAATTTACCAAACCTGCCAATGCTTTCTTGTTCATTAATGTATTGCAGCAAATTCCAGACGTGTCACCAACAGGAAAATATACAACTCTCTTGCCTCTGATTTCAGGGACCAAAGAGGTTATAGAAGATTGTAAATGACATATGGCAGACAAAATAGTTAATACAAAGAACTGGGAGTTCCTTCCTATAGACATAGTCCTGATGTCTTCCAGTGAACCTCAGTTGATTGTTATATAGCAACGCCTAATCTGGATGGAGAGACAGATCTAAAGCTACAGCAGGCTTTGCCAGAAACAGGTTGAATGCAATCAGAAAACCGTTTGTTCAGCCTATCTGGAAAAATAGACCTAATCGTCATTTCATAGCTTAGATGGAACCTTGAGCCTAAGTGGTAAAAGCTCTGTTCCAATTGGGCCTGACCAGGTCTTGTTAAGAGGTATACAGCTGAGAAATACTCAGCGGATTATTGGCATAGTTGTTTGCACTGGATTTGAAACAAAATTCATGCAGAATTCTGTCAAATCACCTCTCAAGAGATCAAAGGTTGAGAAAGTGATCAATGTGTCAGTCTCCCTTTTGTTCTTGCTGCTCTTGGTCATGTCCTTGATTCCAGCTCCCAAGTCATTGTCTGACATACTGGTGTTCATCATCTTGTACCAGAACCTCATCCCCATTAGTCTGCTGGTTGCTGTGGGAAAATTGTGAAATATATTCAGGCCCAGCTTATACACTGGAATGAAGATATGCATTATAAAGTAAATAACGTCTACGCCATGGCCAGAACATTCAATCTCAATGAAGAACTTGGGCAGGTAAAACATCTATTTTCTAATAAAACAGGAATATTATGACATTTAAGAAGTGTACCACTGCAGGTGTAATTTACGGTCAGACACCTTCTTCCATCCTAGAGTCCTGTGAATTTAATGACCCCAAATTATTGGAGAACTTTGAGAATGGCCATCCCACAAAAAACTATATAACGCAATTTCTTACCCTGTTATCTGTGTGCCACACTGTTATTCCTGAGAGATGGAAATAATATAATCTACCAGGCTTCCTCCCCAGCCAAAGCAGCTTTAGTGAAAGGAGCAAAAGAATATGGCTTGTTCTTTATACAAGAACACCATACTCTGTCACCACAGAAGCTACGGGAGAAAAATGCTTTTGAAATTCTTAATGTCCTGGAGTTCTCTAGTAATAGAAAAAGAATGTCTCTAATTGTCTGAACCCTTATGGGACAGCTCTGGCTCTACTGCAAAGGGGCTGATAGAGTGATTTATGAGAGACTTTCAGAAGATTCTCTATTTGTTCAGGAGACATTAACCCATCTGGAATATTTTGCCACAGAAGGTCTGAGAATTATCTGTGTTGTATATAGAGATTTAACTGAGAATGAATATAATGGGTGATTTCGGAAGTACAAAAAAGCGAGTACAACTGTACAAGACAGAATTCAAAGGGTAGAAAAATGGTATGATATTATTGGCCAGGCACAGTGGCTTACACCTGTAATCTCAGCACTTTGGGAGGCCGAAGTGGATGGATCACCTGAGGTCAGGAGTTTGAGACCAGCCTGGCCAACATGGTGAAACGCTATCTCTACTAACAATACAAAAAAGAAATTAGTTGGGAATGATGGCGGGTGCCTATAATCCCAGCTACTCAGGAGGCTGAGGCAGGAGAATCACTTGAACTCAGGAGGCAGAGGTTGCAGTGAGCCAAGATCATGCCACTGCACTTCAGCCTGGACAACAAGAGCAAAACTTTGTCTCAAAAAAAAAAAAAAAAGAACGTTATGATATTATTGAAAAGGTAATATAGGCCATATGTACTCTACATGCCAAGATAAATATGTGAAGGAAATCTAGTTATCAATGTTTTCATATCTTGAAGTAATTATTTATTATTTATTATTTATTTATTTTTTGAGATGCAGTCTGACTCTGTCGCCCAGGCTGGAGTGCAGTGGCATGATCTCGGCTCACTGCAAAGCTCCACCTCCTGGGTTCATGCCATTCTCCCACCTCAGCCTCCTGAGTAGCTGGGACTACAGGCGCCCGCCACCACACCCAGCTAATTTTGTTTTTTTTTGTTTTTGTATTTTTAGTAGAGATGGGGTTTCACTGTGTTAGCCAGGATGGTCTCGATCTCCTGACCTCGTGATCCGCCTGCCTTGACCTCCCAAAGTGCTGGGATTATAGGTGTGAGCCACTGCGCCCCGCCAGTAATTATTAAAACAATGAAATTTTGTTTTTTCTTCAGAAGCAAAAAAAAAAAAAAGAAAAAGTAAAAGGATCCCCAAAATGTATAAATATGAAAAAATATTAATTACTGAAAAAAACCTTGTCATGAGTTAAGGTCGTGAGTTAAGGACAGCTAATGGAAGAATTAGTAAATGGAAAAAGACATCTGCAGAAAATATCCAGAAAGCAGCAATAAGAAATAAAATGATAAAAAATGAAGATTAAGAGACAGAAGGGAGAATGAGAAGATCAACAGACATAAAACTGGAGCCTCAGGAGAAGGGAAGTGCAGGGAGAGACGGAGAGAGAGACAGAGACACAGAGTGAGAGAGAGAGAGAGGAGAAAATAAGACACAGTCAATGTTTGAAGAGATTTATCACTGATAAATTTCCAAAACTGATGAAATACACCATCCCACAGATTCAAAAAAAATATAGCAAATCCAAAATAGGATAAAGACACAAAAAATCCTCACCTAGACACATTATAATGAAACTTCAAAACATTAAAGTCAAAGGGAAGGCCTTAAAATCAGCCAGAAAATGACAGGCTATCTTCACAGGAACAACAATTAGACTTCTAGCTGACTTCTTATCAGAAACAACTGAGGAAGAAGACAGTGGAATAATTTCAGTGTAATGAGAGAAAAGAACTGTCAACCTACTATTCTATATCTATTGACAATATTGTTCATGGAGGAGAGCAAAATAAATATATTTATTTTCAAAGAAACAAAAACAGAGATTTGACCTGGAGAACCTCATTTAATGCAATTGTAAAGAGTGAAATCCAGGCAGAAGGAAAGTAATATCAGATAAAGAGTCCAGATTAAAAGTTCACTTGACAGGGAATTTTAGTGAGAACTCAAGCACTTACTAGTTAGTTGGATGGCATCATATTTAAAGTCTCTTCAACAATAAAGAGACTTTTTTCTACATAATTTTAATCTTTGAAAATCAGACGCTAGATCCATTATATCATTACTTGGAGTTTCCATCTCACCTGAGTTGCTGTCTTACTAGGAAACATTTGATATTTCTTCAGTCACACCTGAAAATGGAAATAACATTTAGACTGTGCTTCACAACTTTTAAAGTGCTTTCATAAACATCATCTTGTTCAAATCCACAACTGTGCTACTACTATTTTCATTTTATAGACTGAAGAACTCATAGAGTGTGATTTCTCCAAGACTGTATAGTTAATAGAACTCAGAAAGGTTTTCTGAACCTAAAGATTGGAATTTTTAGGCCAGGCACAGTGACTCACACTTATAATCCCAGCACTTTGGGAGGCTGAGGAGGGCAGATCACTTGAGGTCAGGAGTTCAAGACCAGCCTGGCCAATATGGTGAAACTCCTTCTCTACTAAAAATACAAAAATTAGCCAGAAATGGTGGTGCATGCCTTTAACCCCAGCTACTCGGGAGGCTGAGGCCGGAGAATCGCCTGAACCCAGGAGGCAAAGGTTGCAGCGAGCCGAGATCACACCACTGCGCTCCAGCCTCAGCAACAGAGTGAGACTCTGTCTCAAAAAAAAAAAAAAAAAGATTGCACTTTTTAGATTGTGTTCTGCCTTTAAAAGTCCCCTAAATATCTTTAGGATTAAAACACATCTATTAATCAAAATTTTAAATGAAATCCACATATATAAACAAGTGAAAGTGGAGGGAAGTGTTCTGGTTGAAGAGAGGGCATAGTCAAAGCTCCACGTACACAGCCTCCCACTATCTGCCAGCAATGGCTCCTAAACTCTTCTGTGGACTAGTCTGAAGCTCAATGATTGACACTATCATCCTACTTTCACCTTATAAAGTAGTCTTAGACTCATTCACATTACTTAGTCTCTAACTCAAATCACTTTCTCTCCACCCCAAGCTGACTACCAGTATTCACTTACAGATACTCAAGACTTCAGAGGATCTTTGAACTCCCCCAAATTGAGTAGTATATGTATGTACATGCATGTAATTTTAATGGAAGAGGGACTATTACAAGGACTGTTTATAGGCAAGAGGAACTATTTCATTGGGTTTTGAAAGTAGTCCATGATTCAAAAAAGGGGTAAGCCTCTGGTTCTGGCTTATAAGATTATGGCTTTAATTCACACCTCAAATCTTATTTTCAGGGCCAGTTTTCCTGATTATTGTTTAGCTTTCCTTCTTGACTATTATTCAAACTCTTATTCTGTAAATACCTGAGTCAGTCTAGTCCAGTTTCTGGAACTTTGTGTCTGAATGCAGATGGTGACCCTGTCATATTCTAGCCTTGGGAACTAGACGCAAATATTGCCTACACTGTCTTTGTTTTGTGTAATGAATTTTACAGTATTCTACAGTTCAAAATTTAAGTATATATTTGTGTAAATATATATAATTTAAACCTTCAGAGCTCTGTTGCCTATATCTTCCAGGATATATGGTACATGGGGGCTTTCAACTATGTAGCTGGCCTACGAATAAATGAACACCATTGGCTTATGCTTATCTTTTTTGTATGTCTTAAATATTGCATGTAAAATGTCAATAAAAGACATACAAAACTTAAGCAATACCCTGCAGGATGCTAGCCAATGCCTGATTCATAATGGGTGATCAATAGTTATCTGTTAAATCAATTTTTATTCATACTAGGTTTAGTTGTTTTATCAGGTTGTCATTACACTTAAGATGACACGATATATTTATTTTAGCTGACTGTATCCAATGAATTGTTATAGTGGGGTTTACATACCTAGCGTGATTATAATTAAACTGATTACTTGTAATTAGACTTGTTTGAGACAGAGTCTCACTTTGTCGCCCAAGCTGGAGTACAGTAGTGCCATCTCGGCTCACCTCAATCTCTGCCTCCTGGGTTCAAGTGATCCTCCCACTTCAGCCTCCTAAGGAGCTGGGACTACATGACCAGCTAATTTTTTTTTTTTTTTTTTTGTATTTTTGTATTTTTAGTAGAGACAGAGTTTCACCATGGTGGCCAGGCTGGTCTCAAACTTCTAATCTCAAGTGATCCTCCCACCTCAGCCTCCCAAAGTGCTGGGATTATAGGCATGAGCCACTGTGCCTGGCCTTAGACTCTTTACAGTCATATTTCATATAGTTTTCCTATCAGTAGGTGAAAGAGAAAAGACTGCTTCTACTCTGAATCCCAGAGAATAACAGGAAAGATTACAAAACTAAGACACCATTTGGTAAAAGTTTTCATGTTATTTCATCTGTTAAGAATGTTTAGGTGTTTTGTTTTGGCTACAAAATTTAAATTTCTCTTACACTAATTTCATATGACAATATTATCTTTTGCGTTGGTATTTGATTCTATCTACTACTAGTTTGTTTGTATTTCAAACTAAGACATACTTATTCAGACTTTTTAAATTCTAGTGTGCTCTAAATTCAATTACTTTTCAATGTCTATGAATTTTCATCCAATTATTTCACTAATGTGGTAAACTTAAACATTGATGTCTGAAGCAGTAGCCATTATATTTGGTCCATTAGTTTACTTACAGCCCAGCACTAATGTTTATTAGTCAAACGAAATCTTAACTTGGGAAACCCTCTTCTTACACTTAGCCAGAGGCTATAATTCACAACTAGTATTTTCACAAATGGGTTCAACTGAAGCAAGTACTGTGGGAAAATGTAGATGGGCAAAGCAAATCTATCAGGGCAACTGGAAAACTAAGTCAAGTTCATATGCTACAGATAAGGGCAGAGAAGGGCCATTTCAGTTTCAAAAAAGAAAAAAAATGCAGGTGGCCTTTGATGAACAGAATATTTCTCTTCAACCTATTTTAACCTCTATATTCTTATCTAAAATTTCCTCATTAAAGCTATTAAGGTAAGCTTCAGAATATTTCCTGCTATAACTACTTAGTAAAACTAGTTAGTTTATAAAAATACAATTGATTTTTGTAGGTTGTACATCACTAAATTTCGGCACATCTTGGCATCCAGACTAACACACGGTGAAAGACAGGAACATGGCAGATGATCTTTATTTATACTTACTGTATGGGGGTAGAGCAGGAATGGATAATAGCATTGCATGATTACTTTTTACTTTTAAAAAATTAATTTCTAAAATAATAATTTAGTAATTTTATGCTACAGTTTTTTGTTTTGTTTTGTTTTTTTGCTAACATCCCTCACCATTACATAATACATTTACAAGATGGGAATGATACTACCAGGCTCACTTTCAGGAGTTGTGTATGTCATAGTCTAATAAAACCAATACAAAATTAGCCAGGTGTGGTGGTGCATGCCTGTTAATTCCAGCTACTCGGGAGGCTAAGGCAGGAGAATTGCTTGAACCCGGGAGGCAGAGGTTGCAGTGAGTCAAGATCACGCCATTGCACCGCAGCCTGGGCAACAAGAGCGAAACTTCATCCAAAAAAGAAAAAAAAAAAAAAAAGAAAAGAAAAACCAGTCGGGGCCAGGCCCAGTGGTTTACAACTTACATAATCCAAGCACTTCAGGAGGCCAAGGCAGAAGGAGTGCTTCTGCCAAGAGTTTGAGTCCAAGAGTTTGAGACCAGCCTGGGCATTATGGCAAAACCCCATCTCTACAAAAAATACAAATATTAGCCAAGTGTGGTGGCGCACGTCTGTAGTCCTAGTTAACTAGGGGGTGAACTGAGGTGGGAGGATTGCTTCAGCCTAGGAGGTCAAGGCTGCAGCGAGCCGAGATCATGCCACTGCACTGCAGGCTGGGCGACAGAGCAACACCCTGACTCGAAAAATAAATACATAAAAAATAAATCAAAAATAAGAAAAACAGTCTCATGTGCTATTAGTTGCATTTAACTGCAAACATATAACTTGAAAAAATATAGCTAAAGGTTTTTCATCTTTAATTAAGTCATTTTCTTCTTAAAAATGGATCTAGGGTAGGTTTTTTTTTTTTTTTTTTTGAGACACAGTTCCACTCTTGTTGCCCAGACTGGAGTGCAATGACGTGATCTCGGCTCACTGCAACCTCCGCCTCCCGGGTTCAAAGGATCCTCCTGCCTCAGCCTCCCAAGTAGCTGGGATTACTGGCACAGCGCCACCACGCCCAGCTAATTTTTGTATTTTTGGTAGAGATGGGGTTTCACCATGTTGGCCAGGCTGTTCTCGAACTCCTGACCTCAAGTGATCCGCAAGCCTCAGTCTCCCAAAGTGCTGGGAAAACAGGTGTGAGCCACCATGCCCGGCTGTAATTCTTTTTAAAAAATAGCTAGAAAATACAATCTTGCCTTCATCTTAAGTATATGAAATACTGTTAGAATATGTTGAATTATTTCCACTTAGATAACCTCATAACTAAATTATTGCCACAAAATGAATAGCCTTTAGCCATAAAATTAAAAGCATAAGAACACATTTATAAAGAATACTTAGAATGCAGAAAATTTTCAACTTACAAAATAGTTGTTTTCTATAGAGCTGTGCAAACTGACATCTTGGTACACTGCTACAAAATAATTTTATTATAGTCACAGGCTAACCTCAAAAAATTTCACTAGAAATATGTCATTTGTTTTCTTTCCTTCCTTTATTCTCACCTTCCTTGTTATTTTGTTTGTTACTGAAAATGGTATAACATGATTATTATTCTTGTCAAATAAGATTAAAGTCATTTACTTTTTACCCACACAAAAAGGAAATCAGAAGAGTTCCTGAAGTAAATGAAGAATAGTTGGAAAAGGAGGTAAACTAGATTTTAAAAGATGTTCAGAACTTCACACACACAAAAAAGCCCAGGCCCAGATGGCTTCATTGGTGAACGCTATCAAACACTTAAAGAAGAATATCAATTCTTAAGAAACTCTTCTAAAAATAGAAGAGGAAGGAATACTTCCCAATTTAGCCTATGAGGCCAGTATCACTTTGATATCAAAACCAAAAACATCACACAAAAACAGAAATATACAAACTAATATTTCCTATGAATACGGATGCAAAACCTCAAAAAAATAGCTGACTAAATCTAGCTATATAAAAAAATGATTACACTTTGTGACCAAATGTGATGTTATCTCAGGAAAGCAAGGTTAGTTTAACATCCAAAATTCAATTAATGTAATAAACCATATCAGTAGAACAAAGGATAAAAACCACATCATCATCTCAAAAGATGGAGAAAAAACATGGGCAAAATCTAACATTCTGTCATGACAGAAACCCTTAACAAACTAGAAACAGGAAGAAAACTAAGAGCTGGGCATGGTGGCTGACACCTGTAATCCCAGCACTTTGGGAGGCCAAGGTGGGAGGATCAGTTGAGCCTAGGAGTTCAAGACCAATCTGGGCAATATAGTGAGACCTTGTCTCTACAAAAATATTAAAAAGTTAGCTGAGTGTGGTGATGTGGGCCTGTAGTCTGAGCTACTCAGGAGGCTGAGGTGGAAGTGTTGCTTGAGCCTGGGAGGCAGAGGTTGCGGTGAACCAAGATTATGCCACTGCACTCCAGCCTGGCGAACAGAGATGTCATCTCAAACAAACAAACACCTAAATCAAAATAAACTAGGAACAGAAATGAAGCTCCCCAATCTGATATAAAACATGTACGAAAACTCCACATTCATCATACTTAATGGTGAAAGGCTAAATATTTCACCCTGAAGATCAGAAAAAAGACTACAAGAATGTACACTCTCACCATTTCTATTCAACGTTACACCAGAGGCGATTAGGCAAGAAAAAAAATTCTAAAATACAAATTGGAAAGAAAGAAGTAAAACATGTCTATTTGCAGATAATAGGATCTTATACATAGAAAATTCATAGGAATGTAATTAAAAACTATTAAAAATAATAAACTGGGCCGGGTGTGGTGGCTCACGCCTGTAATCCCAGCACTTTAGGAGGGTGAGGCGGGTGGATCACCTGAGGTCAGGAGTTCAAGACCAGCCTAGCCAACATGGTGAAACCCCATCTCTACTAAAAATACAAAAATTAGCTGGGTGTGGAGGCTTGCACCTGTGGTCCCAGCTGCTCAGGAGGCTGAGGAAAGATAATCGCTCGAACCCGGGAGGCAAAAGTTGCAGTGAGCCAAAATTGCGCCACTGCACTCCAACCTGGGCAACAGAGCAAGACTTCATCTCAATAATAATAATAATAATAATAATAATAATAACAATAATAATAAAAATAAACTGGCTAAGTGTGGTGGCTCCCACCTGTAATCCCAGCACTTTGGGAGGCAGAGGCAGGCATATCATGAGGTCAGCAGATCGAGACCATCCTGGATAACATGGTGAAACCATGTCTCCACTAAAAATACAAAAAATTAGCCAGGCGTGGTGGCATGCACCTGTAGACCCAGCTACTCAGAAGGCTGAGGCAGGAGAATCATTTGAACTCGGAAGACAGAGGTTGCAGTGAGCCGAGATCGCGCCATTGCACTCCAGCCTGGGCTACAGAGCGAGACTCCATCTCAAAAACAAATAAATAAATAAAAAGAAAGCAAGCAAGAAATTAAAGAAGCCAGGCACAGTGGCCCGCACCCGTAATCCCAGCTACTCAGCAGGCTGAGGAAGAAAGATCACATGAGGCCAGGATTTCCAGACCTGCCTAGGTAACATGGTGAGACCCCGTCACTAAAACAATTTTAAAAATCAGCCAGAGACTACAGCCAGTTTGGTGATATATGCCTGTAGTCCCAGCTACTCTGGATGCTGAGGCAAGAGGATTGCTTGAGCCCAGAAGTTTAAGACCAGCCTGGGCAACATGGTGAAATCCCATCTCTACCAAAAAAGTACAAAAATTATCTGGGCATGGTGGCATGTACCTGTGGTCTCAGCTATTTGGGAGGCAGAGGTCGAAGGATCACCTGAGCCCAGGGAGGTTGAGGCTGCGATGAGCCATGACCGCACCACTGCACTCCAGTCAGAGTGAGACCCTGTCTTTAAAAAAAGAAAAAGGAAAAAGAAAAGAAAAAAAAAGTAGAAGATAAAATATTCAGGCCAGGCGTTGTGGCATGCGCCTGTAATCCCAGCTACTCGGGAGGCTGAGGCAGGAGAATCACTTGAACCCGGGAGGAAGAGGTTGCAGTGAGCCAAGATCGCGCCACTGCACTCCAGCCTGGGCAACAGAGCGCGACTCCATCTCAAAAAAGAGGAAAAAAGAAAGAGGTTATCGTAGGATTAGGTGAGATTTTATATATAACGAATATCTTCCCCATAGCAGGCATATAGGAAATATGAATCATTTCTTATTTTTATTTCACTATGTTGTGAGCATTTTTACAAGCTCTTTATTTTTCTGAATAATTATGCTTACTATATTAACTAAAATTTATTTGATTTTTTTTTTTTTTGGACGGAGTTTTCGCTCTTGCTGCCCAGGCTGGAGGGCAACAGTGCAATCTTGGCTCATTGAAACCTCCACCTCCCAGGTTCAAGTGGTTCTCCTGCCTCAGCCTCCCAAGTAGCTGGGATTACAGGTATGTGCCACCACGCCGGACTAATAAGAGGTGTACTATCATCATCCCCATTTAACAGATAAAGAAATAGAGGCCTAGTTTGCATAATTAATAAATACATGGAACTAGGCTTAAACCCAAGTTTCTCTGATTGCAAATTTTATGTTCTGTACCATTATACTATACAGCTACGTTAGGTTGGATTCAGAAAATGTGGTATATATACAACATGGAGTACTAGGCAGCCATAAAAAGAATGAGATTATGTCCTTTGAAGTAACATGGATGGAGCTGGAGGCCATAATCCTAAACAAATTCGTGCAGGAAGAGAAAACCAAATACTGCATGTTCTCACTTATAAATGGGAGCTAAACACTGGGCACACATAGATATAAATATGGAAACAAGAGACACTGTGGACTACTAGAGGGTAGAGGCATGAGGATGGGTAGTGAGTACAATGCTTACGACCTAGGTGACGGAATCCATACTCCTAACCTCAGCATCACACAATATTCCCATGTACTCAATCTGCACATGTACTCCCTGTAACTAAAATACAAGTTGAAATGAAAATAAAATAAAATTATACATTTAAATTATAAATTATCATCCCACAATTTTAATAAAGGTGTGTATATGTGTTTGTATATTTATATATTTAAACATATGTGCATATACATGTTTAGAAAGACAGGAATATGCACAATGTTAATGGTGGTAAATTTTAGGGGTTGGTTTCTTTGTGATTATCTGTGTGGTGAATGTGCTACTTTTGTAATAGAAAAAATAAATAAATGCACTCCAAATATTTTCTTCAGTAAAGAAGTTAGGCAAAAAAAAGAAAATATACAAATCAATGTGTTTAAAGTTTTCTCAATATTTAAGCTCCACTTTAGAATAATAAATCCACCTATATATTGAGTATAAACTTTGATTAACAAACATAAACTCATGGTGGCACACACCTGCAATCTCAGCTACTCAGGAGATGGACGCAGGAGAATCTCTTGAACCTGGGAGGTGGAGGTTGCAGTGAGCTGAGATTTCACCACTGCACTCCAGCCCGGGTGACAGAGCAAGACTGTCTCAAAACAAACAAACAAACAAACATATTCTGTAACAGAAATACCCTGTGTGCAAATTCAGTCCTAGCTAACAAGGCTTAACAATAATTATTAACTCCCAGATTCTAAAAAAGTTTATTTGGTGACTTTCTTATTTGATGACTTCACTACATTCTCATCAGCTATGAATTAGAATAATTCCAATTTGAACTATAGTGTGATGTGTTGAATTTTTCCATTTCTGTCATGTACGCTGTTTTTACTTTGAGATAATAGTGCTTTAAAGTTAACTATTGCCAGTAATAACAATAACAACTGCTAAGTCCTAAGTTAACATCTACCTTATCCTTAAGTAAACTAACTTCATTATATTTATCCTTAGCCAAATTGTTAAAAAAATGTATGGAGATCAAGCAGCATATATTTTAAGAATACAGATTATAAAAACATCATTTTCCTGAAACGTAAATTCCTCAAAGGAACTAGTTAATTTTCAAATCTTCTAACACCTTCTCATTACTTCAATGTGATTGCTTCAAATATGGAAAAGAGTTTTCATTTCCCCTTGACAAGATCACACTGCTGTATGCATATAAACTACGATTAAGAAGGTAAATCGGTTCAATATTCTAACATTAACTCCAATTCTATCAAAAGGTTCATCCTGTAATATTACAAATCTAGTTTAATCACCAAGATTTGGTCAATTCCCCTCCTGAAAAAAAAAATACTTGCAGTTCATTTCCAGTGCTAAGAAATAACACAATACATTGGCAACATTGCTTCACAGATACCTACTGCTCACTAAGAAAAATGTACAGCTAAATATAATTTTATGTTATCATATAATAAACACTAAAAAAATCAGGCTTAGATTTTATGCTGTGCAATAATTCTCTTAATAATTGTTTAAGCCAAAATTAGGACAACTAAGGTGCTCAAATGTCACCTTCTCAGGTAAAGCCCATATTGACCCCTACCTTGTTTAACACTGTAACCAGTTCCCCTCCATCCCCCTCCCCTACACACATAATCTTACCCTGGGCAAAGCACTCTTTCTCCTCCTCCTCCTACTTTTTCTCCTTAATACTTATCACCTTCTAACATCCATGTAATTTACTTGTCATCTTCGACTTGTGAAGTTTTGTCTGCCTACTATTACATAGGACAGTGCCTGTGACATAGTAGGTGCCGTTGAATGAATAATTTTACCCACTAGGTGGGCAGTGGAAGCTACTGTTTTGTTTTTTTGTTTGTTTGTTTGTTTGTTTGTTTTGGAGATGGAGTTTCGCTCTCGTCACCCAGGCTGGAGTGCAGTGGCGCGATCTCGGCTCACTGCAACCTCCGTCTCCCAGGTTCAAGCAATTCTCCTGCCTCAGCCTCCCCAGTAGCTGGGATTACAGGCACCTGTCACCATGCCCGGCTAATTTTTGTATTTTTAGTAGAGACTAGGTTTCACTATGTTGACCAGGCTTGTCTTCAACTCCTGACCTTAGGTGATCCACCCGCCCCAGCCTCCCAAAGTGCTGGCATTACAGGCGTGAGCCACTGCGCCTGGCCGAAGCTATTGTTTTTATCTGAGTATTTGGTGACTTTACACAAGCAGTCCCCAACCTTTTTGGGGGTGGTTTCGGAGATGAAACTGTTCCACCTCAGATGATCAGGCATTAGTTAGATTCCCATAAGGAGTGCAGCAACCTAGATCTCTCACATGCACAGTTCACAATAGAGTTTGTGCTCCTATGAGAATCTAATGCCACCGCTGATCTGACAGGAGGCAGAGCTCAGGTAGTAATGCTCACTTGCCCACCGCTCACCTCCTGCTGTGCAGCCCAGTTCCCAACAGGTCAGGTCCAAGTTCCAGGGGTTAGGGATCCCTGACTTACACAAATGGGTGGAAATACAATGTTTAGTTTTGTAATTAGAGTAAATCCTCATTTTTCACCCAGATTAAAGCAAAAAAAAAAAAAAACTTTTTTCAGGAGCCTTGAGACCTACTAATGCCTCCAAGGTTTAAGACAGACTTATACAGTGGCTCTCAACCTGAAAAGAAAAAACGAAATAGAACCCAGAGAAAATCCATAGTTCTGAGATTCTGAAGGGAAAAGGGGCAGGGTGGTAACTTTTTGCTATTTGGAGGAGGTCTCAAATGACTCTTCCTGCATGGTTATTGCAATGTTTTTCATCATGCTTACCATGCATATTTTACATGTATTATAAAACTATTACATGCTCATGATGAATTACAAAGGTTCACAGATCTCAGCATTACCATTATTACTTTGACTTATCCTGCTCCTGTTATACTAAGTAGATGAAATACAAAAAGGGAAAATAATTTATGTGGATGTAGAAAAATTCTAGTAATTTGAAATTATAAATAATGCCTTTTGATGGGCTGGTCACACCAAAAGAACTCTAGGCTACAAAGTAGTTATGTCAATAATCAACAGTTTTTATAATAATAAAAACTGAAAAAACTATATAAACTATATATATACTATATATAAACTATACTATATATAAACTATATATACTATATGAATAAACTATATATATATTATATATATATATATTTTTTTTTTTTTGAGACGGAGTCTAACTGTGTCGCCCGGGCTGGAGTGCAGTGGCGCAATCTCGGCTCACTGCAACCTCCGCCTCCCGGGTTCAAGCGATTCCCCTGCCTCAGCCTCCCAAGTAGCTGGGACTATAGGCACGTGCCACCACGCCCAGGTAATTTTTTGTATTTTAGTACAGACGGGATTTCACCAAGTTGGCCAGGATGGTCTCGATCTCCTGACTTCCTGATCCGCCCGCTTCGGCGTCCCAAAGTGCTGGGATTACAGGCATGAGCCACCGCACCCGGCCGAAAAAAGTATATTTATTCACCAGAAGCTCTTCCTAATTGAACTGGTGAGTTATTATGGAATTTGCATACATAGAAAAAAGATTTCCTTTGTAAGAAAAGTCTTTTCATATATTCACCACAAAGCCCTAACTCTGACAACTTGAAAAGCAACAAATGACTTTCTGAAAACTATCAGAAAAGAAAAATGTTATATTACGTAACTTGTTTAATTTTGCTTCTTGTCCTAAGCCTGAAATGAGATAGATGACATCTGTGCATAATTTCATATGTGCATCACTCTTATGAACTTAGGATTTAGCACTTTTAAAAGATATTATTTTTTACATATCCCAAAACACCAATTTTTTTTTTTTTTTTTTTTTTTTTTTTTGAGACAGAGTCTCGCTTTGTCGGCGAGGCTGGAGTGCGGTGGCGCGATCTCTGCTCACTGCAAGCCCCACCTCCCGGATTCACGCCATTCCCCTTCCTCAGCCTCCCGAGTAGCTGGGACTACAGGCACCCCAGACAAATTTTTTAAAAATCATTTTTCCTATGTAGCAAATATCTTTAGGCCTAGCATCTGTTTTCTTATCAGAAGTTAATATATTTAAGATGAAAATTCATTTGTATGTTATGCTTGAAAAGGATATTAATACCCTTTCATATGGCAAACTTACTTTTTAAGTAAATTCCATTAGTAACAGGCGCACTATTAAGAGAGCCCGATTTACTACTTTTTGAGTTCTCAACATGTTGGACACAGGTAAAACAGTCACAGTTGTTGTTTTAAAACAAATTTAGCAACCACATTTCTAAACCTTTTCAAACATGAGCGTAAGAAATAAGTATCATGCTCTCAAAAAATAAAAAATTTCCAAAAGTGCATGGTATCAAAAGTACAAATTAAAAATTTTGTATATTTAAAATTGAGGATTAACTTTAAAGCTCATCATTTATACAGAGACATAGAAAACAACAAAATGTGTGAATGTTTTGTAGCTTTTCTGTTTGTTTTTTTTTTTTTTTTTTGAGACAGAGTCTCACTCACTCTGTCGCCCAGGATGCAGTGCAGTGGTACGATCTCAGCTCACTGTAGCCTCTGCCTCCTGGGTTCAAGTGATTCTCCTGCCTCACTCTCCCGAGTAGCTGGGATTACAGGTGCCTGCCACCACACCCAGCTAATTTTTTTGTATTTTTAGTAGAGACGGCGTTTCACCATGTTGGCCAGGCTGCTCTCGAACTCCTGACCTCAGGTGATCCACCCGCCTCAGCCTCCCAAAGTGCTGGGATTACAGGTTTGAGCCACCGTGCCCAGTCTCTTTCTTTTTTCTAAGAGATAGCTCACACCCATTTTCTGGCTGTCCTTCAGGCCTGACTTCTTTGATTCAGTTCTCATGCCTCTATCTATTTGTGTATCATTATGTTGCACATGTCCAAGAATTAAGTGTTGATTCTCAGTGGTATAAAAATAAAAACAACAACAAAACCTATTTACAGTACATTCATGGTTTAAACTGGTACACAAACAGTTTTTCTTAGGCTTAATCATTTGCCAACATCACCATACCCATTCAACAAAAATTATGTAACTTCTCGTTTCTTTATGCCTATCTGAAGAACTCAGACTGCTGGGTACTGTGAGTTGGATGAGTCCCCCCGCCCCTCAAGACCAAAATTACAGCAAAGTCTCTGTCAAGGTTTCATATTAAAATGTTGAAAGTGGATACAAAATCAAGAGACTAAAACAGTTTATTTTCAATCATGTTTCACACTATTTTTAATGTATAAGAAGGAAATAAACCTTCATACAACCGCCTGAGGCATATAACTGCCTGAGGCATATAACTGCCTGAAATTTTCTGGGTAGCCAGTGTGGCAACTGACAAGGATTCAGACTTATTGATGAACTATTAAAAACTGCAAGCTAATGTTACTCACTATAATACTTAGATTTTTGGGACAGCAAAGAAATGACTAAAAGACAGTTGTCCTGGATGCTAGTCCTAGTCCTTCTATTGACTGACTGTAAGCGGTAAGTTATTTTATCTCTTTGGATTTCGCTTTCCTCATCTATAAAATGTGAGATTTGGCCAGGAGTGGTGGCTCACGCCTTTAATCCCAGCACTTTGGGAGGCTGAGGTGGGCGGATCACTTGAGGCCAGGAGTTTGAGAACAGCCTGCTAACATGGTGAAACACCATGTCTACTAAAAATAAAAAAATAAAAAAAATTATCTGGGAGTGGTGGTGTACACCTGTAATCCCAGCTACTCAGGTGGCTGAGGCATAAGGATCTCTTGAACCTGGGAGGCGGAGGTTGCAGTGAGCCAAGATCGCGTCACTCCACTCTAACCTGGGCAACAGAGTGAGACTCGGTCTAAAAAATTAAAAAATAAAAATAAAATGTGAGATTTGAAGGAGATATCCTGTAAATCCCTTTTAGCCCTAATACACCATTTTTTTAGCATGTTAAATACCATCAAATAGAAACCAATAAGTTGTTTACTATTTTTGACAGAATCCAGAATATCCATAAACAGCACCGCATTCACAGTATTCACAGTAGAAAACAAGAGTACTATCTTTAGGCAGGGCGCGGTGGCTCAAGCCTGTAATCCTAGCACTTTGGGAGGCCGAGGCGTGCAGATCACGAGGTCAGGAGATCGAGACCATCCTGGCTAACACGGTGAAACCCCGTCTCTACCAAAAACACACAAAAAAATTAGCCGGGCATGGCGGTGGGCCCCTGTAGTCCCAGCTACTCGGGAAGCTGAGGCAGGAGAATGGCGTGAACCCGGGAGGCGGAGCTTGCAGTGCGCCAAGATCGCGCCACTGCACTCCAGCCTGGGTGACAGAGCAACTCCGTCTCAAAAAAAAAAAAGAAAAAAAAAAGGTACTATCTTTATATGCAGTATGAGTCATGAACTGGGACAACAACTTGTAAAAGGTCACAAAACTGCAGCATCCTGAGAACAATTATACTAATTTTTTACTTTGTTTTCCTTTTTTAGAGACAGGGTCTCGCTCTGTCGCCCAGGCATGATCACAGCTCACTGCAGCCTCAACCTCCCAGGCTCAAGTGATCCTCCCTCCTCAGCCTCCCAAGTAGCTGGCATTAAAGGCATGTGCTACCATGCCCAGCTAATTTTTTAGTAGAGACGAGGTCTCACCATGTTGCTCGGGCTGGTCTCAAACTGCTGGGCTCAAGTGATCTTTACGCCTCAGCCTCCCAACGTACTGGGATTATAGGTGTGAGCCACTGCACCAGGCTGATCCTAGTATCTTGATTGTGATTGCAGTATTCTATTCATTATACTATCTTTGTTGCTGTTTGGCCATACTTAGCAATGTGTGTAACCTCTCTCACTCCCAATTAGCCAATTTGCTCTCTAATGGACTCAAACTTACCCTGCTCAATTTTTTACTGCTTGGTGTCCAAAACATTCTCTTTGCACTTCAGTTCTAGCATTAGAATATACCAATGATACCTTCTCGTGTTTCCTAAGGATACAAATTGGGGTTCCAGGTACAGTATTTGTCTCATTTTCTATATAATTAACGTTCTACATAAATTTTAACCACATAAAGACTCTGTCACTACTATCTCTACATTAATCAATATCTGCTTAAGGCCTGTACCTTTAAACAGATCCAATACACCTAAGCATCAAGTGGCTGAAAAAGACACCAAAGATTCTTTGTACTATTTGCTACAATGGTTTTGGAACTTCATCCCTCCGTGATTGTTCTCTTATGCTCTTTCAGGACTCCCAGGCTCCTAATCCTTGAAATCTATGAATGAAATTGGTTTCCCAGGTTCTCTAAAGACGTTGGCTTGAACATTTCTTCTGCATTTTTCCATAACTTTCCCAAGCAGAATATCCTGCCCTAGCTGTGTTCTCCAAGACCTATGCTCTATCAATAATCTGGCTGGCCAAAACCTCAACAAAGTCCCTTTGCTCCCACCTCCTCTGCACAAGTCTTCAGACTTCTCCCTAAAACTGGCAGACATAGAAACACATCTGTTGTTAATTCAACATGTACAAGTGAGAGGTCACACTCTATTCCCTGTACCCAGGAAAGATAGAGGGTGTAAATTCTAGCTTCCAATTAGTTCCAGCGAATACAATCTCTCTGGGACTCTACCTATCCCAGAAAAAAATCAGAATAAACTGCACAGCTTTCTTATGCACAAACTGCCATGGATACTCAAGAATCCATAAGTCTCAGACTTCAAAGGGCTAACATTCAGCCAGTATACTCTTACGGCCTCAAAGTGTGTTAAAATACTGAAATTCTTCTTACCATTTGGCAAATAGTGTCCTGAGCCACTGTCTAATCCTGTAGCCCAGCATATTCTCAAGGATCCTTAGTAACCCGTCAACAGGTTAAGGACTGGCACCCTAAAGGGCCCATAGGTTCCTTCTCTAGCACAGTAACCAGCCTCTATTCTGTTTAGTACCCATGCAGTCAATCCCTA
The DNA here is from genome assembly GCF_028858775.2 of Pan troglodytes. Classification (NCBI taxonomy): domain Eukaryota; kingdom Metazoa; phylum Chordata; class Mammalia; order Primates; family Hominidae; genus Pan; species Pan troglodytes. The sequence goes on from NC_072412.2 coordinate 31,651,184, forward strand.
CCCCCAGCCCCCAAAGTTGTACCTTCTGGACAATGCCTTTGGATTCTTCTAGATACTCCCAAGGACTAGGCTGTGCATTTCTTACCTTTCCCACCCAGACGTGGGGCAACTCAAATGGGTCTGGAAAGTAACAGATATAGCACTAGCCAGTCCAAATTACTGAATCCAGTTCCTGTTCTTTCATGTCTCCTCTGCCAGAGCTGGCCTGGTACCCAGCAGGAGACACCAGTGGCAGTGGCACCTCATCAGGCAAATGCCCGCTGCCTCTTTTTTTTTTTTTTTTTAAATGGAGTCTCGCTCTGTTTCCCAGGCTTGAGTGCAGTGGCGCGATCCCAGTTCATTGCAACCTCCGCCTCCTGGGTTCAAGCAATTCTCCTGCCTCAGTCTCCTGAGTAGCTGGGATTACAGGTGTCTGCTACCATGCCCAGGTAATTTTTGTATTTTCAGTAGAGATGGGGTTTCTTCATATTGGTAGGGCTGGTCTTAACTCCTGACTTCAAGTGATCCGCCTGCCTCAGCCTCCCAAAGTGCTGGGATTACAGGCATGAACCACCCCACCCCGCCGGTGCCTTTTGACTCCGAGGCTGTGACTACTCACCACTGATTCCCCAGAGTTGCCTTCATGTGGTTGGTTACCTGTGGGAACTGCAGCCTGCCCAGAATTTTGAATGAGGCAGCCAGGAAGGGCCATGTGCTAGCTGGCAGACTGGGACACCACACCAACTATTACATAATTTAAATATTACTTCTGAAAAAAGGCATATGCAACCAAACTACCTATTTTTTTTTTTTTTTTTTTTTTTACCCCTTCTGACATATCTGATGACTTAGCCCTGCTGAGAACAAATCAAAGATACTTGTTGACTGTGCCAAGAATTGGGTCAGCTGGCTGATATGCCATCAAATTTTAACTGCTTTTTTCCCTATTTTTGTTTAATGTATTTAAGACCACTGCCTTACAATTTCCAGAGAGAAAATACAAAACAAGAAACAGACTTGGTTTCAAATACATAACAAGTGTGCTGGAGTTTAAAGCATTACTAATAACATTGTTATAATAAGAATGACAGCTTACTCCAGGGTACTTCAGCATTCCAGAGGAATAAACATGATTTCTCTTTTCCTCCCACTGTGATGTTGTCAGGTGGTCACTGCTCCTGTCCTTTGACATGTTTTCCATGTAGAAGACATGGAACCTGGAAATCATGCTGACAGTTGGAATAAGCCATTCCAAATGCCATGCCAGAACCAAAGGCTAATGGCCACATTCTTTTTTTAAAGAAGGTAAGTGAGAAAACAATCCCTAATCCAAAACCAGTACTTATCTACCACATCCAGCAGGCACTGGTCCCACTTCCTGCTGAGCCCCACCTCTGACATGTTCCCCACCCACAGCTCCAGCTTTCCTCTCACTCTAACTGCATTTAAGAGACATCTTGTAATGATTCTACATGCAAGAGTTCAAAATAAGAACTCCTGAATCTTTCAGCTACTCTAACAATATGGGTTCTGACCTGATAGCATCTTATCACTATTCTTGCCCAAGACTTGACAGGCCAGCCCATATTACGGTAGGTAGGGTTAGGTGGAAGTGGTGTGAGATGTTCATAAAAATTAAAGTGAACTCCTGCTTCTCAAAGAAAACAAGGTCTCTTTCGGTCAAGAAAAAGAGGGGTTTCATTAAATGACACTCTTGGTAACCTGCCATCCCTTTCAAATGGATGTATTCACTTTCAGAGTGAGGTTCAGATTTTCCACAATACAGAGAGGGAAAACATGAGTTGAGGAGAACCTCATTTTCCCCTAATAAATGCTAGTGCTTTTTAATGGGGGAAAACAAACAAAAACCCCAAAGAACTCTGGCTCTTAAAGGACCAGGGTACTCTCATGTACTAACTGCATAGAAGGGATAAACCAGTCTACTCATCTTTCTTTACATCAGAGAGGCCTCCTTGCTCCCAAGATTTTAGTTTTTAAAAACTTTATTCTAACTGATAACCTGGACAGCTGAAATGATCCAGCTGATTTTCTGTCACATGATCTGGAAATCCAGGCAACAACAGAGTTCACACCACCCTGAGACATGCTCCATTCCAAATCCTTTGTAACCCTCTGGCCATCACTGAAACTAAGACAAATAAACTGGATCAACCAAGAGATGGCCAAACATAAGCTACACCTGACCAAAGTCACAGCCACCCTGCAGTGCCTCCCAAAGAGCAGAGTGCTGGAGGAAAAATGGAGGAGACTCCACTATCAGAACAGCAGATATGCCTCTCAGTAGAATGAGCCCCATACAAATATTATGGCTTTGCCACACCACTGCCCTGACAGGCTGCCTTAGGCTGCACAAGTTATTCAACAAACATGACAAAATGTTCGGTGGCCTCCCAGTTGATACAATGTCCACAGATGTTTCCTTCTCTCACTACTCTAGTATGCTGCACACCAAACAGTGCTACTCAAATGTCATTCATACTGATGCCAGTCCATGAAGTTTGCTACTGATCCACAAGTACAGAAATTGAGAATAAGTAAAAAAAAAAAAATTATAGAAATTAGACACAGTAATTTTTTTTCCTTTTTCTTTGAGAGAGTCTCCCTCTGTCACCTGGGCTGGAGTGCAGTGGCATGATCTCAGCTCATTTCAACCTCCACCTCCTGGGTTTAAGTGACTCTCCCATCTCAGCCTCCTGAGTAGCTAGGATATAGGCATATGCCACCATACTTGGCTAATTTTTATATTTTTTGGTAGAGATGGGGTTTCACTATGTTGGCCAAGCTAGTCTCAAACTCCTGGTCCCTGTAATTCCTCCCAAAGTGTTGGGATTACAGGCATGAGCCACTGCATGCAGCTGACACATAATTATGTCTGTTGAATTTAACAAAACATTTGGTTTGTATTTTAAAATTTTTTGTAATTCACTTCATTCATTCATTCATTCATTTAAGACAGAATCTCGTTCTGTTGCCCAGGCTGGAGTGCAGTGGTGTGATCTTGGCTCACTGCAATCTCCGCGTCCTGGGTTCAAATGATTCTCGTGCCTCGGCCGAATAGCTGGGATTACAGGTGTGCATCACATGCCCAGCTAATTTCTGTATTTTTAGTAGAGATGGGGTTTTGCCATGTTGGCCAGGCTGGTCTCGAACTCCTGACCTCAAGTGATCCACCTGCCTTGGCCTCCCAAAGTGCTGGGATTACAGGTGTGGGCCACCACACCCGGACCTAGTAATCACTTCTTTATTATACATTACTAAAGTATCAGACTGTGATGGACTGGAATTTTTTAAAAAATTTATCTTTTGGCTGGGCATGGTGGCTCACCCCTGTAATCTCAGCACTTTGGGAGGCTGAGGCAGGTGGATCACTTGAGCTCAGGAGTTCAAGATCAGCCTGGGCAACATGGTGAAACCCCAACTCTACAAAAAAATTGGCTGGGCAGGGTGGCACACACCTGCAGTCCCAGCTACTCAGGAGGCTGAGAATCGTTTGAACCTGGGAGATGGAGGTTGCACTGAGCAGAGATTGTGCCATTGCACTCCAGTCTGAGTGACAGAGCAAGACTCTGTCTAAAAAAAAAAAAAAAAAAAAAAAAAAAAAAAAAAAAAATTAAAATTTAAAAAAGAAATATTGTTGCATGAATAAATACATTACTGTTTCTTGCCTCTAAGCCTTTGATTATTCAGCTGCCACTGCCTACAGGCCTTCTCCCATATTCCTTCCTTCTTGCTAAGTCTGACTTAAACTAGGCTTAGGCACCAACTCCTATAGGAAGCCTTCCTTGAACCTGGCCCTCTACTTTTCACTCACTGACTACCACTCAATTAACTGAACGGTGAAAAGTAACCCACGGCTACGCATTCATGCAGACAACAGAATTTTACTACTTCTTCTCACTACTGGTTCATATTTCTGCAACCAGAAAATATCATTTCATCCCTAGTAACTATGGCTTCCATCTGTTACTTCCTTACTACACTAAGCACTTCTTTACATTAACTGCATAGGTTGTCCCAAGGGTCAAGATACATCTTAAAAACTTAAGGGAAAAAAAAAGCATTCCTATATACATTGGTAAAGTCAATGCAGCAAGGAAGCCTCATTTGTTTTCTATACAATGTTCTCATGATCGCCAAAAGCTAGAAGTCTTCTTCTGGGCCTATTCAAAGTCAATCTCATGAATTCTCATTTCCAATTTACATCTATCATATTCTTCACACTGTTCTTGCATGGACTCCAATCTCTGCTCTATACCTTGGCTAAGCACACACAACCTGGGCATAAAGAGTCAGAGTAAACTATGGAAATTTACCCAAGCTTACTTCTTCCTGTCCCACCCTCTATCTGACCAAGGACAATCCAGATAAAGCCTTTGTTCAGGGCTGGGAAGGCAGGCAGGAAGCTTATAGTCCAATTCTGTACCTTTAAATCAGTCCATCTCTCACCAAGAAACCATACAGCTAACAGCCACTAAAACAAGCCTCACACATCCCAATACCATTCATGGCAATGCTCTAGAATCATTCTTCTACACACCTAACCTTACTCAGTTCCATTTTAGTTCTTGGCTACTGACTCTACCAGTTTACCATGCCCTTGTCTAATATTTGCTGACTGAACTTTTTTCCCAAGCATAACCTTTGGTGTTTTCTGAGACTTTTAGTTGGGTTCTACTGTGGCTCTTTTCACTGCTTGCTGCCTTGGGTATGATGCCCACCTGAGCTTCAGCCCTGGAGATCTACCATAGGCTCGGTGCCTTTAGCAGGTCTACCTTGCTCCCAAAAGAATTCATATGACCAAACACATTTCTTGGAAGTTCCACATCAGTGTCATAACATAGCAACTTATTCACATCTTGCTTGAACAATTATTTAACTATTGATGAGCTGCTTTTCATTTCCTTTCTCTACTGAATGCTACCTATCCTGTCTACAAATAAAATTATTTCTCTATAAGTAAATTGTTTCTAAATAACTTCTACTTCAGTTTAAAAGTAGAAAATAAAAAGTAAGCCAGGAAGAACAACATAATTAAAAATTCAGAATATGTCACCAGGTGCAGTGGCTCTTGCCCATAATCCCAGCACTTAGGGAGGATCACTTGAAGCCAGGAGTTCAAGACTAGCCTGTAGAGATCCTGTCTCTACAAAAAAAAAAAAAAAAAAATAGCCAGGCATGGTGGCACATGCCTGTAGTCCTAACCACTCAAGAGGTTGTAATAGGAGGACTGCTTGAACTTAGGAGTCCAAGGCTGCAGTGAGCTATGATCACGCCACTGAACTCCAGCCTGGGTGACAGACGGAAACCGTGTCTCAAAAAAAAAAAAAAAAAAAAAAAAAAAAAAAAAACTATTATTCTTAAAAATAAAAAATGTAACAGTATCTTAAAATATTATAAATGTCCTCTTGTGCCTTCCAACATGTGCCCTCTTCCCTTCTGTCTACTGAGTCTTATGACAACTCTGTCACTTTTTTTTCTTTTTTTTTTTTTTTTTGAGATGGAGTCTCACTCTCTCTGTTGCCCAGGCTAGAGTTCAATGGCATGATCTTGGCTCACTGCAACCTCCAACTCCTGGGTGCTAGCGGTTCTTCTGCCTCAGCCTCCCCAGTAGCTGGGATTACAGGCATGCATCACGAAGCCCAGCTAATTTTGTATTTTTAGTAGAGACGAGGTTTCGCCATTTTACCCAGGCTGGTCTTGAACTCCCGACCTCAAGTGATCTGCCCACCTCGGTCTCCTAAAGTGCTGGGCTTACAGGTGTGAGCCACTGCACCTGGCCCACTTTTCTAACTATTGTGAAAACAGAAAACTGACATCCCCTCAAAATGATGCTCCCATTCTGAATGAGTCATTTCACAGGAGCCCAGGATGCAGTCAACTAATGGTTTCACATAACTACAGATAGGCTGATATCACACTGTCACATGAACATTACACATAATGTTACGTATGAGAAACAAGGAGAAAATGTCTCCATGAAAACCAAGAGAGAGGAGAAAAAGACTTGCCACATTAAGCTTGACATTAAAACAAAATAAAAACCTTTTTTTTTTCTTTTAAAGAAATAGGTTTGTGTGGGCTGCCCAATACACTGCTGTGTGAAATTAATCATACCAAATTTGCCAGTAAAAAAATGAAAATATCGGCCGGGTGCGGTGGCTCACGCCTGTAATCCCAGCACTTTGGGAGGCCGAGGCAGGCGGATCATGAGGTCAGGAGATCGAGACCATCCTGGCTAACATGGTGAAACCCCGTCTCTACTAAAAATACAACAACATTAGCTGGGAGTGGTGGTGGGCACCCATAGTCTCCGCTACTCGGGAGGCTGAGGCAGAAGAATGGCATGAACCCTGGAGGGGGAGCTTGCAGTGAGCCGAGATCGCGCCACTGCACTCCAGCTTGGGAGACAGAGCGAGACTCCATCTCTGTGAGAGATAGGGAGACTCTGTCTCAAAAAAAAAAAGGAAATGTCAACGTAATTAGATCATACCAACAGTCTACGCAACATAGGCGAGAAAACCTTGCCAGTATTCATGATAAAAAGGGATATGCATCATAACAAATTGTTTTGAGCAATTCCAGACTAATCCATCTATGCCAATGAGGAATATATCTTTGATAAATTCGATAATGAAAAAAATTAAACTTTATCCTTCTAGACCTACTACAGCATTTTTTTTTTTTTTTTTTTGAGACAGAATCTTGCTCTGTTGCCCAGGCTGGAATACAGTGGCACGATCTCGGCTCACTGCAACCTCTGCCCTCCTGGGTTCAAGGAATTCTCCTACCTTAGCCTTCAAGTAGCTGGGATTACAGGCATGCACCACCACATCCAGCTAATTTTTTATTTTTTTATTTGTATTTTTGGTAGAGATGGGGTTTCACCATGTTGGCCAGGCTGGTCTCGAACACCTGGCCTCATGTGATCCACCCTCCTCAACCTCCCAAAGTGCTGGGATTACAGGCGTGAGCCCAGCCTATTACAGCATTGCTAACTACTATAAAACTGGGTTGTTTCCATCTCTACTCTTCTTCACTGTATTATCAAAAGAGGTAAAATCATCAAAAGGCAAACAAAAATCACAGAATTCCACGGCTTTATAAAATAAGACTAAAATAAGAACTATTTCGGCTGAAACTCTAAAATATTCATCTTGCTTAATCCATCTAATAACCCTACATTGTAGATTAAAAAGGCATAATCATTTAATTACGAGGAAAAGTTTCAGAAAATTAAGTGACTTGATCAAGTGCAGTCAAAACTGCAACTTAACTTCGAATTCTGCAATTTCAAACTATGTGTTGTACTAAATTAGTGGTTTCTGTCTCCCTCTGCTCTTTACAACAATCCCTGATACTTCTAAGGGGCAGTCTGAAAGCACAGAACTCCATTGCTCCGTGAACACCAGTATCAAGCAACTCACTATATACTTCTTAATGAAACACATTCTATTTTCAGAAAGCTTTGAATACTAGAAGTCATTAAAAGCATTTATATTTGGACAGACATGGTGGCTCACACCTGTAATCCAAGCACTTTGGGAGGCCGAGGTGGACAGATCACCTGAGGTCATAAGTTCGATACCAGACTAGCCAACATGGAGAAACCCCATCTCTACTAAAAATGCAAAAATTAGTCGGGCGTGGTGATAGGCACCTGTAATCCCAGTGACTCGGGAGGCTGAGGCAGGAGAATCGCTTGAACCCAGGAGGTGGAGGCTGCAGTGAGCTGAGATCATGCCACTGCAGTACAGCCTAGGTGACAGAGCAAGACTCTGTAGCAAAAAAAAAAATAAAAAATAAAATAAAATAAAATAAAATAAAATAAATTTATATTGCACTAATTACTGCCTCAAAACACGGAACACAGTATGATTTAATTAAATTTAAAGTATAATACTATAAATCTCAGTGTTGCTTCTTAAAGCTGCCAGCAGAAATAATTTCTGGGGGTATTCATTCTTCAAACACAAATCAAGCTTTTTTTAGGTGCTTAATACTGAGCTAGACCCTAAGGATATAAAAACACAGTCCCCGCATTCAAAAGTGTTAATCCCACAAAGCAAGACTAGTATTAATCCATATTCTACAGAAGAGCCATCGGGTTCCCACCATCTTCCCTTCATAAAGCTATATATTCAAGAGTAGGAGGCTTACTTTATTTACTTTTATATTTCCACCACTAGCATGTAAAAGTGGTGCAATAAATGTTCAATGCAAGTATAGGTAACAATTCCTTAAAATTTAAAAAGCTAAATTTTTAGGCAGTGTAAAGGACAAACAAGTTATTTCCATCATTAATTCACACAATCAACTTTTTCACTTCAAATAGTCAAATTACATTAATAGATCGTAAGCTACAAAACCAAGGTAAAACTTCCTTAGAACTTAGTCATGGCCACATACAGTGGCTCATACCTGTAATTCCAGCACTTTGGGAGACCGAGGCAGGAGGATCACTTGAGCCCAGGAGTTTGAGACCAGCTTGGGAAACACAGTGAGATCCCAGCTCTAAAAAAATTTAAAAATTAGCTGGGAGGATTGCTTGAGCCCAGGAGTTCAAGGTTACAGTGAACTATGATTGCGCCACTGCACTCTAGCCTGGCAGCCTGGGTGAAAGAAAAAGACTCTCTTAAAAAATAAATAAATAAAAAAGAGTCTTGTCTAGGAATTCTGAACCTGGGGTCCCCTGATGGATGTAAAACTCCAAAAATTTTTCGAAACAACATATAACAGATGAATTAGGACCTAAAACTTAAAAGAACCACTGATTAAGGCAAATGCCCTAACTTTACACACAAAGGAACTGCAGAAAAGAAGGAAATGTCTCCAAAGTGCTTCTCAACTAACCAGTGTTAAGAGCTGCGTATTTATTTGCTAGGGTTCCCACAACAAAGTACCAAAGACTAGGTGGCTTAAACAATAGAAATTTATTTTCCCACACTTCTGAAGGCTAGATGTCCAAGATTAAGATGTCCACAGGGTTTATCTCTTCTCAGGCCTCCCTCCTCAGTTTGTAGATGGCCTTCTTTCTCCAGTGTCATCACATGATCTTCCCTTTGTGTTTGTCCTAACCTCTTCTTACAAAGACACCATTCATATTGGATTAGGGCTCACATGTATAACGTCATTTTATCTTAATTACCTTTTTAAAGGCCCCATCTCCAAATATGGTCACATTCTAGGTACTAGGAGTTAGGACTTTAACTCATATACATTTGGAGAGCATACAATTCAACCCCTAAAATTCTGCCATCTGGCCCCTCAAAATTCATGTCCTTCTCAGACACAAAACACATCCACTCCATCCCAACAGCCCCAAAGTCTTGACCCATTTCAGTGTCAACTCTAAGCCCCAAATCTCATCTAAATATCATTTAGACCAGGTACAGGCATACTCAAGGTTTCACCCTGAGGCAAAATTCTTCTCCAGCATGAACCTGTGAAACTAGACAAGTTATTTGCTTCCAAAATACACCACTGGTGAGACAGGCATAGGATAAACATTCCTATTCCAAAAAAATCAGAAAGAAGGGGTGATGGATCCCAAGCAGGTCTGAAACGTAGAAAGGCAAATCCCATTAGATTTTAAGGCTCAAGAATAATCTTCTTCAGCTTCATTCTCCATCTTCCCACCTGACAGGGGTGGCAGCCCTGTCTTCTGAGCCCACCAGTGTGGTAGCCCACCTCCCTCAGCCCTAAGAAGTAGCCTACCTTAACTCCTCAGGCCTGAGCCCTCTGGTCCTGTGGTAGCAATAGTAGCCCCTTTGCCTTCTCAATCATCTTCAGGGTCATTCTTCCCTCTTCTTGAAGAACACATGTTCACAGCCAGATAGCTCTACTGACCCATTTTATAGAATCTCAGAAATCCAACAGACTTCCTTCATTTTTATCCCTCTGTTCCCTTCAGTACCAGCCAGCAGCATTTCCATAGGTATAACCCCATCTCTATCCTGGCTTCTGCTAGTTGCTGCCAAGATGGCTGACTGGATCCACAAGTCACATATCCCTAATTGCTTTAGGAAATGGTTGTCTTGCAACAACTTTGATGTTCCCTCCAGAACATGCTAAATTTTTGCAATATGGATAGACTGAGAATTTTCCAAATCTTCAGGCTCTGGTTGCTTTTGGCTTAATAATTCCTTCTTAAATTTCTCTCTCTCCTCTTGCATTTTACTTTAAGCAGCAAGGAGAAACCAGGCCATATCTTTAATGCATTGCTTAGAAATCTCAGCTAAACATTCAAGTTCATCACTTTGTAAGTTCATCCACTTTCCACAAAACACAATTTGGCTATTTGCCACATTATAATAAGCATTGCCTTTCCCTCAGTTTCCAACAATATATTCCTCATTTGAGTTCCTACCAGAAACACCTTTAACATTCATATTTCTACCAATATTTATTCAAGGTGACATATGTATACCTCTAAGATGACAGAAGCTTTCTCAACAGCTCTCCTACTTTCTAAGCTTCACCAGAATCACCTTCAACATCCATATTTCTACCAACAATCTCTTCAAGGCAGTCTATGCTTTTTCTAACAAATACTTCTTCTGGCCTCTACCCATTATCTAGTTCTAAAGCCAATTCCACATTTTTAGGTATTAATTACACCAGCACCCCACTTTCCCAATACCAAAATCCATATAAGTTTACTAGGGCTTCCATAGCAAAGTATCACAGATTGGGTAGTTTAAAGAACAGAAATTTATTTTCTCACACTTCTAGAAGTCCAAGATCAAGGTGTCAGCAGTGTTGGTTTCTTCTAAAGCCTGTAGATCTCTTTGGCTTGTAGATGGCCATCTTCCTCCAGTGTCTTCACATGATCTTACCTTTCTGTGTGTCTGTGTCCTAATCTCTTCTTAATGGAAACCACTCATATGGAATTGGAGTCCACCCATATGACTTCATTTTATCTTCATTACCTTTTTAAAGGCCCCATCTCCAAATACAGTTACATTCTAGGTTCTACAGTTAGAATTTTAATCTTCAGTGTATCAGTTGGGTGTCTGTGTGTGGGAGTGGGGGGTGGGGATGGATAATTCATCCCATAACAAACCCAAACTACTCATATTCACTTATTGTATGAATATTGAATACTAATCTTTCCCAGCCACCGTGCTAGCTGATGACCAAGCAACAGTGAGCAAAACAGGTGTAATACCTGACTCATTAGCTTAAAAATAATGAAGGGAAATAATAATATACAAATGAATAAAGTACATGAGAGCACATAAGATGTATTTGGGACCTCATCAGCTTGCTATGTCCAAGAAAACTTTGAAGAGCTCAAATCTGAAGGACAAGAACGGAAGGGGTATGTGTACATAGAATTTTTTAGCAAGAGGGAACAGCATACCACATTCAAGGAATTGAGAGGTGGTTATCAGGGCTGGAATACAGAAAGTGAGAAAAATAATTTAAAAAACATGAAGTTGCATAGGAAAAACAGTAACATCATCCAGGATCTTAAATATCACATTATGATTTCTGGTCTTTATTCTAAGAGCAATGGGAAGCAACTGAAAGGCATTAAGCATGATCGCATTTTCCCTTTAAAAAGATCACTCTGACAGAGAGAGGGCACAAGGAGCTTCTAAGGTGCTAGTAATATCGTATTTCCTGACCTGGGTATTAATTATATAGATACACTCACTGTGTGAAAATCCATCAAATGATGGTAGTTTAAAATGTAGGAACAGATTCAAGAGATATTCAGGTGGCAAAGTCCATAGAATCCATTTGATGGATTGAATATGAGGGGGAAAGAAGGCACTGACGAAGACTCTCAACTTTCTAGCTTACAGAAATAGATGAAAGGTAAATCCATTCACTGTGGCAGGAAATCCTGGAGTCCCAGATTTAGAGAGATCACAGGTTCAATTGGAGGAGCCTTTTAAGCTTAGAAGTGGAAATGTCAGGTAGACAGTTAAATATACAGACTGGAGTTCAGAGGAGAAGGTTATGAAGAAAATACATTTGGGGGTCAATATTGTTAATAGAACCAGTAGGTATAAAAATCAATCAGCCGACTACTTAATGAGCTCCTACAGTACTACAGGCACTGTTTAGATTTTGTGGACACAGCTGTGAACAAAATAAACATGTCCTCATTTATCCTATATTCTATTTCAGGAATACTGCCAACGAATCAGTAGTAACATCAACTACTAGTACTACAGTGAAAGTGACATCTCAGGTGAGACCTAAACGTTAAGAAAATGCTAGGCATAGGAAGAGTAGACGAGAAGAGCATTCCAAGGAGAAATAACAGCTAGAGCTTTTAGCGAGGACAAGCTTATCATATCTGAAGAACAGTTTAAAGAGGCCAGTATAGATGGACTGTAGTAAATGCAGACTGGTATAAGACAGGGTCAGAGAAGCAGCCAAGGACTAGATTATGTAGTGTCTAAGCAGTGAGTGATTTTACGTATTTTAAAAAGAATTTATAGACTACTCTAGCTGCTCTGTGGATAAAATTGTAAGGTGGCAAAAATAAAAGTGGGGAGACTACTATGTCCACATGAGAAATGATGAGACCACATAGGGAAAGCTAAGAGTAAGAATAGAAGATTGTCTAGAACTGAAATTTGAAGAATTCTAAAATTCAAGGACCAAGAGGAGAAGGCAGCAAAGGAGACAGAAATAACCACAGAGATCTGAACAAAAACCATGATGTCAAGGAAGCCAAGTAAAGTATTTTAAGGAAAAACTGATCAAAAGTTAAATGCTTGCTGAGTAGTCAAATAAGAAGAGCAGTGAATAATGCCCGTAAATACAGAGGAATATTCTGGAGACCTTAATCAATTTAGAGGAATGATAGGGACAGAAACTAAAATGGAGTGGGTTCAATATTATCAGAACTGAGGGAGAAAAAGAAAATGAATGTAGACTACTCTTTAGAAAGAAGTTTGGCTATAAATGAGCTGTGTCAAGAAAGAGGGACTTTTAAATCGGAAGACTTGATCATGTTTAACTGTTGATGGGTCAGACTCAGCAAAGAAGGCGAGGTTGAAGTTAGAGAGAAGGAATACTTGACAATGTATAAAATTTCCTGAGAAGGAAAGAGATGCAATTCAGAGCACAGGTGAAGGCATTCAATAAACAAACGAGAGATGGACGGACACAAATGGAGGTGGAACTCAGACTGCCTAACTCTTGTAATAATGTGTTCTTCCCAGTAAAATCATGCTAAGAATATTTTGAAAAGTGTCCAAAACAGGTCAACAAAATTAACTAAAAGAAAGTTACTGAATTACTGAGGTTGAAAAGCCAAATAATGACCCAATATATATTATTTTCAGATAAATAATGAAAAATCATGTAAAGATATCCATCAGTACCAGCTATTCTTGATTGCTGAATACAGATAAATATGTGAAAAAAGATGCAAGCATTTGTGTGTTTTCTTTTTTTAAGTTACACGTAGGATCACAGTTCTTTGGGAAAAGGGTTCTAAAAAGTGATTATGAACTTTCTGTTGAACCACTTTAAGACTGGGACAAATACCTGGAGTATTCTTCTCAGTCTAGAAATTCTTCTGTAAAGTGTTAAAGCGAAAAACCTTAAAAGAAATAGATAATCAAAAGCCTCAACTTTGCTCTACTAATCTGTATTCTAGGATTTAATTTCTTGATCATAAACCACAAATCTAAAGACTACTGGTGAGGTTAAAATGGAAGAAAAGGCTCTGATATGGCACTGGATACACCAAGTTAAACGGGTGATCCTTCTTCTCTGGTGGTCTGGAAATCCTTTCCCCAGCAAGTATCAAATACAACTGATTCATGCTCCATCTCCACGTTTCCTATACAGGTTGAGCACCCATAATCCAAGAAGCTCCAAAATCCTGAACTTTTTGAGCATTGATTGACATGATGCTCAAAGAAAATGTTCACCGGAGCACTTTGGATTTCCAGGTTAGATATGCTCAATCAGTAGGTATTCTGCAAATATTCCAAAATCCAAAAGAAAATCTGAACTCCAAAACACTTCTGGTCTCAAGCATTTCAGATAGGGATACTCAACTTTTATTACAAACTGCCCTGTAACGTTGCTCTTCTTTGATTACTGCTTCCTTCGTATCAAAAGTTTGTTGACTGTTTTAGGGAGAAGACTGTGCCTAATATCGAATAAAACAGTTACTGATTCTTAGTAAAGAATAAAGCTCCTAGGACACAGTAGTGATCCAAAGATAACAAGATCCCTGGTTTTAATTTTCAAAATGTCTAGCCCATTACTCTTATCACATTTCCTATAAATACTTCAATTTACTTACATTCTAGATAAATGTCTTAACTGCATCTCTGCCAAGGGTTACATTGAACTATATTCCTATAATCTCAATATCCTTATGTACTGCTTACCAGTTTCCTGAATTGAAAACTATCTTAATCTATTCATAAAACCAATGACATTTCTTTTCTAAACAAAAACTCCAACTTTTCTTTTCTATTCTAAACAAAAACTCCAACTCTAACATTTAGAACAATGAAGAAAAAACACAAACTACTCTTAAGGAATTAAGAGAAACCAAACAAGACCCAGTTCTTCAATTTTTTAAGTTGACTAAAACAAAATAAAGCAAATACCCAACAGTAAGAATTCTGTACTTCAAGATTTTCCTTGTAAAATTTAAGTTATTTACAAAGCAAACTTAAGTAACTGTCTCTTTTACTGTTCTTTCAGAAAATTAATTTAAAATTCCATAAAAGAATAAAAAGTTCCTATTATAGAGAAAAAGCTCCTTTAATTCTTCAAATATTTGGAAAATTTATGTAATTTCCATGATGTCTACTACTAACATACTTACGTAATAAGTGGACATAAAAGAAAAGTAAGTAAAACCACTTACAAGTAGTATTGACTTATTTTAGGAAATACTGCCTGAAAATTAATTAGGGTTAAAAAAATCCAACTTAACATAATTTAGCAATCCATTTATTGAACACTATACATTTCAAATGCTAATTAAAATAACAAAATATTAAAATTAATTTAAAGCCTTAAAGTACAACAGTATATGTAAATAATTCAATGGAAAAAAATGCTCTTGAAATATGATTATCAAGTCTACTGATGTTTAATTTACAGAAAACATTTAAACATTAAATGGTATAAACTCTATCAATTTTTTTTTTTTTTTTGAGATGGAGTCTCACTCTGTTGCTCAGGCTGGAGTGCATGGCACCATCTTGGCTCACTGCAACCTCTGCCACCCAGGTTCAAGCGATTCTCCTACCTCAGCCTCCTGAGTAGCCAGGATTACAGGCACACGCCACCACGCCCAGCTAATTTTTGTATCTTTAGTAAAGACAGGGTTTCACCACGTTGGCCAGGCTGGTCTCAAACGCCTCACCTCAGGTGATCTACCTACCCAGCCTCCGAAAATGCTGGGATTACAGGCGTGAGCCACTGCGCCCGGCCCAACTCTTTTCAATTTTGACTTTTAAAAACAGAATTCTAAATGGCCTCTTGAAGATTTCTTCATTTAACTTTCCTGATAAATCAACATACCTTATAACCTTAAAAAATAAAGATACCATAAAGATGGAATCAACTCTTCACTGGAATTTCTTTTTAACCTTGGAAAAACACCAAATTAAAAAAAAAAGATAACTATGTGGTTAAAAAAAAATAATAGAGGGTTACAGTAGATACATGTCTAACATAGATTTGAATCACAGTTTTATCTCTTACTAGAGAAATCATGTTAGATAAGTCGTTTAACCCAAATTTTTGTTTCCTCTTTCTAAAGCCATTGTAGAATTGTGAAAATTAACGACTGTAACAATCACATTTAGATGGGGGCCTAGCACTGATGGGCATTAAATAAGCAGCAGTTATTTAAATGGATATTATTAAGACTTTTTGCTACAAAATTCCTACTGTTTGTTGCAGCGGCATTGCACCATATAAGAAACCACTTGTAAAAATTTAACTCAAAATAGTTATCAGCTTTCCTTCAAAATCATTCAGTTAAGGGCAACCAGCAACCATGACATAATAGTGAATTATGTAACAGTGAATTTCAACCTACTGCTTATCAATTAGCATCCATCATCATATAATTAAGTTAATGTAAATATTTTTTCTCAAATCCATACATCAAGTTCTATGCCATGTTATGGATTCCCCACCAATGATTAACATAATAGATTTTTATAAATCTTTCCAGCCATTTTCATATCTAAATTCTACCTAACCCACAGGGTCAGGAAACTAAATGCAGAGCTGTGGTGTATAAGTTTAACTTGATTAAGTAAGGCTGAGAAGGAACAATGAGTTCAGTAGAATACATGAGGGAAAAAGATATTATCTCCTGCTTTGCCAGACACTTACCATCCCATCACCTTCATTAAGAATGTTATGAGGTTACAGGAGGATAGCTGAGCAAAAAAATGAACAGAGTGAAAGAAAACACGTACACAAGAAAAGACTATGAAAGAAAAAGAAATATGATTTCTAAGATTAAGAAAAACGGAAGAAAAAAAAAGGAAAACAAAGAACCCACAATCCCTTCCTGAGTAAATTTTCTTTCATTTTGTTACACTAAAAAAGTGAAGAGTTCAGAATTACTCTTCAGAATTTCTTTCAGAATGAAGAGATATTCTGAAAGCTGTATAATTATTATAATTACCAACTGAAAATTAACACCAAGAATAAAACTTTAACTTTACATGTACCATCTGAAAACAGTTAAAACAGGAAAATAAGAAAATAATCCAAATAATAAAGTATATTTCAATGGACTCTACTAAAACACAATTTCAACCATGAAAAACCACATTATTCTTTTTCCCTTAGTTACTAGCAAAACTGAGAGGCAAACCCAATAGCTCCTCTCAAAGTATTTCAATCTTCCCATTAATTTACAAAAAGTAGTTCAATTACAAAAAAAAAGGAAATGGAAATATTAAAAACCAAACCAAAACTTCAATGTGAAGTCTTCAGTTACTCACCAATTGCTAATGCAATTGTGTCTAGTTTTGAGATTAGGGATCAGACTGTGCCTGTGTCCATGCTACAGAAAAATCATCTATTTTTTTCCACACTGAAATTTAAAAGAACTTACTGAAGTTAACATATTCCATTCTGGGAAATGAATTATAATGTGTAATTATTACAATTACCACAACTGGAAAGTAACAGGGTTATTTTTCAGAGAACAGAATTTGTCAGAAGAAGAAGGAAGAAAAAGAGATTATGAATGATTAAATAAATTTCTATTGGATATACAAAAAGTCAAAACTTTTCAACACATACAGTTTAGCTTCTAGAATAACTATTTACTGCTGAGACTCTCTTTCCAAAGTTATTTGTGCTACTCCTTCTTCTTGTTCTTGTGCATAGAGTGATAATACATTAAGAATTTCTGGCCAGGCGCAGTGGCTCATGCCAGTAATCCCAGCACTTTGGGAGGCCGAGGCGGGCGGATCACGAGGTCAGGAGATCAACACCATCCTGGCTAACAAGGTGAAACCCCGTCTCTATTAAAAACACAAAAAAATTACCCGGGCATGGTGGCGGGCGCCTGTAGTCCCAGCTACTCAGGAGGCTGAGGCAGGAGAATGGCGTGAACCCGGGAGGCAGAGCTTGCAGTGAGCCGAGATCGCACCACTGGACTCCAGCCTGGGCAACAGAGCGAGACTCCGTCTCAAAAAAAAAAAAAAAAAAAAAAAAGAATTTCTGTAGGAGATCTTCCAAATTACTGCTTACATACATGTATATTCTATTACAAAAATTACACCACTCAATGTAGTCTAAATTATTGAGAGTAAATTGTAGCCATTCTTTTACATGTTTTCAGAACTTAGTTGCCCATAATCATAATCATTAGCTTTTCAAGGTTTGCTCTGAAACTTACAAACCATGCAAAAGTGAAAACTTAGGCTTAACACATTTGGCAATTTAAATCAACTAAATTGAATCAATCTAAATACTGCTTTGCAAAGTAAAAAAGGAATCAAAATGACACATAAGACAATCACTAATCCCTATATTTTTAGGGTCTATTTCAAGAAATTTACTACTACTTCTTACCATCCTAAGGACTGTGTAAGAAGGAAATACAGTATATATACAGGGAAGCCAACTGTTTTAATGATACCTTTTAAAAATAAAGATTTGTATGCCAGTCTTATCACCAAACATTCATTAATCCCTTAATACAATCTCTCCTTCTCAGAAAATTCACGAAGACACAGCTGGTAACTTTAATAGGAAAATTTCTAATTTATAAATTGTAGCTCCTAAAACTTAACTCTAAAAAATCACTAACTTAACTCCTGCTGCTGCCACCAAATTATTTAGTCTCAATGTTCTGAATTATTTATTCTGAATCATAAGCTAAGATTTTGTTATAAGACATTGTTCAATGTGGATTGCAAATGTTAAGAAAAAAAAAGCAACAACAATACAACTTTAGCCCTTATTAGTTATTGTATTCATGTCAGAATACATTAAACTTCAATAAAGACTAGCAAGCCTATCTGGCCAAGGCACTAGAACACACAACTACATTTCTTCTACATTTTCCAAAGAGACAACCAATTTTCTTTATAAATAGTTAGAAAACCAGTCTCAGAAAATCAGACATTTTTGCAATAAAAAAATTCAAGTATAGCCAATACAAACATTTCATATCCTCTTAAATCATACTTTCAAAACTTATCTATACGTAAAACTGGAAAATTCCAGAATCTGTATTAATTAGACAAGAGATAAGCAAAGTTCATATACTTAAATCACCCACTCCAACAATTTAAAAAATTCAGTCTTTTGTAAATAATCTTACTTTTAAAACAGACAAAAATATAAAAAAGCTAACATTATCTTTTACAAAGATAAATACTGAAAATAAAGATTACCTGGTTAAAAAGCAGTATCAAAAGTTCAAATTAATTACCACACAAGAATTTTCACTAAAATTATGAAACATAAAAAATCATAAATTCATTTACCACAAAAAAGTAACTTCTGCACTAAATCTATGGAACAAACAAAAAAATAAATACAATTTAATCTTACTGAACCAAACTAGAAGTTGTATTCTACTTAACTAAGATGTACTCCATCTTAGGTAAATATGATTAATATCCACTTTAATTATTTGTGATGGAGATGGTTAGAATGGGGTATAGCAGCAGGGGTCTATTCCACTAACACTATACCTGGCTGGGTGCCTGTAATCCCAGCTACCAGGTAGGCTGAGGCAGGAAGATCACTTGAGACCAGTTCAAGTCCAGTCTATACAACAGAAAGAGACCTCCTCTCTTAACCCCAACCCCCCAAAAAGACTGTCTGAATAGAATTTTGATGAAAAATTGTAAATTTCACATTTTTATAGATTTTTAAACACCAAGCAATGACTTTAAACAGTGATTTTAGTATTTCCACTGCATATTCATTCCTCCATTCTGTTTTTAATTAAAATTAGCCACAATGTTTAGGAAAACAACTGTTTTTCCACCTTAAAAAAACCAACTAGGCCTGGTGTGGTGGCTTATGCCTGTAATCCCACCCAGCACTTTGGGAGGCCAAGGCAGGTGGATCACCTGGGGTCAGGAGTTTGAGACCTGCCTGGCCAACATGGTGAAACACTGTCTCTACTAAAAATACAAAAATTATCCAGGTATGGTGGCGAGTGCCTCTAATCCCAGCTACTCGGGAGGCTGAGGCAGGAGAATCGCTTGAACCTGGGAGGTGGAGGTTGCAGTGAGCTGACATCATGCCACTGTACTCCAGCTTGGGCGACAGAGAAAGACTCTGTCTTTAAAAAAAAAAAAAAAAATCACTAAAGCTGGTGCAGTGGCTCATGCCTGTAATCTCAGCACTTTGGGAGGATCACTTGAGGCCAGGAGTACAAGACCAGTTTGGGAAACAAGGCAAGACCCCAACTCTACAAAAAAATTTTTTTAATGCAAAATAAGCCAGGTGTGGCAGTGCATGCTTGAAGTCCCAGCTACTTGGGATGCTGAGAAAGGAGGACCTCTTGAGCCTAGGAGTTCAAGGTTTCAGCAAGCTATGATCACGCCACCACACTCCATCCAGCCCACGTAGCAGGACAAGACCTTGTTTGTTTAATTCTGAGTAAGAATGTTAGCTTTCCAGCCTCAGTAAGATTTATTTATTTATTTGGACTCTGTGATGCAACAGTAGTTGGCTAACATTATAATGTAAAAAATTAATTGGTAATGATGAATGATCTCTTAACTGATTATTATTTAGTAGTCAGAACTAGGAGATGAAGACAAGTCTATAATAAAATCTGGAAATTAAAATAAACTTAATATGAACATATTTCCTCATAATCTGTTTCTCCCAAAGGCAATACTCTACTTTCCAAAAATAAATGTAAAAGTTATTTTAAAAAAACTAATTTTTTTTTTGAGAAGGAGTCTCGCTCTGTCTCACAGGCTGGAGTGCAAGTGGCGCAATCTCTGCTTACTGCAAACTCTGCCTCCCAGGTTCAAGCGATTCTCCCCCCTCAGCCTCCCAAGTAGCTGGGATTACAGGCACACACCACCACACCCAGCTAATTTTTGTATTTTAAGTAGAGATGTGGTTTCACTGTGTCAGACAGGCTGGTCTCAAACTCCTGACCTCAGGTGATCTGCCCACCTCAGCCTCCCAAAGTGCTGGGATTACAGGTGTTAGCCACCGTGCCCGGCCAAAAAGCTAAATTTATAGTACTATTACTCCTAAGTTTATGAAGACAGAGGGAAAGAAAGGGACATATAGTCTACCTAAGAGTTGTTTCACCTGTCCCAAAATGAAATCCTTTTGTACAATTTTCAAACTGCGCTAATCTACAGAATAAAATACTTAGAAACACATGTCCAAACACCAACAAGTATTACTCTGAAATAAAAGAATATATGAAAACATAGATGAAGATGTGTATATGTATACAATATACATTTACACACAAAACATGAATTAGCATATTCTTACATCGTAGTTAAGATGAACAAATATATACAAACACATGTACTAAACAAGATAAAGGTAATATTCATTCAAATGTTAACAGCACTGAATAGTACAAATAAAATCATATTCTTATTTCACTAAAGGCAATGTAACAAAGACCTTGTTGATAGCAGTGAATCTAGTTTTTGGCCTCACAACTTAAAAAGTAATATAAAGATGTGAGAGAATATCTAAAGTTGAAAGGAATAGCAAAAGGTTTTAAAACAAAGAAATACTATGGGATTCAAGATGTGCTGGTTTAGGAGAAAGCTTAAAGGCCACAAAATATTATGTAAAACATATAAAGAATCATAATGCTTAATTTTTAAGACAGCATTGTAATTAGCTGGGTTTTTTTCCCCCTAAAAAGAGTAAATCAAAAAAGTAAATCAAAACTGTTGAAGAAATATTCTTCAGAAGACATTGGTAACAATGGTATTAAGAGAAGTAGTAGTGTTTTTTCCTCATGTTGCAAAGAGAAATGCTTAATTATCTAGGTTAGTCTAGGTAAAGCTTGGTTTGAAGGCAGGGGATGAATGACAAGACCTCTGAAATGAATTCCATCTCAGTTTTTAATTTTATATGAAGAAACACATCTAAAAACTATCCAGTGAGAGAAATATAATTTGCTCTACAGAAAAATTAGTACTAGAAGATATTCTATAGTACAAATCCTCTTATGACCATGTTAAGCAACTGTCCAAAATATTTTTATACTAGAATTATATCACATTAAATTGAACAGAGAGAAGTAAAACATTATTAGAATCGCTTTATCCCTTCAAGAACTGGCAAGCATGTGGGGTTAGGGAGATGGGTTGAGAAGGAGGATGATAACTATGTATGCATTACAAGATGAATATGCATATTATGAAGAAAACTCCCCAGGTGATTGATATACCTACTATCTAACATTTGCTGGGGAATTTTGTTTGAACTAAGTGATGTGCTGATTATAGCTAAGAAATAATTTTGTCACACAGATCAATCAGCTGAAATATAATTTTACCTGTCTAATGAATTGAGAAAACTAAGGTACCCTATACCAAGTCAGTATTTCTTGCATATTTAAGGTAGTGAAGGAAAAACCCTAAAGTTTTATGAAAAGTTAGATTTAGATATGAACTATTAAAAAACTGTTCAATAGTATCTATAAAATAGATAAATTAGTTTAAAATTCGATTGTAGAAAAACATCCTAGCTCCTACCCACCACTCTATTACTCAGGTGCTTCCATAACAGCCAAGAGTATTACAACAAGAGAATATAAAAACATTTAAAATACAATTTCATATATTTTTATTTACACTTTAACAACTTGCTGGGAATTTAAACAACTTGCTGGGAACATCCTTTGTGAGGCAATGTAGCCTTTTTTTATTTGAAACTATTTAAACTCCAAGACAGGCTCACTAACTCTTTTTCAAGTGCAACAACAAATGTGTTAGCTGAAAATAGCTAATTTAATGATTATTTGTGACACAGACATGATTATGTGAGCCAAGAGAGCCTCCCCACCTCTGTCTCCCCTGCGGAGGAGGAGGTCTTTGTGTGCTTTTGTGTGATGGTTCCACTGAATTCATTACAATAGAAATGGACATTTGATATTCATAACGATCCAACATCTGAGCAATCTTCTTTCGAGACACACCATGTTTATTCCTCCTAACAAAAAAGAAAAAGATTGTAAATCTTTGTTGCAGAATGTACAGGCTTAGAGATTAACTGTTTTAGAGAAAAAGCACACAAATTCTAAATAATATTTTGCAAATAAACAATATATATTTCATCTGTTCACATTTTATGTAAAAAGACTTATTAAAAACTCAAATGTTTTTATCAATATTTTAAAAAGGTATAAAGATTCCATATATCACAGAAAAATGTTAATTACATCCTTTTCACATAGAACTACCTATTCACTGAGCCTGCTGACTATATCCCCTTGTTAATAACAAAATTAAAGATTATGAAATACTGTTTTAAGAATTACAGAAAGATTGAGTGGACTTCTAGGACTTGCAAAAATTGAAGTAAAATATCACTTTTTAGAAGTTATTTATGACAGTTCCTATCACATTTTAAAATGGGCAACACCAAATTATTATTACAGACACAATTTGAACATCTCTTACAAACATAATGTTGAGTGAAATAAATTAGACACAATGAATATAAACTGTAGGATTCCATATATATATGTATTATACATAATATAAAGCTTTGATAAAAGGCAAAACTAAACTATGGTATTTTTTTTAACCTTGCCCCTGCCCCCAAACTATGATATTAAGGCCAAAGATATTATGGCAAAACTTTAAAAAAAGAGATTATGATTACCCAGGCAAAACAATGGCTACCTTTAGAGAATAAAAGGTAACTGTGACTGGGAAGAGGAATGCAAAGAGCTTCTGAGATGCTAGCAATGCTCCCATGACATGGGTGATGGCTAAATGTGTGTTGATCTTGTAAGAACTTTGTTAAGTTATATATTTATATTTATGTACTTTTCTGTATGTGAGGTTATATGACACTAAAAAGTGGTTTAAAATTTATTCTGGACCCTCAAAGAACTCCTGACAACTTATTTTACCCTCATAGTTTTCTGTAACTTGACCTGGACATGACAAAACATACAGGAAACATATTTTTACATTTATCATTCTAGATGTACAAATGCCAATTTATTTATCTTGGAAAAAGGCCAGAAATGTTTACTTTTCAAAGCTGACGTTTACATTCAAGATAAGAAAAGAAAGCAAAAAAGATAGAAGAAAAAATGCAATGAAGTTGAAAATTGGCAAGATATGACTAAATCTGGCTGGGTGCAGTGACTCACAGCTGTAATCCCAGCACTTTGGGAGGCTGAGGCCAGCGGAATGCTTGGGCCCAGGAGTTCAAGAGCCCAGTGTAGGCAATATGGCAAAACCGTCTCTACCAAAAAAAAAAAATTAGCTGGGCATGGTGGTGGTGCACACTTGTAGTCCCAGTTACTCCCAAGGTGGGTAGATCGCTTGAGTCCAGGAGGAAGAGGTTGCAGTGAGCCAAGATCGTCACTGCAAGCCGGGTGCAGTGGCTCACACCTGCAATCCCAGCACTTTTGGGAGGCCAAGGTGGGTGGATTGCTTGAGGTCAGGAGCTCGAGACCAGCCTAACCAACATGGTGAAACTCCGTCTCTACTAAAAATACAAAAAATAGCCAGGCGTAGTGGCAGGTGCCTGTATGCCCAGCTACTCAGGAGGCTGAAGCAGGGGAATCGCTTGAACCTGGGAGGCAGAAGTAAGCTGAGATCGCCCCACTGAACTCCAGCCTGGGAAACAAAATGAGACTCTGTCTGAAAAAAATAAAAATAAAAAAAGATCACTACTGCACTCCAGCCTGGGTGACAGCAGTAGACCCTGTCTCAAAAAATACGTTTTTTAATTTAAAAAAAAAGACTAAATCCACAAGATGCCAATATTTATGATTCAATCAATCCTTTTCAAAAATCAAACTACACCAGGTATCAGTTAAACTGGCTTTGTTATATAAAGGTAAATTTATATTAAGAAAATAATAAATTTTAACAATTCCTCAAAAATGTAATGAAGCCATAACTGCATAGCATTTTATCATTCATTTATTCAGCATTACTCAAATATTTTTAATTTTTAAGCTTCTGTCTCTTCCACCTCAGGTATGATACACACACACAGCTAGGCAGGCAAAAAATATCAGATATTAATACTAATCTGTTTGTCTATCTATACATGAACACACAGCATACAAATCAGAAAGACAAAGTAGCCAAAGGAATGAAAGGCAAGAGGGAAGTAAATTAGTTGGACCCCATACACAGAGTAACAGCTTGAAGCAAACTGAGGTAGAAGGGGAAAAACTGGTTTAAAAAAAGAGGAGTGAAGGTTGCACAACTCTGTGAATATACAGAAAAACACTGAATTGTATGCAATTAAATAGGTGAATTGTAAGGGTACGTGAATTTTATCACAATAAAGTTGTTACCTAAAAACAGGGGTGGGAAGGTGGGGACGAGGAAGAGAATAAAAGTTAAAAAAAAAAAAAAAAAGGCCAGGCGTGGTGGCTCACGCCTGTAATCCCAGCACTCTGGGAGGCTGAGCAAGGTGGGCAGATCATGAGGTCAGGAAATCAAGACCATCCTGGCTAACACGGTGAAACCCCGTCTCTACTAAAAATACAAAAAAATTAGCCGGGCGTGGTGGCCAGCAGCTATAGTCCCACCTATTGGAGAGGCTGAGGCAGGAGAATGGCATGAACCTGGGAGGCGGAGCTTGCAGTGAGCTGAGATTGCACCACTGCACTCCAGTCTGGGCGACAGAGCGAGACTCCATCTCAAAAAAAAAAAGTAAAGGAAAAAAAAAAAAGGAATAACAGTCAGGAAACACAGTGATATGAAGGGAAAAGGTAAAGATAGGTATAAATGGAAGAGTTAGGACTGAAAATAGAAGTTCACAATCTCTCACCACAATTACTGAAATCTGGTTAAGCTGCGAAAACTCAGTTCTCCCTGACTCATTTGGCAGCAAACTCTACCCATATCTGTACTCATTTGGCAGAACAACTTACTCAGAATTGACTTTACATTATGCAGATTCTTTGTTATTTACTTGAATTGACTAGTCATGATTTGCTGCAGAAATATTAAGATGTTTGATTATAACATGCTCCCCCAAACTCTGAAAAGGGAGTTAAGATTAGATGTATATGCACTATATTACCTTTCAAAAATTGCTAAAACCTAAATTCCAAAACACATTGATTCCAAGCATCTTGGTATAATACTACGGTCCTGTAGTTGAAAAGATAGAAAAGTGGGAGCAACATGAAAGCACAAAGTAAAAAGTTGATGGGACCTAAAATGGGAAGGAGATGAAGGTGGAAGGACAATGCAGAGAAGTGGCCTAGCCAAAAACCAGAGAAAAAAGGTCCTCACATTTTACCCTCAGTTTCCTGAACCTACATTTGTATTCAATAAACTGTGAAAGGATGTCAGAATTCACAAAAGAAAGAAGAAAAGATAAGGATTCAATAAAAATTCGAGTGTCTTACTTTTCTAATTCTTCAGGATCAAATTTCCACCAAGTTTCAGGTTCATGAAACTCTACTCTGTATCCTTTTCCTATGGCCTACACAAAGGAAAGGAAGAAAACAAAAACCCAGAGAAGTACTTCTTAAAGTAAAAAGAAGGCAGACAGATAAATTTCATTTCGACAATACTATACACTTGCTCGACCAAGAAAAATGACGCTTTATAAAATAATATGGTTTATAACAGTTAAGACTATTTAACTGGATAAATCCTGATTACTATTCTCAAGGAATAGTAATTCCTTAAGATTACTATCCTTAGGGAAAGTCAAAACAATATGAGGCTGGGCGTGGTGGCTCATGCCTGTAATCCCAGCACTTTGGGAGGCTGAGGACTGCAGATTGGCTGAGCTCAGGAGTTCGAGACCAGCCTGGCCAACATGGTGAAACTCTGTCTCTACTAAAAATACAAAAATTAGCTGGGCATGGGGGCAGGCACCTATAATCTCAGCTACTCAGGTGGCTGAGGCAGGAGAATCGCTTCAACTGGGGAGGCAGAGCTTACAGTGAGCCAAGATGGTGCCACTGCACTCCAGCCTGGGTGACAGAGCGAGACTCCGTCTCAAAAAAACAAACAAAAATTAACAAGATGAACATGTTCCTTAAAAAACATCATTCATAATTTTTTTAAAAACTAAGCAAACCAACAAACCTCTTTAGAAAACAAAGGACAAATGTTTTAATAATCAAGATCCAACTAGCCAAAATTTTAGAATGTGAAAAAATTGACAAGAATAAAAAATAAAAACTTTCTCATGTTTCATATTTACCACTTCCACATATGGCTTCATTTCCCAAGCTTGTATATTAGTGTTATCTATTATAACTGGAGATCTTCCCTGATCGATAGCTTGTTTTGCTGAAATAAAATATAAATTTAAAAATAAAAAAACAAATTAGGTTAAAACACACAAAAGTTAAACATTTATTATTAAGAAATGTACTACGTCTCTGTACTTAAAACCAAAACTGTGCAATCTCTTCAGTCAGTGTCATGAAAAAAAGCACTCCACTAGATTGAAAGGGAATTGAAGGACACAACCATATGCCAGGTGTATTCTCCAGACTGGATGCTGGCTTTGACAAACTGGCTCTGAAAGGCATTTTGCTGAACTTACAGCTAATAAAGGCTTCAAGTCTAGGACTAACTTTCACTTATGGGAAATATAAGAGATGAACAATTTACATCTGAATATAGACTAAGTAAGAGAAGAGGTGAAAAATTATTTTGACACGGAAGGATGGAGGTTATTAAATGGCAAGTTACAAGACAATAGTTAAATATGATCCTATTTAAGTCAAAAGATAGAGCTGGGGAAGACTTATGGAGATATTAAAATTGGTCGCCTGTAGGTGGTAAGAATATTTTCATTTAATATTTTATCTGTATTTTCTCTTTTTTGGGAAAGTTACCGCAGATGATTTTCTGTATTTTCTAATTTTCTACAATGTACAAATAATGCTTTTGAAGTAAGGCTTATGTTTTTGAAAAGTTATGGATTTAAGTCATTACTTACCAGCAAAACTTTATATGCCAAGTAGCTAAAAATCATAGTTCAACTGACTTTGTGGATATTTCTTAGAACTATGGTCCTCAAATTGGGAGTTGCTGTAGAATGGAACTTTTCTGAACTATTATCTCCCATCCAAATGCCATCTTTTGCACTATGAGATAAGAATCACTGTCACAAGGCTGGGTGTGGTAGCTCACACCTATAATCCCAGCACTTTGGGAGGCCAAAGCAGGTGGATCACCAGAGGTCAGGAATTCAAGACCACCCTGGCCAAAATGGCAAAACCTCATCTCTACTAAAAATAAAAAAATTAGCCAGGCGTGGTGGTATGCGCCTGTAGTCCCAGCTACTTGGGAGGCTGAGGCTCGAGAATCACTTGAACCTTATGAAGTGGAGGTTGCTGTGAGCCAAGATCACGCCGCAGCACTATAGCCTGGGCAAAGAGTGCGACTCTGTCTCAAAAAAAAAAAAAAAAAAAAAAGGCCAGGCATGGTGGTTCACACCTGTAATCCTAGTACTTAGGGAGGCCAAGGCAGGTGGATCACAAGGTCAGCAGTTCAAGACCACCATGGCCAAGATGGTGAAAAGCCATCTCTACTCAAAATACAAAAATTAGCTGGGCATGGTGGCAGGCGCCTGTAATCCCAGCTACTTGGGAGGCTGAGCAACAGAACTGCTTAAACCCAGGAGGCGGAGGTTGCAGTGAGCCAAGATCGCACCACTGCACTCCAGCCTGGATGACAGAGCAAGACTCCGTCTCAAAAAAAAAAAAAAAAAAAAAAAAAAAATTAAAAGGCTGACGCAAAACCAAACATCATATGTTCTCACTCATAAGTGGGAGCTAAGCTATGAGGATCCAAAGGCATAAGAATGACTCAACTCTGGAGACTCAGGGGGAAAGGGTGGGAAGGGAGTGAGGAATAAAAGACTACAAATAGGATGCAGTGTATACTGCTTGGGTGATGGGTGCACCAAAATCTTACAAATAACCACTAAAGAACCTACTCATGTAACCAAACACCTCTTGTTCCCCATTACACTATGGGGAAAAGAAGGCTGAAGCAAAATGCAAAGATGTGGAAATTTTCTCAGGAGTTAGAATTCAAACCACTAAGTTCAACAGAATGAAAACATTTATACAGATGTCTAGGACAGACAGAATGCTAAAGGTCAGTTAGAATAATCACTATGGGGAAATACATATTTGGGAGATGTCTCTAAATACCAAAAGAAATTTAGAATTTGGGTCATAAATAGGTGCCATCATCTATTAGTGCTAGCTTGGTGCTAGCACCAAGACACTATCATCTCCCACTGCTCCGTCTCTAATCATAGTGATCAAATCTTCCATTCAAAAGCTTATTAAAATTATTCTCCTAATGTCTGATAGGCTCACACATCCAAGGAGTTGTGTTCCAGAAAAGAAGTTTTATTGATCAAATAAATTTCTGATTTTACGAATGGGGAGATTATCTTCTTTCCATTATCATCCAATACCACAGTCTAGTACATTCCATGCAAAAAGAGCTCCTAAGTAAAAACATGTTTGAATACCCAAATAATGGGAATAGTTTTCTTAAACAAATGAACTATCATACTGTTAGAAAGAGAAGAACTACACTTTGGAGATGTTTTCGATTTTAAGTGTTCTAAAATTAATTTAGATTATTTCAATAATAAACATGAAGCAGACAGATTTTCATAGAATGGTGCCTAGCATTTAAATATATTCAAGTTCATATTTATTATTCTGGTTTAATAATAAGATACCATTATTCCATTTAGGAAGTATAATTAACATAATTCAAATGACATAAACATTTTAATGAAATATTCTGTACTAGTTTGTTTGTTTGTTTGTTGAGACAGAATCTTGCCCTGTCACCCAGACTGGAGTGCAGTAGCATGATCTCAGCTCACTGCAGCCTTGACCTCCCTGCCTCAAGCAATCCTCCTATCTCAGCCTCCCAAGTAGCTTAGACTACAGGTGTGCACCACCACACCTGGCTAATTTTTCTACTTTTTGTAGAGATGGGGTTTCATCATGTTGCCCAGGCTGGTCTCTAACTCCTGGGCTCAAGTGATCTGCCCGCCTCGGCCTCCCAAAGTGCTGGGATTATAGGCATGAGCCACTGCACCCAGCTATGCCAGTACTGCAAAGAGAAAAAAAATGTCCCACGCAAATAAACTTACTAGTTCACCAAAGGTATACTGGCTCTGCCCTGTCTATTCATTCAACTTATCAACTAATCTTGCTCCCCTTACCTTTAGGCCAGTAACTCCAAACATTTTCAGAATTGCAATACCATCATTATTTGATTTGAGCAAAAATGTTCTATGGCATTAAAAAAATAAAAAAATTAATATTTTTTAGACTGCTATGCCACCCTCTAATATATTTGGAGAAATTCTAGAGCGTTATAAAATAAATACTAGGAAACAGTCTTATGATCAAACTTATCTGATGTTTAAACATTCTTGTGAAACTATAAATTGTAACAGCGTTAAAACTTTTAACTCGAAACCATCCTCAGCCAGGCACTGTGGCTCATTCGAAATTCTACAAAGTTTTTTAAAAAAAATAGCTGGGTGTGCTGGTACACGTATGTAGTCCCAGCTACTTGCCTGTAGTCCTAGTTACTCAGGAGGCTGAGGCAGGAGGATCCCTTGAGCCCAGGAATTCGAGGTTGCACTGAGCTATGATTGTATCACTACACTCTAGCCTGGGCAACAAAGCAAGACCCCATCTCTAAAACACACACAAACATCCTCACTGAAATTCCTTACTGTATTTGACAATTAAAAAGAAAAGCATTACTATTTTTCTTGTATATATTATACTTTAGGGCAACCCTAGTTGGCAGCTTTGAGAGAAGTTCTTCTTTACAGAAGAATTCCATTAAACATGGAAGGAATAACTAAACTAAAAATCACCACTTTGCAATTCTGAATGAAATAACTGACTGAGGAAACAATTTATTACTGGATAAAACCATCAGATATAAGGTTAATAGGGAACTTGACAGCAGACAGAGGGACGAGGTTGTCCCTGTGCAGCTACTGTTTAAGCTCACCATTACTAAGAATAGGACAACCAAATATCTGCTTGCCAAAAAAAAAAAAAAAAAAATGTTGAACCTAATCAAGCCTCTAATCTAGAGCTAATTTCCATTCACAGAAAACAAAGAGGAGCAAGTTAAATGGTTAACACCAAGAAGCAAATAGACAACTACAGCATGTGGAACTTTCTACAGGACAAACAACATAGTTTCTGCAACAAGTTAATGGTATGAGGGTTAAAAGAAGGAACATGCTATGGATTAACTTAATTAAATAAAACAAAATGCATTTTGAGGACTTTGTTTGGATCCCAATTCAAACAAAATAACTGTGAAGAGATTTTTTAGAACAACAGAGGAGATTCAATTACACACTGGGTTACATGATCTGAAGGAACTGGCATTTTTTTAAATGTGTGATAACGGCACTGAAGTGAAAGATGTGATTAGTAAAAAAGTTATTTTGAAATGTATAAAGTATGATGTCTAGAATTTGCTTTAAAAAGAGAAAGGGGTACAAACAAAAAGATAAAAGCCCATATACCAAAATCTCAGTATCTGATAATTCTGGGTGATGGGTCTATGAGGTTCATTACAGTCTCTTTAATCTGTTTAAAATTTTTCATAATAAAAGCTATTTGTTTAATCACCAATCCATTCTTTTAAAATAACATAGCATATGTATTTACTTATAGTTCAGATCAAGAGTTTTCAATTCTGACTATACATCAGAATCGTCTGGAGAAATTTCAAAACAAAAAGTATCATTGTTTAGGCCCCACCCGAGATCAATTAAACCAAAATATCTAAGGCTGAGGCCAGGCACACTTCTTCTTTGTCTGGTTGTTTTTTTTTGTTTTTTTGTTTTGCTTTTTTTTAAAGTCCCCAAGAAATTCAAAAGTGTAGCCCAGGTTAAGAACCCCTATTAATGATAAACAGAAATTGACCCATGTCCGCTAAAAAATGTATTAAGTAGGTTTCTTGTAGAGCAATATCAATGAGAAAAACTTTTAATATTCACAACCAGTATATTAAGCCTTGGAAAACATTAGCATTATTCTCGGGGAAATAACTTTGGGACTACATAACAATGGTACAGATTCAAAGTTCTCTGAATTTACTCATCAAGTATAAAATAAAGCCTCTTAAAATATCCCATGCTGCTATTATTTTACCAGCTTATACTGATAAACTATTTACAGTTTACAAAGCGTTTTATCTAAATTCTCTGCTTTTCACAAAAACCCTGATCAGGTAGGGCAAGTATAATTATCACCACCTCTAACAGATGGAGAAATTAGGTCTCAAAGCTATTTAAACGGCTTGCCTACAGTCATTCAGCTGGTAAAAACCTAAGCTGAGAATAAAATCTAGGTCTTTTGACTCCTAGCCAAATATTCTATCCCGGGACACTTAGCCCAAAACAAACCTCTGTTCTGGTTCCAGTCATGGGCATCACCAAGTTGATTAACATTATACCTGTACCCATCTTGATGGTGAAAATAGTCATCAGTGCTGAACACAATGCCATCACGATTCTGACCAAGCAGAATTCTGTTAATAAAAGAAATCATAAAGGTGCCATTTACAAAATCTATAACCATCAGAAATAAACCATCAGAAATAAATATAACCAAGTGAAATAAATCACACAGGAAAGGTTATTAAATGGATTTCTGATACTTACCTGAAAGTACATCACGAACAGACCAGCACAAGAGCTGAATAATCTTACAAAGATTTCAGATTTCAAATCACTTTTACTATTAAATCTACACAATTACAGATGCTAACAAAAACTTTTTTTTTTTTTCAGATGGTCTCTGTCGCCCAGGCTGGAGTGCAGTGGCGTGATCTTGGCTCACTGCAACCTCCGCCTCCCGGGTTCAAGTGATTCTCCTGCCTCAGCCTCCTGAGTAGCTGGGATTACAAGCATGTGCCACCATGCCTGGCTAATTTTTGCATTTTTAGTACAGACAGGGTTTCACCATGTTGGTCAGGCTGGTGTTGAACTCCTGACCTCTTGATCCACCTACCTCGGCCTCCCAAAGTGCTGGGATTACAGGCATGAGCCACCGTGCCTGGCCATAACAAAAACTTTTTGAAGCAGCATTTGTATTGCAACTTTTTAAAACATTATTTACCCAATCTCAAAATTATATCAACTATTATCCATGTTTTCACTTTAGTGTATTTTTATTTGCCTCAATCTAGTGCAACAGGTAACCTAAAAAGCAAGTAAGCCTAAGCAAGCAATTCATTTAGAAAAAACCATATGTGACTCTAGACAGCTTTAATAAACTCATTTCCATGAAGCATATATGATCCTCTAGTGAAAGTCAGAAATAGTTGGAGGCTTAAGGTTATGGAACAATCTGTGATCCTCCAAAGTATAATCAAACTTTAAATTTTTAAGAACTTAAGTCATTAAATGAAATTATTAAACACTAAATAAAAAATAAACTCTCAGTTCAGGTCAATGATAATCAAGCTTTGTTTTGAAAACGATACTGCCTTAAATTGACAAGTACAGCAAGATTAACAAGTACTCAGAACTCTCATTACCAATGACTCATGAAAGAAATTGGGAGTGTGCTATGATAGGGAAAATGCAGCAAGATAATGATTTGGATCCAAGAGCAACAACGAGAGTATTTTGTTGTTTCTCTCCTCTCCTTGAACCATTAGGCATTTGGATATCACTGTATAATTTTGAGGGGATTGGTGGGATGGGAGGTGGTATTAATAGAAGGAATTGAGAGTAAAAGAATATTGGCCTGGAATGATTCAAGCTTACTTACCTCTCACTAAAAAAATAGTAGGAAGGGTTTAAACTATTAAGATGACAAGTGTCATCTCTCCATCCCTCAGCTTATAATGGTATCATATACAGTTCTCTCCCTCAATATCCATGGGAGATTGGTTCCAGGACCACACTTGCTGCTCAAGCCCTTGATATAAAAATGGCTGTTTGCATATAAACTATGCACATCCTCCCATACACTTTAACTCATCTCTGGATTATTTATAATACCTAATACTCTACAATGTGAATATTATGTAAATAGTTGTTATACTGTATTGTTTAGGAAATAACAAGGAAAAAAGTCTGTACATTACAATACAGATGCAATATTTTTTCTCAAATACTTTCAGTCCAAAGTTCGTTGAATTCACTGACGTGGAATCAACAAATATGGAGGGCCAGTGGTGTATTTTATAAAATCACTTGTATCAAAAGAAAACAATTTTAAGTATGTATAGGTTGGTGTGAACGTAATTGCAGTTTTTGCCATTAAAATGCCAATTAAAAACTGTGATTACTTTTGCACAAACCTCTATTTCCACTTACAGAATTACAGTTCAAATCACTTCAGACAAACCAAATGTAAATTAATGGGTTGGGTTGTGTGTTTGCTTTTTGGGAGACTGGAGTTGGATTTCTTTTTCAAGCAGCCAGGATTTATCCAAAACATGTCTATCTGATATATTTGGCATCTTACTGCTTATACAGATAACCTAGAATATGAAAATGCCATGATATTAGCATTCTAAAGCAAAACTCAATCACCCAAAAAGAGATTTTGATTGTAACTGATCATGTGACATCTAATTATGTTCAACAGTACCAGAAATCCAGATAACACCTTGTCTAGATACTCTATGCTTCCTTTTTTGTTTTTTTTGTTTCGTTTTGTTTTGTTTTTTCCATTCTATTACTTTATTAGCAGGTCATTTCTTTTCTTTTCTTTTTTTTTTTTTAGACAAGAGTCCGACTCTATTGCCCAGGCTGGAGTGCAGTGGTGTGATCTCGGCTCACTGCAACCTCCACCTCCCAAGTTCAAGTGGTTCTCCTGCCTCAGCCTCCTGAGTAGCTGTGACTACAGGCACGTGCCATCACGCCCGGCTAATTTTTGTATTTTTATTAGAGATGGGGTTTCACCATGTTGGCCAGGCTAGTCTTGAACTCCTGATCTCAGGTGATCCTCCCACCTCAGCCTCCTAAAGTGCTGGGATTACAGGCGTGAGCCACCGTGCCCGGCACAGGTGATTTTTAAGATGTTAATAATATCATTCTACATGACAATCATATTTTTTGTATCTAAAAAATGGTTTAAATTTTCTCAAAATAAAAGGTGGGGGAGCAATAAACCAATTTATATCATTAAAACAAGTCAACAACACATATGAACAAATCTCTATAAAGAACATTTTCTTAAATATATAAATCATAACTATAGTAAATAAGTTTAACTTGAAAAGACTTTTCCTCCCAGGCAGCATACACTGTTTATGCATCTTTTTCAAATTCCCTGAATTACTTCAAACCATGAAGCTTTATTTTATGGACTTAAAAAAACACCTATATGAATCTAGGAATATCTGAATGTCTTATCAAGCCTCTAAAGCAAAAATAAATTATTTAAGAACATCAGTATTTTCAAAATTCTTAGACTCTGTCAGAACTCTCAAGTCAGGTACTAAAATGGATTCTCAGAATGTCAAAATTTAGAAATGTAAGTCAAATATCTAATTTAAAAAAATCAAATCTGGGCTCAGTGGCCACTTGATTTCTATTTTTTCAAAACAATAGCTATCTTTTTGAGAGCCTATTTTATGTCAAACATTTTACATAAATCTATGACCTCATTTAATCCTCATAAAAGCCTGCCAATTTGATAATAAACTAATCCAGGAGAAGAAATAATTTTGGCAAGTTAGATGGTAGTGGGAGAGCTAAGATAAAGCACCTCCTTGACCCCAAAACCAATGGCCTCCAATGATCCCTGCCTCCTGGTACTCACAACCTTGCATCCTCTTATCCTGCAGTATGCTTGGATTTAGTCCCTAGCTTCTAAGGAATAGAATATGATACAGGTGATGGGATGTCACTTTGGAGATTACTAAAAAAAAAAAAAAGTAGCTTCTGTCTTAGACTTGAGCTTGCATGCTTTCTCTTTCACTTTGAAAGAAATCAGCTGTCTTGTGAATGGACAGAGGCCAAGCAGCAAAGAAATGAGAGAAGCCTCCAGTCTCCAGCCAGCAAGGAACTGAAGTCTTCAATCCAACATAGCTCACAAGGAACTCAGTCCTGTCAACAATCTTGAGAGAGCTCTTAGAACCAGATCCTTCCCAAATCAAGCCTTCAGACCAGAAACAGTCCTAGCCAACATCTTGATCACAGCATTCTTAGAGACACTGAACCAAAGGCACCCAGGTAACTATAACCAGAGTCCAGACCTACAGAAACTACGAGGCAATATATGTTTGTTGCTTTAAACAACTAAGTTTTAGGGTAACCTGTTATACAGCCTTGAGTAATCAATGTACTCTATACTTATAATTTCTCACGTAAGAAACAAGTAAACCAAGAGAATCTGTTCCCAAAACAAGGCCTACAAGAGAGTCCATTTTCATGGTTTGGTTTTTAAATTTCTAAGAACTGAGCATTATTTTAATACTTTCATGTGCATTTACAAGTGATTTTCAAGAAAAATACAAAATCTAAGTAAAACTGACACATCATGAACACTTTTCCTCCTTATCTACTGAGTGCCTTTATATACTTCCTATCGTGAGACTACTTTACTGGGGTAATTCAATCTCTAAACACTCCCTGAATTAAGAATCAAGGGACCTACATGAAGAAAGACAAGTCTTTCCTCTGGAGTTAAGGAGACCTACCTCCTTCAAAAGAAGGGAGAAAAAAAAGTCTCCTCCCATCTCTCTCTAAACTACGGTAAGTATATTCATTTCTGTAACTTCTATAACACCACAAACGTAAAACAACAGGAATTTATCTTACAGTTCTGAAGGTCAGTAGTCCAAAATCAGTTTCACTGAGCTAAAAACAAAGTGTGTGCAGGCGTGTGTTCCTTCTGGAGGCTCTATAGAATATGTTTCCTTGCCTTTTCCAGCCTCTAAAGGTTAGCTGCACACCTGGGCTTATGGGATGTTCCATCATCTTCAAAACCAGCAGTGCAGCATCTTCTCTCTTGACCTTTGCTTTTGGTCTTAACCCTTCTCTGACTAATTCCTCCTGCCTCCCTCTTATTAAGAACCTTTGTGATCACACTGGGCCAATCCAGTTATCCAGGACAGCCTCCCCATTGCAAGATCCTTAATCAAATTTGCAAAATCCAATTTACCATCTAACGCAACATATGCACAGGTTTTAGGGATTAAAACATGAGTATCTTTGGAGGGGTACATTATTCAGCCTACCATTGCAAATATCCACAATAATCTGTAAAACAGATGACAACAACAAAAAACTAATTTCTTAAATTCCCTCACTTTTCATTTATTAGGGGGTAAGAAAGATCCCACTGTTTTACTCATTCTCTCAAATTACTTTAAAAACCTCTATTTTCTTCCAGTTTCCTTGCTGGTTTTGTTTTTACTCTTAGTCCTTTATCCATCTAGAAGTTATTTTTGTGAATGATTTAAGATAGGGGCTTTAAATATTTTTCCAGACTGACAATCAAATATCCTATTACTATGTATTGAATATTTTGCCCTACTAATATAAAACATCATTTCATCAAATATTAAATTCTTTTATATGTAGGTATGTTTCTGGATTCTCTTTTCTTTTTTTTTTCTTTTTTTTTTTTTTTAAGACAGAGTCTTGCACTGTTGCCCAGGCTGGAGTGCAGTGGTGTGATCTCGGCTCACTGCAACCTCTGCCTCCCGAGTTCAAGCAATTCTCCTGCCTCAGCCTCCCGAGTAGCTGGGACTACAGGCACATGCCACCACGCCCAGCTCATTTTTGTATTTTTAGTAGAGATGGGGTTTCACAATGTTGGCCAGGATGGTCTCGATCTCTTGACCTCATGATCCACCTGCCTCAGCCTCCCAAAGTGCTGGGATCACAGGGGTGAGCCACCGGCACCCGGCCTTTTTTTAAAAAAAAAAAAAAAAAATAGAGACAGGGTCTATGTTGCCCAAACTGATCTCAAATTTCTGGCCTCAAGTGATGCTCCCCACCTCAGCCTCCCAAAGTGCTGGGATTACAGGTGTAAGCCACCACACCTAGCCTGTTTCTGGGTTCTCTAATTTTATCTACTTGTTCTTTTGCTAATAATTGCAAAGTTTTAACTATAGTAGTTTCTAAATTTTAATAGCTGGTGGGATAAGTCTCGTTTTTTTCAACTGTCCTTGTTATAGTTACATACCAAACAAACTTTATAGGCTTCTCAAATTCATACAAAAATTCCTTTGGGATTTTGGTTAAAGTTTCACTGAATTTATAAATCAATTAGGGGGAAAAGTGACATCTTTATCAGGCTATCCTACCCATAAACACCCTATGGGCCAAAACTATGGCCAAGGCTATTATGGCCTACTGTCTCTCTCTCTCAGAATATCATCCGACATCTTGAATACTTACAATGTTAGAGACATGCTGATTGAGATGTGGGCAAAGACCAAATTAAGTAAGAAGGGGACTTGAACACTACCTCCAAAGAATATGAATTCTATGCAACTGCCTACACTCATTACCACATACCAAACATAAGCATTACTAATTTTTTTTTTTTTTTTTTTTTTGAGACAGGGTCTCAATCTGTCACCCAGGCTAGAAAGCAATGGCACGATCATGGCTCACTGTAGCCTC
This sequence comes from Pan troglodytes, assembly GCF_028858775.2. Taxonomy (NCBI): domain Eukaryota; kingdom Metazoa; phylum Chordata; class Mammalia; order Primates; family Hominidae; genus Pan; species Pan troglodytes. The sequence goes on from NC_072412.2 coordinate 31,689,461, forward strand.
GGCGGCTCAGCCTCCCAAGTAGCTGGGGTACCCAGGTTATCCAGGCTGGTCTTGAATTCCTGGGCTCAAACAATCTGCCTGCCTTGGCCTCCCAAAGTGCTGGGTTTTCAGGTGTGAGCCATCATGCCCAGCCAGTCTTTTAATTTGGTCCTCCAATCAGCTCAACTCTGATCTACCAATTTTCACTCTATTATTTTGTCAAAGCTTGTTTTGAATGTGAACTCCTATATGAAGCCATTCCTCACCAAAGAATATATGACTTTATATCTAATTCCAAATAACCAACACCAGTTCACTCAAAACGTGTTGACCTAAAGAGGTACAGACCAGGATCCTTGAAGTCAGGAGTCACGTATAAGACTACACAACCATTAAGCATTACAGTGAAGGCAAGGGAAAAACATACTATAATTTTATTGCTAGTTTGAGCTCTTACTAGTTTTTGTAACTTCCAAATCACTTAACCTCAACTTCCTTTAGCCTCTGCTCCTTCTATAAAATGAAAAAACAACCCATTGCACAAGATTTTTATATATGAAAATACTCTGTAAATTGTGAATCATAATACGAATGGTACTTGTTGGTACTACATACAACTTTCATTCTTATATATTTTTCAAATAAATATACATATTATATCTAATCACCTCTACCATCTCCCACTACAATGTCTCCTTTAAATTCTATCGAATTTCCACTACTTTATTCACCTTTAATTTCAACATACTCCAATATGTTGTCTCAAATCTAACTTTTCTTCCTTAGGTTTCTTCTATACCCACTCTTAGTCAAGTGGTCCTAACTAGCAGACTCTTTTATCCAGTTTCCAAATTTCAATTATTTATTATCTCTGATGGTATATCCCAAATCTAGAAGACAGCCCATGTTTGTGAGACCTCACTCCTAACTTCTATTATTATAGAGATGAAATTTCATCTTCTCTACAAAATCCTCACTAAAGTAAAAGGAATCAAAATACAAAGACCAAAATTTAATTCTGGAATGAATTAATTCATTCACAAAGATCACAGTTTATAATCTAGCTTGAAATATCACAAATTAAATCTTTCTCTAGTGTCTTTTCTCTGAAAAAAATGTTTATTTAGGTTTAGATTGTCTTGTTAGTAATATAAAACATTTGCAAAATGGTTTCTTGGACCTCTCCATCCTCACCCAAAGATATCAAAAAATTTTCTTTTTCTCCTTGTCTGGCACAAATCTTGAATCATCTTATATAACCCAAGATAATTTGTACTGCTTTCTTTACACTATTTTTTCACAACTGCATAAACATATTCAAGTGCATCAATAGTTTAAAAATGTAAACAAAAAAAGGAATTTGAAATATCTTGTAATACAATAAACCACCACCAGTTCTAACACCAATTCAGATATTACTCACTTCAAACTCCTGAATTTTAAGAAATCAAAAAAGGGTTCCTTCTGCCAATCAATGGTATGAACATGGCACAGTGCTCAACACATTCAAAATTCCTTTCCTTGGGTCATCTCATTTGATTCCCAATTCCAGAAAAAGTAAGTATCATTTATTCCATTAACAGAGAGCAAAACTTGCCCAAGGTGAAAAAGGGAAATAACTGAGTCAATACCCAAATTTTCTCTTTTTCTCACCTCCAACTGAACTTGAAAAACTCAAATTTTCTAACACTGAGTCCAACTTTTCTTGAATAGCTGACTCAAAAGGGTAGGCCAGGACAGTTCTCAAGTAGCATTTGCTTTCATCACTGCCATAATTATACGTAGTGTTATCTATTTTTAAAGCCCTTAGCAGAATCTAAATATAAACATATATGCCAATTCTCCTTTCTTCTATCAGAAAAGATTTTTAAATAGTTACACTGTCAGATGCTATTCTCAAGTGTAGCAAATTAAAGATTTTCTTCTACTAGAAACATAAAAGCACTTGTCAGTGATTACAAGTATCATTATAGTTCTAACATTTTTATTTCATTTTTTAGAGACACGGTCTCACTATGTTGCCCAGGCTGGTCTCAAACTCCTGAGCTCAAGTGACTGGTCCACCCTGGCCTCCCAAAGTGTTGGGATTACATGCATGAGTCACTGCAGCCGGCGACAAATATCATTTATAATTTTTAAATAATGAATTACCAAGTATTCAGTTGGTATCCTTTACTTACCGAGACAATGTTGTTTTCCCAGAACCAGGCAGACCTCTTAAAAGAATAAGTAACTTCTGCAATTTATTTAACTTTTCCTCTTGAAACTGCTGGTTCACAAACCTGTCTGTTCCATTATGCTTGTCCATACAATGATCTTTCCAGCATCTTTCTCTGACTTCACAGAAACCATTACTCACATATCGATCTTGCATACTGCAGCCATTTCCAGAGGGATGAACACTACTCCTATTCTCACTACAGTCAGTATATTCATTGTTCTGATTAAAAGTCATGCAATTCCAGTTAACATGACAATTATTTACATAATATCCATTTTGTATCTGAGAGTCATCTTGGGCTTGGAAAATATTTGATGGTGGATTTGGTGGACCACTGAATCTCTGAATGTTTAAATGATAGTTCAAACTGGGAAGAGGGGGACCATAGGGCACTATAAAAGGATGTACTGACTGCCATTCAGGCCTGAAAGAAGTAAATGAAGTGTCACAAAATGTAGGTATTACTTGTCCATTACAGGGATATTTGTCTGGCTCATTCCCCAAGTTCTGTTGATAATCACAATGTGATGGAATAGCTTTATTACTAAGATCTTTCTTTTCTTCATCAGGTTTTAAGAGACCATTATTATGACCCTCATAAAATGGAACACATTGTTCCTGAGAAGGTTCAGATTCTTTACAACTGTTCTCAAAATCATCTTTTTCCTTTTCAAGCTCTTCAATTTCTTTGTAAAACTGGAATAATTCATTGTCAATCTCTGATTTTTCAGAGTTAAATTTCTGTTTCTCTTTTTGTCCTCCTCTGTCATTTATACCATTTAGAGCATGTGCCTCATTCCTCCCTTCATTACGTTTCTTTTTCTCAGGGGGTTTGTAAATGGGTCCTATAAATGCTTTACTTGTGCTATATATCTCATCGTCTGTGGATACTAATGGAGGACGTGCTTCCTGTAAAACCTGTGAATCAATGGATTCAATAACATCTGGTCTATTACCAGGCATCTCATCATGCAAAGGTCTATGCAAATCTGTAGTTTTGATTTTGTTCTCCTGCAAATAACTACGTCCTCTGACATCAATGATGGTCACAGGGACCCAATCATTTCCAGTTTTCTCTTGGATTCTGTGAAAATCAGCATTACTATGATTGTGAAAAACATACGACTCTGTAGTTGACTTCAATTTTTTACAGCGTGGCTCACTCGTTACTTCTTCTCTAGGTCCCAAGAATTTACCTTCAATTTCACCATAAGACATCTGAGAAATAAATAAATCATACAATTACTAGCTAATATATTAAAAATCTAAATAAAATTTTCTTCAAAAACAAGAAATTAGATAAAGACATTTAAATTTGTGATATATTTAATGGTAACAATTTCCCAAAATACCAGTCACTTTCATAACCACTTATTATTTAAGTACAGTCACAACATGGTGGTTTATGGGAGGGATCTCGTTGAATATCCTTTTTAAAATATATATATATATGTATATATATACATATATATATCTCTCTCAACTTTAAACGATCCATTTCTGAATTTAGAAGACCTAAAAGATTTAAGTATGTCTGTAAAGTTGAATCAGTAATATATATTTTTATGATATAGATACACAATTGTGTATTTAAAAGGAGAGTGAAACCGCCAACACCAAATTAACACATACTCAAAATGACTGTGATACACTGCATCCTAAGCTTTCCTTACTTAAAACCACTGTGTTTTTGAGAGTAAATAGCTCCAATTCTCTCCCAAACCTCAGACAACCAATCTCCTTAGCATCCAAATGTTAGATTAACTGAAGTGCCAGTCTTTGGAGACCCTTAACTGTGAGTAGTTAGCGTAAAAGAGGTTCCTAAATGGGTATAGTGTGTTCATTTAAAAGGGGGGAAGAGATAACTTAAGTTGCAATGATGATAACGGAAATTTGTATAATAAAGAAATCTAGCAACTCCCAAAGTTCAAAGCGTTCATCTTTTCCGAATAATCTATCACGAAGATAAAATTTGCTTCCCTTTAGGCCTGGCAGAGTGGCTCAAGCCTGTAATCCCAGCACTTGGGAGGCTGAGGCGGGCGGATTGCTGCTTAGGAGTTCGAGACCAGCCTGGCAACATGGCCTAACTCCGTCTCTTAACAAAAATACAATAAATTAGCCGGGCATGTGGGCGCGCACTTGTGGTCCCAGCTACTCGGGAGGCTGCGGTGGGAGGATCGCTTGAACCCGGGGAGGGGGCGGAGGTTGTGGTGAGCCGAGATGGCGCCACTGCACTCCAGCCTGGGCGACAGAGGGAGACCCCGTCTTGGGGGCGGGGGGGGGAATTACTTCCCCTGAAATGCCTTAGGGACCTCAAAGTACAGCCCAGAGGCCTATTCCACCCAATTCTTCGTTGTGCCACTCTCTGGTGTTCCTAACACGAGAGAAAAAGAAATGGACAAAAAGGCGAACTACAGAATGATGCAAGCAGGCCACAGAGCTGGAGAAAGACAACTGCGGAGAACGCCAAAAGGCCTCCTCTCGGTTTCTCCTTTCCTCATTCGAAATGTGTCAGAAAAGTCCCGAAGAAAAGCAACCGGGTTGCGTTAATAAACCGCGTGATCTATACACTATCCGAGCCCCATGCCTCCAGACTTCCAGAGTGAGCGACCCGGGCAAAAGTGCGTCACCCAGCTTTTTTGTCCCAGTGCAGACACGCTCAGGTCCTGTCCAGGAATTGTGGAGGTCTCTGAGGCGCAAAAGTTCACACAGAGCTTACTTCTACGTTTACAGCTGATCTAAACGGTCCAGTCAAGAAGTGAAGCGAAAAACACCACCACCGCCCCACCCTCACCTAAAACGGGGTGTCTACTCACCTTACTCTACCCCTACGCATTGACCTTTACCTCCCAATAAAACCTTCTTTTAGGAAGACACGAACCTCTGTGAAGGTGAAAGAAAAGCGGAGACACAGCACTAAAGCCGAGGTCTGGAGGGACTAAAAGCCCACCTCTCAGAATCGCGGTAACAAACCTCACCTCCGTACGCAAGATGGCGGTCACCTCTCGGTTACCCAGGCCAAAACTAGGCGTTTGCGCCAGGCATTGTGGGAATTGAAGTCCGACGTTCACACCGGCTCCGTAAACCTCACGGCACGGAGACTAGGTCTCCCAGAATCCATGGCGTGACAAACGCAGTAATTTGGCAACAAAAGTAGACCGGAATTAGTTCCTAGATCTGGAGCAGGGAAGTTATCTAAAAACACTAACTTTCGTTAAAAGAAAGCAGCGACCTCCTCTGGCGTTCACCCCCGAAGGAAAAAGGAATTTGAGAAACTGGCGCCCCCCAATAGATGTATAATCGGCTCTCAGTGCATGCTTCTTAGAGCTTTCTAGAAGACAACCAGCTGACTTTTCCAACGGAACTCCACAGTTGGTACCACAAATTTGGATTCCGGTCGTTTCTACCAAAGACCACCTAACGTAATTTTAGGCTCATGCTTTTCTGTGGAAGGACAGAATTACTGCGGCGCAGGTCCCCAATAACAGATAAAAATACTTATGAACAAAATCGTTTAGTGTCAGGTCGCTGTTTTGTTTTGTTTTTGGAAATACAGACCAATCACTGAGCTTTCCCATTAAAAGAGTCAATACGTGCAAAGCACGTAGAACAGCGAGCTCCTGGTAAGAATAAGCGCTATGTAAGTGTTTGTTGCATTAAAAATAAATACAAACCAAACAACTGGCAGTCCTCAACTGAGGGCTCGTTTTCTCTTCCCACCACCTCTCCAACCCCTCCTCCCTCCATTGGTTCCCCATCCCCCATAATTTCAGGTCCTTGCAAGGAAAACTTATCATCTCTTCATATTTAAATAATTCTTTCTATGGATATGTACCCTTTTCCATCCCCAACGTGATAACAATTTCATTTGTTGTTAAAGTTACAGTCTGGAATATATACATTTGATTATTTAACTAACAGCCTTGTGATCAAGAGTGTTCACCAAAGCAACCCATTTTCTCAGAAAGAAATCTAACTCAAATACAGATTTCTACTACGACCTTTGTCTCCTCATAATTAAACTCATGCATCCTACTTTGAAACAACCACATTTACGTGAGGTTGTGGCGTTCTCAGTGTGTTACATCCACAGGCACACTATGCTAATTATAAGATAATATTAATCTTTGTCACCCCATCAAGGTATTGTCCTGCTTCTCCATGGCATATTTTCCCCCTTAAAACTAATAAGCAGCCGGGCGCGATGGCTCACACCTGTAATCTCAGCACTTTGGGAGGCTGAGGTGGGCGGATCACCTGAGGTGAGGAGTTTGAGACTAGCCTGGCAAACATGATGAAACCCCATCTCTACTAAAAATACAAAAATTAGCCGAGCATGGTGGCGGGCACCTGTAATCCCAGCTACTTGGGAGGCTGAGGCAGGAGAATCGCTTGAACTCGGGAGGCGGAGGTTGCAGTGAGTCGAGATCAGGCCATTGCACTCCAGCCTGGGTGACAAGAGCCAGACGCCATCTCAAAAAAAACCAAAAGCCAAAAAACAACAACAAAAAAAAACTAATAAGCAATCTGTGAGGTTATACTTTGAGACGAAGCAAATATCCTGCACCTAATCAAACTTTACCTTATGGTTCAGATTCCATAAATGTCGGGATTTTTTTTTCCCACCTCCTTCAAGCCTTCCACATTTGTCAATCCAGATGCTGCTATAGAGCAGAACCCTACTTATTTATTTATTCACTATCAGTATGAATTTATGGATTCCTTTTCTTCAGGGGGTTATACTCCATTGCTCTCCTTACTTATTTACTATTGATAGACTATTTTAGGATGGTTTTAAATGCACATAAAAATCGAGCAAATGGTAGAGTTCCCATGTACCCACCCCGCCACACACACAGTTTCCCTTATTACTAACCTCTTACATTGTTACAACTAATGACCTAACATTGATACTTTAACATTAATTTGTTATAACTTATTAGTTATAACATATAATATGTAACATTAAGTTACATATCAGTTATATATTAGTTATATAACTTATTCATTATTCAACTTTCCTTCATTTTTACCTAAATGCCCTCTCTGTTCAAGGGTTCTATCCAGGATACCACCTTACATTTAGTTATCATGTTTCCTTAGGCTCCTTTTGGCTGCGACAATTTCTTAAATTTATTTTTTAATATCTTAAGCTTATTTTTGATGACCTTGACTTTTTTTTTTTTTTTTTTTTTTGACAGAATCTCGCTCTGTTGCCCAGGCTGGAGTGCAGTGGCACCATCACCATCTCGGCTGACTGCAACCTCTGCTTCCCAAGTTCAAGAGATTCTCCTGCCTTAGCCTCCCGAGTAGCTGGGACTACAGGCGCCCACCAACACGCCTGGCTAATTTTTGTATTTTTAGTAGAGACGGGGTTTCACCATATTGGTCAGGCTGATCTTAAACTCCTGCGCTCAAGCGATCCACCCACCCTTACCTCCCGAAGTGTGGGATTACAGGTGTGGGCCACAGCGCCTGGCCGTCCTTGACAATTTTGAGGAAAACTGATCAGGTATCTTGTAGCATGCTCTTGTATTGGGATTTGTCTGATGTTTTTCGCAGCCTCCAGAACTGTGAGAAATAAGTTTGTTATTTGTTATTATTTTTATTTATTTATTGAGACAAGATCTTGCTCTGTCACCCAGGCTATAATGTAGTGGCACAAGCACGGCTCACTGCAGCCTCAACCTCCTGGTCTCAGGTGATCTTCCCACCTCAGCCTCCTGAGTAGCTAGGACCATCGGCATGCATCACCATGCCCTGCTAATCTTTGTGTGTTTTGTAGGGATGGGGTTTCACCATGTTGCCCAGGCTAAATTTTTCTTCCTTGTAAATTACCCAGTCTCTGCTATTTCTTTTATTTTCTCTTCTTTTCTTTTCTTTCTTTCTTTTTTTTTTTTTTTTTTTTTTTTTTTTTTTTTTTGCCACTTCTGCTAGGGTGTCTGTTTGTTTGTTTTGAGGCAGGATCTCACTCTGTCACCCAGGCTGGAGTACAGTGGTGCCATTACAGCTCACTGCAGTCTAAACCTCACGGGCTCAAACGACCTTTCCCACTCAGCATCCCAAGTAGTAGCTGGGACTACAGGTAAGTACCACCATGCCCAGACAATTTTTGTATTTTTCGTAAAGACAGGGTCTCACTATGTTGCCCAGGCTGGTCTTGAATTCCTGGCCTCAAGTAATATTCCTTCCTTGGCTTCTCAAAGTGCTGGGATTACAGGCATGAGTCGCCAAGCCCAGCAGAATGTGCTACTTTTTATAGGAGCACAAAGAAACTAAGATAGGGTGTTCTGCTCCTTCTCCTTTAGGGTGGAATATTGTAGGGGAGGGAAAAATAATTTGCTTCTACCCTTTGGTTCTCAGCTGAAACTCTGTAACTAAAGAAAAGTATACAGATTTATTTAACATACGTTTTAGACGACATAGAAACCTTCATAAGTTTATGAAGACCTGAAAAAATAGTTAAACCTGAGTGTTTTATACAAGGTTTGATGAAGAGAGGAGTCATAGAAAAATGTGATAGGACGAAGGAGGTATGAGCTAAGTGTAGTAAACTGGGGGAAATTAGCCAGGCTTGTTTACATTCCTGTTGGTGTCCCTGTATTTTCAAAAGTAAGGTTGTTCCTTTTCTCCACAAAGAGGAAGGGCACCTCTCACATGAGAGTCTTATGACTTGCCTCAGGAGAAGGTCAAAGAGCCCTTCTTGCACCTGCCATTTCTCAGATACTTCAGCTTAAAATATTTGATATGTCAAAATTGTGCCATAACTTAAGAAACAAATTAACTGAAGTTGCAAGGTACAAAGTTAACATACAAAAATCAGTAGCATTTGTATACGCTAACAATGAAATATTTGAAGAAAAATAAAATCTCATTCACAATAGCTGCAATGACCTAAAACGGGGTGTCTACTCACCTTACTCTACCCCTATGCATTGATCTTTACAATACAATACTTAGGAATAAATTTAACAAAGGAGGTGAAAGATTTATACACTGAAAACTATAAAATATTGATGAAAGAAATTGAAGATGACACAAATAAATTCTTACGGATTAGAAGAATTAGTATTGTTAAAATGAACATGCTACCCAAAGAAATCTACAGATTCAATGCAGTCTCTATCAAAATTGCAATGATATTTTTTCACAGAAATAGAAAAAACAATACAGAAACTCATGAAATCACAAAAAAAAGCCTGAGAGCCAAAGCAATCCTGAGCAACAAGAACAAAGAACAAAGTTTTGCATCATACTACCTGACTTCAAAATATATTACATGGCTATAATAACCCAAGCAATATGGTATTGGTATAAAAATAGACAAATTGGCCTGCACGGTGGCTCATGCGTGTAATCCCAGCACTTTGGGAGGCCAAGGTGGGAGGATCACTTGAGGTCAGGAGTTCAAGACCAGGCTGGACAACATGGCAAAACCTCGTCTCTACTAAAAATACAAAAATTAGCCAGGCATTGTGGTGTATACCTGTAGTCCCAGCTACTCAAGAGGCTGAGGCAGGAGAATCACTTGAACTGGGGAGGTGGAAGTTGTGGTGAGCTGAGATCCTGCCACTGTACTCCAGCCTGGGTGACAGAACGAGACTCTGGCAAAACAAAAAACAAAAAAAAACCAACCAAACAAAAAAAAACACACATTGACCAATGGAACAGAATAGAAGACCCAGAAATAAATCTATGTATTCATAGCCAAACAGAATGACAGAGTCTCATTCTGTGGCCCAGGCTGGAGTGCAGTGGCATGATCTTGGCTCACTGCAACCTCTGGCTCCTGGGGTCAAGCGATTTTCCTCCTCAGCCTCTCAAGTAGCTGGGATAACAGGTGTGCGCCACCACACCTGGCTAATTTTTGTATTTTTAGTAGAGACAGGGTTTCTCCATGCTGACCAGACTGATCTCAAATCTTGACCTCGTGATCCACTTGCCTTGGCCTCCCAAAGTTCTGGGATTACAGGCGTGAGCCACCATGGCCAGCCATGATTTTTTTTTTCTTTTTTTTTTGAGACGAAGTCTTGCTCTGTCACCCAGGCTGGAGTGCAGTGGTGTGATCTCAGCTCACTGCAACCTCCACCTCACAGGTTCAAGTGATTCTCCTGCCTCAGCCTCCCAAGTCACTGGGACTACAGGCACATGCCCCCATGCCCGGCTAATATTTGTATTTTTAGTAGAGACAAGGTTCCGCCATGTTGGCCAGGATGGTCTCAAACTCCTGGCTTCAAGTGATCCACCCACCATGGCCTCCCCAAAGTGCTGGGATTACAGGCAAAAGCCACTGCTCCTGGCCAGCCAAATGGTTTTTGACAAAGGTACCAAGAGCATACATTGAGCTCAAGCCATCTTCCTCTTTGATAAATGATTCTGGGAAAACCAAATATCCATATGCAGAAGAATGAAACTACACCCCTATGTCTCGCTATATACAAAAGCCAACTCAAAGTGGATTGAAAACCTACACATAAGACCTTAAACTATAAAACTGCTAGAAGAGAGTGTAGGGAAAACACCACAGGACATTGGCTTAAGCAAAGATTTTATGGCTAAACCCTCAAAACACAGGGGACAAACTAAAAAAAGGCAAGTGGGACTTAATTGAACTAATATCCAGAATATACAAGGAACACAAACAGCAGCAAAAACAAACAAATAAAACAAAAAAGATTTATCAATCCCATTTAAAAAATGGGTAAAAGATCTAATTAGACGTTTCTTTTTCTTTTTTTTTCTGACAGTCTTGCTCTATCACCCAGGCTGCAGTTCAGTGGCATGATCTTGGCTCACTGCAACCTCTGCCTCCTGGATTCAAGTGATCCTCCTGCCTCAGCTTCCTGAGTAGCTGAGATTACAGGCACGTGCCACCATGACCAGCTAATTTTTGTATCTTTAGTAGAGACAGGGTTTCTCCATGTTGGCCAGGATGGTCTCAATCTCTTGACCTCGTGATCTGCCCGCCTCGGCCTCCCAAAGTGCTGGGATTACAGGTGTGAGCCACCGAGCCCCACCAGACATTTCTTAAAAGAAGACATACAAATAGCCAACACTTAATAGGGAAAAAGACAGTCTCTTCAATAAATGGTGTTGGGAGGCCTGATGTGATGGCTCACATCTGTAATCCCAGCACTTTAAGAGGCTGAGGTGGCACCAGGCACGGTGGCTTATGCCTATAATCCCAGCACTTTGGGAGGCCAAGATGGGCAGATCACCTGAGGTCAGGAGTTCAAGACCAGCCTGGCCAACATAGTGAAACCCCATCTCTACTAAGAATACAAAAATTAGCTGGGCATGGTGGCAGGCGCCTGTAACCCCAGCTACTGAGGAGGTGAAGGCAGGAGAATCACTTGAACTTGGGAGGCAGAGGCTGCAGTGAGCCCGGATCAAGCCACTGTACTCCAGCCAGGGCAACAAAGCGATCCTCCATCTAATAAATAAATAAATAAATAAATAAATAAATAAAGCCAGGACGCCCCCTGAGGTTTGGTCTATCTTTGCATGTGCCCACTTCCTCCTTTGACTTTCTCTGCTGTATTTTGATGCAGTACAAAAGTTCTCACCAGAAGTTGTGCAGATGCTTCTTGTACAGACTGCAGAAACGTGAGCTAAATTAACTTCCTTTCTCTATGAATTAGCCAGCCTCAGCCTCAGATATTCCCTTATAGCAACACAAAATGGACTAAGTCCATGGTGTCATTAAGTAGGAAAAGAAAAGCTAGCAAGAGAAATGGGCCATGTAGTGAGTAAAGGGGGATAAGTATTGATGAATTCAGTTTTGTACATGGTACATATTATTTGCCTGGAAGATCACCAAATGGTAGTGTTGGGGATTTGTCTGGATTTAAGAGAGGGGTTGGAGATGGAGGTGTTGGGAGTTTTTAGTGTGGAAGAACTAGTTGAAGCCTTGGGCTTAGCCAGACTGATTCAAAGAGAATATGAAGATTACCTAAGAAAACTAGAAGACTGAGATAAAAATTCTCAAGATCACCGATATTGAACAAGCAGGAAAGAAGAGGAACCTGCAAAAAAGAACAGAGAGGTGGGAGGTGAAAGTATCAAAAAGAAGGTGATGACCAAGAGCGTTAAATGCCCCAGGGAGAGGGGGACAACTGGGAATCCAAGGAACTGGAGGTGAGGAGCTCACAGCAGGCATTAGTGAGGGCAGTTTCCACGGCATGGTAGGAGTTGGAAGCCTCATTAAAGTAAGGTTTAACTGTGAGTAAGAAGTGGGTTTTTTTTATAGCATGGTTATGAGATTGTTATGATGTCTGTAATATAACAGATACATAATTTTTTATATAGACAATATCGTATATAAATGTGTGTTAAAGCCACATGGTAGATGCAGCTAGCATTCTAATCAGTCATTTATATGGGGAGCAGGAGAGAGTCAGCTAGCTTTATATCAAAAAGACTGTGTTCCAGAGGGACTACAACCACCCCTTTAGCTATTTATACCTCCATCAACACTACTTTGCTCATTAATGTCATAAATGACTTTTCAAAACTAATGGCTTGTAAATATCATGAAGGACATAAGAAATGGATTCTCACTGGTGAAATTAAAAGTATTCAAGTTAAAATATTTTGGAGACACTCCCTCCCTTTACTGAACAAATGATAAGAACAGAATGAAGACTGTAGCCCACACCTGTTGAGATGACATTCAACTGTAAGTCAGTAGGAATTCTGGTTGTCTGATGTCAACTATGAAAACTATAACATCTGCCTAAAAAGAACCTTTCATGCAACATAGTAGTCAGAGTACTAAAAGGACAAAGAACGGTCATCAGGCTTACTAAGTAGGCTCTATAAGCTATTCCATGCCTGCTTGCTAAACAAAAATGTTTGATATATCTGTAAGTGAGACAGAAACTTGCTCTCAAAGTTGCCGGGAGAAGGTTTTTTTACTTGATTCTAACAACTGAAGGCAACTGTTGTCTATCAAAAAATAATCATAAGAATTGGGTTAATAAATTTGCGTGGTCAGCTCACAATAAAAATAGCGAAGAGAGATGGGGCTTTGGCAGAAGATTTTAGGGCTATCTGTCTGTGCTCTTGGCTGCTTTGCTTTATCTGAGGTGTCATGGCCTTACCATCCTAAAAGGCATAACCTGTTCACATTTGATAGAGGATTGATTTTATCATTGCTTAGATGACAGACAACCAAAACTTTATAATTTATTCCCCCAAGGATGAGATCCCAAGAGTTAAAAAGTGATAGCAACAGCTGAATTACACTTTTACAGCTGGTTAAAATGATAAATATGATGTTATGTTTATTTCACCACAATAAAAAAATGATAGATCAAAGACCTAAGTATCAGACCTAAAATTACAAAAATCTTAGAAAATTTGGGTGAAAAGCTTCATAATGTTGGTTTTGCCAATGATTTCATAGATATGACACTAAAAGCACAGTCAACAAAAGAAAAAAACAGGGGCTGGTCACAGTGGCTCACACCTGTAATCCCAGCACTTTGGGAGGCCAAGGTGGGTGGATCACCTGAGTTCAGGAGCTCGAGACCAGCCTGGGTAACATGGTGAAACTCCATCTCTACTAAAAATACAAAAATTAGCCAGGCATGGTGGTGGGCGCCTATAGTCCCAGCTACTTGAGAGGCTGACGCACAAGAATCGCTTGAAACTGGGAGGCAGAGTTTGCAGTGAGCTGAGATCATGCCACTGCACTCCTGTCTGGGCAACAGAATGAGACCCTGTTTTGCGCTCCTGATTGGGTGACAGAGTTAGACCTGTCTCAAAAAGAAAAAGAAAAAGAAAAAAAATAGGTAACTTAGGCTACATCAAAATTTAAAACTTCTGTGTATTGAAGGACAATCAACGGAGTGAAAGGGCAACCCATGGAAATTTGGGAAGAAATATTTGCAAATCATATATCTGGTAAAGGGTTAATATTTAGAATGTATAAAGAACTGCTACAACTCAACAATAGCAACAGAACAACAACACAAACAATTTGATTAAGACATGGACAACTCTGGGCGTGGTGGTTCACACCTGTAATCCCAGCATTTTCAGAGGGAAGGCAGGAGGATCTCTTGAGCCCAGGAGTTTGAGACCAGCCTGGGCAACATAGTGAAACTTAGACACTTTGTCTCTACAAAAAAAAAGTAAAATAAAATTAGCAGGGTGTGGTGGTGCGTGCCTGTAGTCCCAGCTACTTGGGAGGCTGAGGTGGGATGTGGGAGGATTTGCTTGAGCCTGGGTGGTAGAGGCTGCAGTGAGCTGAGCTCATGCCACTGGATTCCAGCCTGGATGACAGGAAAAAAAAAAAAATATATATATATATATATATATATATATATAATTTTGTATAGTTTCTTTGGAGAAATATCTCCAAATGCACAAGGTCTTGACTATGTCGTCATACTTGCCCATGGTCTTTGTATGTCTTTATATGGGCAAGGTCTTGAGTAGACATTTCTCCAAATAAGGTATACAAATGGCCAATAAGAACATGGAAAGATGCTCAGCAGACATCACAACTATAATGAGATATCACCTCACATCCATTAGGATGGCTGCTATCAAAATAAAATTTTTAAAAAACCCAGAAAATAACAAGTGTTGGTGAGGATGTAGAGAAATTGGAACCCTTGTGTATTATTGGTGGGAATGTGAAATGGTGCAGTTACTGTGGGAAATAGCATGGTGCATCATCAAAAAAATGAAACATAGAGTTACTATGTGATCCAATTCCGCTTCTGGGTATATACCCAAAAGAGTAGAAAGCAGGGTCTCACAGAGATATCTGAACACCCACGTTTATAGCAGTATTATTCTCAATAGACAAAAGGTAGAAATAACCCTAGGACACATTGGCAGATGAATGTGTGAACCTAACGTGCTATTAACATGCAATGGAATATTACTCAGCCTTAAAAAGGAAGGAGGCCAGATGCTGTGGCTCATGCTGAAATCTTAGCACTTTGGGAGGTTGTGGCGCAAGGATCACTTGAGTCCAGGAGTTGGAGACCAGGCTGGGGAATGGAGTGAGACCTTATATCAAAAATTAAATTAAAAGGAAGGAAATCTTATCACATGCCACAATATGGATGAACCTTGAAGGTATTGTAGTAAAATAAGCCAGTCACAAAAAGACAAATGCTGCCTAAAATAGCCTAACTTATAGAAACAGAAAGTAGAATGGTGGTTGCCAGGGACTGCGGGAAGGAGGAAATGGGAAGTTGTTACTTAATACGTACAGAATTTCAACTTCGCAAGATAAAAATTCTGGAGATTGGTTGCACAACAATGTGAAATGTATTTAACACTACTGAACTGTATACTTAAAAATGATCAAGATGTTAACATTTTTATGTGTATTTTACCCAATTTTTTTTACAAAGTCATACTGATAGGGAGATCCAGTAATAGAAAAATAGATATTTTCAAGTACTTGAATAGAAAGAAAATTCTTTGAAGGAAACTAAATGAAAAAAAAAAAGGATTACATTTAACAATTTTTTTTAGCTGAAAACATTGGGGAAAAAATTGCTGCAGAGATTATTAGAGAATATTTTCTTCTCTTAACGTGTCTCTTCCGTTAACTTTCCTGGATAAGGGGATAAGGAGGCTGCCCAGTCCAGGAAATCTTGGGGTTCCACTGTCTTTAAGGCAGTGATGTTGGTGTCTCTTCTGATATTTTACTTCACAGGATGGTTCACAGAGTGTAGCCGCCTCCAACTCCTAGCAGTAAAGAAGATAAACGCTGTTCAAGGAGGCTTTGCCTTGAGGCATGTGTTATAAGTTACTCTTAAGAATCGAATTTCACACTTTTCCTTAAATGTCATGAGAATGAGAATCTTAAAAGCAGGAAAAATTATCAATCATCAGTAAACATGAAAAGTATTTTCATTTGATCAAAAGACAAGCTTATGACGGTTTTCTTCCAGCCCATTCTTGGACACCACAAATTGGGCTGGCTTCCTGAACGTGCACCCCATTTTCAGCTCAGAGACCCGTGCTCCAAAGGGTAAATACACAAGTGTCTTCGCTTTATGGATTTTCCTGTTAACAATTATAGGGGAAACAAAATGTACCAAGAGGACAATTCCAGAGGTTTCACATTTTGACAGTGTCACAGCAATGTCCCTTCTCCTGTGCAGTTACAGTGCCCCCACAGCAATGGCCACAGGATTATCTCAGCCCTGTCAGTTTCCCCTGGAAGGCCCAGGTTGTCAGGTGTGCAGGCCTCATTTGTCCTTGACTTCTGCCCAATACAAGTGTCAGAAGAGGGAATTTCTACAAAGAAGTTGGTCATCAAATCATGGTGAAATGTACTTCCCAGCACCAAAGGACTGGAATGGCAAATGTATGGTGTAATCTCATTTTGTGAAAGGAAGGAGGAAAAGGAAAAGAAGAAGGAAAGAAGAAACATCATATATGTGTATACATATTTGTAGAAACTTGAACAGTGATGTGGAAGTAGACATTCCATGACATAAACAGAGCTTGCCTCGAGAGGAGTTTAGTGCAGTGAGGACTGGCAGGGAGGTGACTAACTTTTTCTTTATATATCTCTGTATTTTTGACTTGTTACAAGAATATATTAAATGCATTTTTACAAGTTCAATTCTATTCTATAGCATTGTTTTATAGCGATCGGATGAAAATTATTATACTATTTTTAACATGAACACATGCAAATCCTCCTAAAGTTATATTTATTCACTTATTCTCTGCAAGACATACTTCTACTTTAAGTTTAGAATCAGTATCATTTATGGCTAAAAGTGTGGATTCCAAAGGCAGATTGCCTGGATTCAAATTCAGGCTCTTCCTCCTACTGGGTATATGACCTTCAGCAAAGTACAAAACCCTTCTGAGCCTTGGTTTTTTAGCTTGTATAATGGAAATGATAATAGTTCTACTTCACAGGACTGCTCAGGAGATTTAATGAATCAAATATGTAGTGCATTTACAATAGTGTCTGGCAAACTATATGTTAGTTATTTTAAAGTTTTCTGTGTGGAGAACCCATCATTTATGAATGTAGATTATAGAAGCTGAGGTTTTTGCAATATTTTTTATTGCCACAGGGCTAAAAATCTCCATAGTAATATACTTGTGCAAAATGCACATAAAATGCTATGTACTATGAATTTTAAGTAACAATTATACTAAAATCTTGAATATTTACTGGGATGTTTAAATTATAATAAAATAAGATTTTCGGATTATAGTGCATATAGTGCATGTATAATAAATATGGAGAAAGGAAGACAGCAAGTACACCTTTACGTGAAAATCAAAGCTGTCACAAGGGCTGGGTGTGATGGCTCGTCTGTCATCCCAACACTTTGGGAGGGCAAAGTGGGGGGACCCTTTGAGCCCAGGAGTTCAAGACCAGCCTGGGCAATAGAGTGAGACCCTGTCTCTACAAAAAATTTAAAAACTCGCCAGGCATAGTGGCATGGACCTGTAGTCCCAGCTACTTGGGAGGCTTGTTGGGAGATCACTTGAGACCAAGAGGGACTCTGCAGTGAGCTGTGATTGCACCAGCGCACTCCAGCCTGGGCAATAGAGCAAGACACTACTTCAAAAATAAAACAGGCCAGGCATGGTGGCTCATGCCTGTAATCCCAGCACTTTGGGAGGCCAAAGCGGTCAGATCACTTGAGGTCAGGAGTTCAAGACCAGCCTGGCCAATATGGTGAAACCCCGTCTCTACTGAAAATACAAAAAAATTAGCTGGGTTTGGTGGCAGGCGCTTGTAATCCCAGCTACTTGGGAGGCAGAGGCAGGAGAATCTCTTGAACCTGGGAGGCGGAGGTTGCAGTGAGCCAAGATCGCACCATTGTGCTCCACTCCAGCCTGGGCATTGCAGTGAGACTCCATCTCAAAAAAAAAAAAATTAAACAAAACAAAAATCTGTCACAAGAAAACACCAATGGGTGCTTAAGGATTATAAATGTGTCCAGAACTTTTCTGGCTACTATGGGATGAGCCGTAGGGGATCCTGGTGGGTACAGAGATGTGGATGTGCTGAGGAGGTGATAGTGGGTAGGTTTGGTGCTACCTTCTAGAACACTTCACCACATTCTTCTCCACAGCTATAAGGGTGGAAACAGACATTTAACACAACCAGGCAAAAGACATTGCTCATAGACTTTTCTTTCCTCCATGAAGTAAACAGGCCTTTCCCCCCCGACTTTTTTCCCGATTTTGGTGGGTTTTTTGTTTTAATTTTTAATTAATTATTTATTTTTTTGTTTGTTTGTTGGTCTTTCCCTTTTAGATAATGTCCTTGGGAACATGGCTTCTCTCTCTCTCTCTCTCTCTCTCTCTCTTTTCTTCTTCTTCTTTTTTTTTTTTTTTTGAGACAGAATCTTGCTCTGTCGCTCAGGCTGGAGTGCAGTGGTGCGATCTCGGCTCACAGCAACCTCCGGCTCCCAGGTTTATGTGATTCTCCTGTCTCAGCCTCCTGAGTAGCTGGGACTACAGGCGCCCACCACCATGTCTGGCTAATTTTTTTTTTTTTTTAAGTAGAGATGGGGTTTCACCATGTTAAACAGTCTGGTCTCGACCTCCTGACCTCAAGTGATCCACCCACCTCTGCCTCCCAAAGTGTTGGGATTACAGGCGTGAGCCACTGCGCCCAGCCACTTTTCTCTTCTTCACCCTCACCTCTTCACCATGACCTTTCCTTCATCATCCCCATGCTTGATCTTTCTACAGCGTTTATCACTCCAAACAACAGGGTCAACCGCCACTGCCTCCTCTCTCTGACTCTCCCTTCTAAGGCACTTCACTGCACTTATCTTCCTATTTCTTACTCCGTGCAGTGGATCTCTAGATTCCCTCATCTTTGAACAGAGGTGCTATGGACTGAATATGTCCCCTCCCAAACTTATAAGTTGGAACTTAATCATCAATGTGATCATATTAAGAAGTGGGGCATTTAGGGAGCGATTAAGTCATGAGGGCGGAGTCCTCATGAATGGTATTAGCTCCCTTATAAAAGACGTGCAAGGGAGCTGTTTACCTCTTCCACCATGTGAGGACACAGCTAAATGGCACCATACATGAACCAGGAAACAGGCTCTTGATAGATGCTGAATCTGCTGGTACCTTGATCTTGAACTTCCCAGCCTCTGGAACCATGGGAAGTAAATTTCTATTATTTATAAACACCCAGTGTAAAGTATTTTGTCATAGCAGCCCAAACAGACTAAGACAAGAGGCACACGCAAGCTTAATCTTTTTAAAATTTTTATTTATTTAATATTTAAATATATATACACACATTCATGTCATTTAAAACTCAAAGATACAAAAGGGTATTCTGTGAAAAGTCCCTTTTTACCCCAGCCTCTCCTGAAAGCAACTGTGCTCCTTCCAGAGACATTTTATATATGTATATGCGTATGCCTACATATTGTACATCTGTATATATACACATTCAAATGTACAATATGCATGTGCTGTTTTCCTCTTTTTTTCACATAGTAGCATCAGTACCTCCTGTTAAGCATCTTGCTTTTCTTAAATAACAATGTAACTCTAAGATCATCCTATATACATGCAGAAAGAACTTCCTCATTCTTTTTTACTACTGCACAGTATTCCATTGTGTGAATGTATCATAATTGTTTTTAGTAAGTCCTCTATTGATGATCATTTAAGTTGTTTCTAATCTTTTGTTCTTACAAATAAGTCAAAATACAGTTCTGAGGTTCCTGTTTTTCTCATTCCATATCTCCCTTCCCACTTTCCCCACCAACCAAACATCTCATTCAATTATGGCTTTACTCATCACCAGGCACTAGGCAACTAACAACCAATTTATTTCCTGCTCTGTTCTCTTTTATAAGCTCAAGTCTCACATTCCCAACTGCCTATAGAGGAAGAATCCACTCCCTAAGACTAAGCATATCCAAAGTAAAAAAATAATCCTCCCCTCCCACTCTGTCCTGCTTGTGCTAATTTTATCTGGGGTGCATAGCACTTATTCACAATTCCCCTCACTTATTCATACTCACTCATGCTGCTGCTGTTGTCATGTTTTCAATGTCCCCATATACAGTCCACAACCACCTACCATCCCAGAAACAAGAAACTAGAGTTGTATGGTTATGCATGGAGATAACCAAGAGCTCATCAGATTGCATGCATGAGCACCCATCTTGAAATGCCATTTGAGCACCTCACGCCCATCTCATCATTGAGAACCTTCAAAAAGTGTTCTTGCATGTTTCATACAGATTCACTCATCTTTCATTTCCTTCAGTTTTAGAGACCTAGCCAAGCTAAGGGAATAAATCAAAATCAACTGATAACAAGGGTGAGGTTTCTCAAACTGAAACATCCTGTTAATGTGGAGTAAGACCATCTCCATAGGTGGTCTTCAGGTATAAGGCCATGAGTCTTCAGGTACAAGGCCTAACACCTGTGGCATGTAGTGGTGCAGCATTTTTCTCTTCCTTATAGTCCTCTGAAATAGAAAGTTTGTTCAAGAGACAATGGACGTGTTCACTGCAGTAGAATGTTACAACAAAGTAAATGAGGACAATAACCCTAGGACAGGGAGGCTACTGCTCACTGCTCAAGCATCTGCAGCATACTCCTGAGGGGACACATTAAGTCAGCAGAGAGACATTTCCCAAAATAAACAGGAAGGGAAATATAGATGGAGGAGTCATAGTGTGGAGGCTAAAGTGACTCCATCTTGGAAGCTAATCCACCATGTTGACTTCTGATTAACCCTGGTCCCTGGAATGCCTCTCAAATTTCCATTTTATCTATTGTTCTTTGTGTAAGAACATATGCCTACCATAAATCCCGCCTTTTGATCAAATTATACACCTGCCTTTCTTCATGGTGTATAATCCCTGGTTCTGGGGGATAATGGTGTGGAGATCTACCTGTTTCACAGCTTCCTAAGACCATGCTTCTGTCCCTAAGTTCCCAAATAAAATCACCTTATGACAAGTGGGATTTGTCTGCCTCCTTCTTTGGTTTACTGGCTCCTTCTATGTTTGGAGGTCGATTTGCATATATAGCCTTTTCATAAAACACACATGAAAGCAGAAAGACCCAGTGCTGGACACCTACAGCTAGAAACCTTAGCTCTAGGTTTTTAAACTCTAGAACTTATATATCTTAAATATGGTTGTCATTGTGGAAAACAATGTGGCAATTCCTCAAAGGCCTAAAAACAGAAATACCGTTTGACCTAGCAATTCTATTACTGGGCATATACCTGAAGGAATACAAGTTGTTCTATTATAAAGACACATACATGTGTATGTTCATTGCAGCACTATTTGCAATAGCAAAGATATGGAATCAACCTAAATGCCCATCAATGATAAAGAAAATGTGGTACATATACACCATGGAATACTAATGCAGCCATAAAAAAGAATGAGATCATGTCCTTTGCAGGGACCATGATGAAGCTAGAGCCATTATCCTTAGCAAACTATTGCAGGAACAGAAAACCAAATATGCATGTTCTCACTTATAAGTGGGAGCTAAATAACGAGAACACAGGGACACATAGAGAGGAACAACACACACTGGGGCCTACCGGAGGGTAGAGAGTGGGAGGAGAGAGAGGATCAGGAAAAACAACTAATGGGTACTAGGCTTAATACCTGGGTGATGAAATAATCTGTGCAACAAACCCACAAGACACAAGTTTTCCTATGGAACAAATCTGCACCTGCACCCCTGAACTTAAAGTTAAAATAAATAAATAAATAAATAAATAAATTATATATACACAAACCACATATGGTTGCCTAACTTTACATCTTCCACAACTCAATATAAACATATTACATGAAGAATTTAGTTTCTGGAGAATCCTGTACAGGGATCTCTAGCTCAGGTGAATGTAAAATCTAGCATCTGGCTTCCAGTTTGAAATGGAAAACAGGGATGATGCTGTATTAGACCGTTCTCACACTGCTGTAAAGAACTGCCCGAGACTGAGTAATTTAGAAACAAAAGAGGTTTAATTGACTCACAGTTCAGCATGGCTGGGGAGACCTCAGGAAACTTATAATCATGGTGAAAGGTGGAGGGGAAGCAAGTCACCTTCTTCACAAGGTGGTAGGAGAGAGAAATGCCGAGCGAAGGGGAAAGAGCCCCTTACAAAACTATTAGAACTTGAGAGAACTCACTCACTATCAGGAGAACAGCACAGGACACAAAGCCTAACCAATATCAGGTGCCATGGATGGACCAGACACTTTGAGGAATTTTTTGGAAGGTATGAAGCTGATAAGATGGACCAAACTTTACTTCATAGAGTTAATAAAACTGTACAATAAACTGCATGTATTTTAAAGTCTATGATTTATTTTATTTTATTTATTTTAGAGACAAGGTCTCACTCTGTCACCCAGGCTGGAGTGCGGTGGTGCAATAATAGCTCACTGAACCCTTAAACTCCTGGGCTTAAGTGATCTTCCCACCTTCGACTCCTGAGTAGCTGCAACTACAGGCGCACACCACCACACCTGATTATTATTATTATTATTATGAGTTTGTGGGGGGTGGTTTGAGATGGAGTCTTGCTTTGTTGCCCAGACTGGAGTGCAGTGGCGCCATCTTGGCTCACTGGAACCTCTGCCTCCCAGGTTCAAGAGATTCTCCTGCCTCAGCATCCCCAGTAGCTGGGGACTACAGGCACATGCCACCACGCCTGGCTAATTTTTGTAGTTTTTGGTGGAGACAAGGTTTCATCATGTTGCCCAGGCTGGTCTCAAACTCCTGGCCTCAAGTGGTCCACTTGCCTCGGCCTCCCAGAGTCCTGGGATTACAGGCGTGAACCATTGCACCTGGCCTTTTTTTTTTTTAGAAACCAGGTCTCTCTATCTTGCTATGTTGCCCAGGCTGATCTCAAACTCCTGGGCTTAAGGGATCATCCCTCCTTGGCCTCCCAAACTGTTAGAATTATAGGTGTGCGCTACCACAACTGGCTTGATTTCCTTGTGTCACTATATATTAGTTAACATTTTCTAGGCCAGGTATGGTGGCTCACGCCTTTAATCCCAACAGCTTGGGAGGCCAAGGCTGGCAGACCTTGGTGAAACCCTGTCTCTATTAAAAATACAAAACTTAGCCAGGCATGGTGGTGAGCGCCTGTAATCCCAGTTACTCGAAAGGCTGAAGCAGGAGAATCACTTGAACCTGGGAGGCGGACGTGGCAGTGAGCCGAGATCACACTACTGTACTCCAGCCTGGGCGACAGAGCAAGACTCCATCTCAAAACAAAAACAAAAACAAACAAATAAAAATTTCTAGAATCTAAGAGGAATGAAATCACAATGTATGTACTCTTTTCGGCAGACTTTCATTCCACAAAATTATTTTGTCGATGCCTTTGAAAAGGGGGAGAAAGAAAAATTTTAAAATAAGTATTATTTTGAAATTCATCTATGTTTTGTACGTACCAATAGTCCTTTTTATTGGTGAATAGTCTTCCATTGTATGGCATGCCTATTTACTTACATATCCATCTATTGATAGATACTTTGGATGCTTATAATTTGAGGCTATTACAAATAAAGTCATTATAATCTTTTTTATTTCTATACAAATATTTGTTTGTATATGTTAATATGTTTTCATTTATTCTTGGCATATACCTAAGAGTGAAATGGCTGGGTCATATGATGTTGTATATTTAAAATATTCAGAAACTATCAAACTCTTACCATATTATTATATACCCTTCTACCAGCAATATATGAGAATTCCAGAGGCTCCACATCCTTGCCAGCACTTGCTGTTTTAAAGTTTAGGTGTTTTAACAGATGTGTAGCAGTATAACTCATTGTGACTTTAATTTTCACTTTTCTCATGACCAATGACGACAAGTATCTTTTCATGTATTTATTTGCCATTCATATAACTTCTTTGGTGAAGTGTCCATTAAAATTTTTTGCCCATTCGAAAAACATTGGTTATTCTTTTATTATTGGGTTCAGAGAGTTCTTTATATATTCTGGATACACATTCTAGATCAAATATGTGATTTACAAATATTTTATGCCAGGCTGTAGCTTGCCTTTTCATTCTGTTAACAGTGTCAAGAAATTCAAAGAACAGAATTTCTTGTAGGGGGAAAGGGGAGATAAAGAGAGTTGATTAATGGGTACAAACACACAGAAAAAATATGACCTAGTGTTCGATAGATCAGTAGAGTGACTATAGTTTACAATAATCTATTGCACATTTCAAAATAGCTAAAACGAAATAAGTCAAAAATTTCCTCCCAGCATAGACTAAGAAAAGAAAAGAAGAAATAACTCAAATATTTCTAACACAAAGAAAAGACAGAGCTGGGCACAGTGTGCACACCTGTAGTCCCCAGCTACTTGGGAAGCTGAAGTGGGAAGATAGATCATTTGAGCCCAAGGGTTTGAGTCCAGCCTGGGCAGCATAATGAGACCCTGCCTCTAATAAATAAATGGCAAATATTTAAAGTGATAGATGTCTTAAATATACTGATTTGATCTTTACACTTTATGTGAATGTATTAAATTATCATGAGTACCCTGAAAATGTGCACATCTATTATGTATCCATTTTTAAAAAACCAATCTCTTAATTTTGATGAAATCTAACTTATCAATTGTTTTATTTTAGAATCATGTTTTTGCTGTTGAATCTATAAAAGTTTTGCCTATACCAAAATAAAATAAAAATTTCTCCTATATTTTCTTTCAGAAGTTTTGTATTTGGAGGGCTTATATTTTGTCTATAATCTATTTTGAGCTTTTTTGGTATATGTTGCAAATTATGGATTTTACTTTTTTTGCATATGGATATCCAACTGTTTCAGTACCACTTGTTGAAAAGATTATTTATTTTCCATTAAATTGCCCTTGAAACCATCAAAACCAATTGACCATATATGCATGGGCCTTTTTATGGAATCTCTATCTGTTTTATTGATTTATCCATCGTATGCAATTTCTCATTTTCTTGACTACTGTAGCTCTATAATAAACTCTGGAAGTCAAATAATATGAATCCATTTATATCATTCTTTTCCAAGTCATTTAGGCTATTCTAGGTCCTTTGCATTTCCATATGAATTTTAAAATCAATTTGTCAATTTCTATAAAACAGATCCACTGGGATTTGTGTTCAGACTGCATTAAATCTGTAAATCAATTTG
The DNA here is from genome assembly GCF_028858775.2 of Pan troglodytes. NCBI lineage: Eukaryota > Metazoa > Chordata > Mammalia > Primates > Hominidae > Pan > Pan troglodytes. Next base: position 31,714,828 of record NC_072412.2, read on the forward strand.
GGGAGAAGTAACATCTTAAAAATATCAAGTCTTTTCATCTATTAACATGGTATATATCTTTGAGTTTTAAGGCCTTTTAAATCTCTCTTAACTTTTTATTTTTTATTATACTTTAAGTTTTAGGGTACATGTGCACATTGTGCAGGTTAGTTACATATGTATACATGTGCCATGCTGGTGCGCTGCACCCACTAACTCATCATCTAGCATTAGGTATATCTCCCAATGCTATCCCTCCCCCCTCCCCCCTCCCCACCACAGTCCCCAGAGTGTGATATTCCCCTTCCTGTGTCCATGTGATCTCATTGTTCAATTCCCACCTATGAGTGAGAATATGCGGTGTTTGGTTTTTTGTTCTTGCGATAGTTTACTGAGAATGATGGTTTCCAGTTTCATCCATGTCCCTACAAAGGACATGAACTCATCATTTTTTATGGCTGCATAGTATTCCATGGTGTATATGTGCCACATTTTCTTAATCCAGTCTATCATTGTTGGACATTTGGGTTGGTTCCAAGTCTTTGCTATTGTGAATAATGCCGCAATAAACATACGTGTGCATGTGTCTTTATAGCAGCATGATTTATAGTCATTTGGGTATATACCCAGTAATGGGGTGGCTGGGTCAAATGGTATTTCTAGCTCTAGATCCCTGAGGAATCGCCACACTGACTTCCACAATGGTTGAACTAGTTTACAGTCCCACCAACAGTGTAAAAGTGTTCCTATTTCTCCACATCCTCTCCAGCACCTGTTGTTTCCTGACTTTTTAATGATTGCCATTCTAACTGGTGTGAGATGATATCTCATAGTGGTTTATGAAAAAAAAAATTTAAAGAAAAAAAAAGAATAGTAAAAATTATCTATGAAACTTCAAAGTTTATATAATTGCTAAGTGTGATCCTGTGTTACTGATTATATAGATATCTGTATCAGAACGTTGGCTACATAATAGGCTCTTGATAGATGATTTCTATGAAAAGCATTGTCTTCGCTTTTGGAATACCAAATTTCTAACAAAAGAAATGACTTCAAATTAAATAGTAGGGCTAATAATGTACCAAAGATGCTTTTAGTTCATGTCAAACCTTTGATAACAGTGTATATACCTAAATACTTGTCTTGAGGTTCAACCTTGAACAAATGTTCAACACTTATCAAAATATTTTTTAAAAGAAGTGATATTTATACAGTTATCTAAAGGATCATATAGTTCATCTATTAGTGTATGCAATAAAAGGGTGACATTCGAACTTCTTAAAACAACTCACAGTAAGAAATACATTTTATGTTAATGTAATAACACGCATCCATATAAACAAAATGTAATAAAACAAAATAAAACAGAACCTAATGTCCATCTTTCTATAGAAGACTAGGAAGGGGGTGAAACACACACATACATATATACAAAATGTAATAAAACAAAACAGAACCTAATGTCCATCTTTCTATAGAGGACTAGGAAGGGGGTGAAACACACACATACATATATACAAAATGTAATAAAACAAAATAAAACAGAACCTAATGTCCATCTTTCTGTAGAGGACTAGGAAGGGGGTGAAAGAAATAGCTTTATAAAATCTTGTCGGTTATTTCAGTTAAACATAAATAATGGGCAAGAGGAGGGTGCAGAACACATAATTTTTGTTGTATAATATTTGGAGAAACTGTATCTTCAGACTGTGACCCTGAAGTAGATTGATCTTTCAGGCAATGAATAAGTAGTCACATCTGAGATTCAATATTGACTTCAGGTAGCTTGACCCATTATCACTTTCTATTAATAAAGGTGAAAAAGAGGCCTAAAATAAATAAATAAATAAATAAATAAATAAATCTCTCTTAACAATGTTCTATAGTCTTCAGGCACTCAGACTTTACATATTGTTTATCCAATTTATTCCTAATTATTTTATATTTTTGTGTAATTTTAAATGGTTTGGTTTTTAATTTCAATTCTTTTTTTTTTTTTTTGAGATGGAATCTTGCTCTATCACCAGGCTGGAGTACAGTGGCGTGATCTCAGCTCACTGCAACCTCCACCTCCTGGGTTCAAGTGATTCCCCTGCCTCAGCCTCCCAAGTAGCTGGGATTACAACCACGTGCCACCACACCCAGCTAATTGTTTGTATTTTAGTAGAGACGGGGTTTCACCATATTGGCCAAAATGGTCTCGATCTCCTGACCTCGTGATCTGCACGCCTCGGCCTCCCAAAGTGCTGGGATTACAGGCGTGAGCCACTGCACCCTGCCTAAATTTCAATTTCTAATTGAATGTTGCTACTATATAGAAATACACTCGAGGCTGGGCACAGTGGCTCACCCCTGTAATCCCAGCACTTTGGGAGGCTGAAGTGGGAGGATCATTTGAGGTCAGGAGTTCAAGACCAGCCTGGCCAACGTTGTGAAACTCTGTCTCTACTAAAAATACAAAAAAATTAGCTCAGCATGGTGGTATGCACCTGTAATCCCAGCTATTCAGGAGGCTGAGGCAGGAGAATTGCTTGAACTCAGGAAAGGGAACTTGCAGTGATCTGAGATCACACCACTGCCCTCCAGCCTGGGGCACACATCGAGATTCCGTCTTAGAAAAAAAAATGATTTTTATATATTTCTATTTTATCTTGCAACCCTGCTAAGCTTACTTATTAGTGCTATTAGCTCCATTTTGTAGATTCCATAGGATTTTGCTTATAGATAATCATGTTCTCTATGAATAAAGATAGTTTTAATTTTTTCTTTACAGCTAGAGACCTTTTAATTTCTTTCTCTTGCTTTATTGCGCTAACCAGAACCTCTAATGGACTTCTTGCTAGAGTTTTATCAATTGCATTGAACTCTTTTACTGAACTAGCTATTATTACGTTGATTTTTAATTTTCTTCTGTTTTGTTTTCATTAATATTCACTCTGATCTTTATTATTTCCATTCTTCTGTATAAGTTTTATTTGCCCTCTTTTTTTTCTAGTTTTTTTAAGGTGGAGGCTGGGGTCTTTGATTTGAGACTTTGTTTCTTTTCTATTCTTTTCTTTTCTGTTTTTTTTTTTTTTTTTTTTTCAGGAAACATGTTCACAGATGTAATGCTTAAAAGATGCACTGCCGGCCGGGCATGGTGGCTCACACCTGTAATCCCAGCACTTTAAGAGGCTGAGGAAGGCGGATCATGAGGTCAGGAGATCAAGACCATCCTGGCTAACATGGTGAAACCCTATCTTTAGTAAAAATACAAAAAAATCAGCTGGGCATGGTGGCGGGCACCTGTAGTCCCAGCTACTCGGGAGGCTGAGGCAGGAGAATGGCGTGAACCCAGGAGGCGGAGCTTGCATTGAGCCAAGATGCAATCACGCCACTGCACTCCAGCCTGGACTCTGTCAAAAAAAAAAAAAAAAATGCACTGCCAAATGCCAAATCCTAAAAAAAGAAATGTTTACGTGGTGTAACCTCTCCATGCTCAATTCTTGTCTCTCTTCCCACCCCGGTGCTTCAACTTCACACTCACCTTCCTTCATTTAATGGAATTGGCCTCACTTCTGTCACTCTGGGGCCTTTGTACATACCGTCCTAGGTGCAAAACATATTGCTGATAAAACAGGTTGTGGTAAAGAAGCTGGCCAAAACCCAGCAAAACCAAGATAGTGATGAAAGTGACTTCTGGTCATCCTCACTACTCATTATATGCTAATTATGATACATTAGCATGCTAAAAGACACTCCCACCAGCACCATGACAGTTTACGAATGCCATGGCAACATCTGGAAGTTACCCTATATGGTCTAAAAGGGGAGGAACCCTCAGTTCCTGGGATTGCCTACCTCTTTCCTAGAAAAATCATGAATAATCCACCCCTTGTTTAACATATAGTCAAGAAATAACTATAAGTATACTCAGTCAAGCAGCCCATGCCACTGCTCTGTCTATGGAGGAGCCATTCTTTATTCCTTTACTTTCCTAATAAACTTGCTTTCACTTTACTCTATAGACTCACCCTGAATTCTTTCTTGTGTGAGATCCAAGAACCCTCTCTTGGGGTCTGGATCAGGACCCCTTTCTGGTAACACCTGGACATGGCCCAATTTTTGTTGTGACTTCTGAACCCAGTTCAGATAAAAAAAATTTTCAGCTCAAACTTGGATAGCTCAAAACACAAATTCATGGAGCTTCAGAATCTGAGAACTTACCCAGGTGTTTCTAGAGGGAGGACAGAATGAGTCTGGCAGGTACCTTGTTTGGTCACTCAGTTCTCCTGAGGGTTGAGAGAAGCTCTACTTTGAATCCCACTTCCAACACCAACTGTTAAAAGAAGAATCCTAGGCAAATTTAATTTGTCAAAGTTTAATTGAGCAAAGATTGATTCATTAATCAGGTAGCCTCCAGAATCACAGCAGATTTAAAGAGACTCCAGTGCTACTGCATAGTCAAAGAAGATTTGTGGACAGGAAAAGAAGTGATATACAGATAATGGAAGAGAGGTACAGAAGTAGCCAGACTGGTTACAGCTTTGCCTTTGCCTTATGTGAACCCAGTTTGAACAGTTGGCCACCTTTGATTGGCCGAAACTCAGTGGTTGGAAGAAGAATATGTTACAGTCTGTTTATACATCCAGTTAGGTTACAGTCTGCTATGTAGGGAGAAACCTTTCAAATATGTATAGAGGCAGCTTTAGGCTAAATTTAACTTAACAAGCCCCAAGTGTGGCACCCTTCTGATCCCAGGCCCTGTGCAACTGCTTTGGTTGCATGCTGTTATAAGCAGAATGTTTTTGTTCCCCCCAAACTAATATGTTGAAATCCTAATCCTTGAGGTGATGGTAGTAAGAGGTGGGGTCTTTGGGAGGTAATTAGGTCATAATGGTGGAGCCCTCATGAATGGAATTAGTGCCCTTATAAGAAGAAATATGAGAGAGGTGATTTCTATCTCCGCCCTGTGAGGATACAGTGAGAAGACCACCATCTGCCAACCAGGAAGTGGGTCCTCACCAGACAAAGGTCTGCAGGCACCCTGATCTTGGACTTCCAGCTTCTAGCACTGTGAGAAATGTTTGCTGTTTAGTCCACCAAGTCTGTGGTATGTTTGTCATGGCAGCCCGAACTGAGACACAACCGTGAAGCTGGGCTTGAATCTGATTCACTAGACAATGAATAGTCAATTGAAAAAATTGATCTGCAACTCCTGTGCCAATAACTACAGAGGTATTTTTCCTTAGAAACAATCTAAATTCCCAGCCGGGCCCAGTGGCTAACGCCTGTAATCCCAACACTTTGGGAGGCCAAGGTGGGCAAATCACTTGAGGTAAGGAGTTCAAGACCAGCCTGGCCAACATGGTGAAACCCCGTCTCTACTAAAAACACAAAAATCAGCCAGGCATGGTGGCAGGCACCTGTAATCTCAGCTACTCAGGAGGCGGAAGCAGAAGAATTGCTTGAACCCAGGAAGCAGAGATTTCAGTGAGCCAAGATCGCGCCACTGCACTCTAGCCTGGGTGACAGAATGAGACTCTGGCTCAACAAACAAAAAAAAAAGAAAAAAAGAAACAATCTAAATTTCCAACAGTAGGTAAATGCTTTAAGTTTACTATTATATGTGTTATGGATAATTATTTGACTATTAACAATGACTATCAACATTTTAATCCCATGAAAAATAAATGCTTATGCTACATTGGTGTTTGAAGGAAGTAGGATTTTTAAAAATTGTATTTGGATTCCATGATCTAAGCTATGTATGTAGAAGAAAAATTCATAGAAAAGTCCTAAAAAGAAAGATACCAAATAATTAAGTTTTCTTTGAGTGGTAAGCTTAGGTATGACACTTTTTAACATCTCTCTAGGGGATTTTGTCTTTTTGGGGTGGGAATTGGATAATTTCTAGTATCCAATCCAATGCCAGCTTTCTTGTCAGTATACCCATCTTCCTGGTGGAGAATACCCATTTTCCTGGTAGAGAATACCCATTGTAGGTAGTGTTGGTGGGAGCAGTGCCACAACAAAAGCTGAAGGGACCAGATTCACCATTTCCTCTCCCTGGTACAGCCAGTGTATGAGCACATGACCTATGATTTGGATAATTAAGTATTTTCCTAGTATTTTGAATCTTGATCTAACGTCCCGAGGCTGTAAGTATGGTCAAAGATATTTACTGCAAGGAATCTTCATTGCACTGCTGATGGGTTTTTCTGATGATGTAGTTTCTGTTGCTATGGTTCTTGTAGCCAGCCATTCCCACACAACACTGGCATCAGTTCACTCTCACCCTGGGTCCCCAGCAGATCCTGGGTTCTATGTCCTCTAATATCCTTCCTGTAAACTCCCTTCTGCTTAATCTACTCAGATTTGGTGTTCATTGCTAACTCCAAGTAGTATAACTTATTTATTCTTTCTGTATTTCCACATTTTCTCTGATGAAAGCATGTCACTTTGATTAAATATATATATATATATTTTTTTTTTTTAAATTGAGACAGAGTTTCACTCTGTTGCCCAGTCTGGAGTGCAGTGGCACCATCTTGGCTCAGTGCAACCTCTGCCTCATGGGTTCAAGTGATTCTCCTGCCTCAGCCTCCCTAGTAGCTGAGATTACAGGCGCCTGCCACCATGCTGGCTAATTTTTGTATTATTAGTGGAGATGGGGTTTCACCATGATGGCCAGACTGGTCTCGAACTCCTGACCTCAAGTGATCCACCCCTCTTGGCCTCCGAAAGTGTTGGGATTACAGGCGTGAGCCACTGTGCTCGACAAAATAGAAGTTTTTAAATAGGAAAAACACTGCTAAATAATCCCCATATCACTTTTTGCTCAGCAGTTTTAGACAATGATTTAGTTAAAAAATAAAATCAGCTTCACATTTCTAGGCTTTAAAAAATAAATGTCATCTTTATGTAACGAAACATTATTTTTAAAAATAGATTTTAGAGAATAGTAAGCACAAATCCTTATAATGGAAAAATCAATAAATCACATCACTGATGGAAAATTAATGAAGCCATTAAAGTCACACATGAGTTTTTATTAAAGTCATATACTTACATTTTTAAAGCAAATATATTGACTAGTTCTTCTGAAAAATTGCTTGCAAAATGTAATTTCAAATGACCTTGACACTAAACAGCCAAAAAATATGCTATTTCTCCAATTCCTGATTAGAAGCATAAATGGCTTCATGCACAGAATCAATAAAAATTTGTGGGAATTAATTGCATTCCACGAAATAAAATTATAAAATGTTTTATGGCATAAGTTAATTTTCTAATCCCCCTGCCCAGTTTCCTATTCAAGGTACAAAAGTTACCAGAAGCAGACTTTCTTTATTAATAAGATAAAAATTTGTGTGGCTTTGTTATCAAGATAGTTTTGTTTTAAAAAGAGCTCCCTTAGGGTTCACTGAAAATAATTGCATATATATATATTTATATATATAATAAATATATAAATATATAAAAATATATTAAAAATATATAAAAATATATATTAAAAATATATAAATATATTAAAAATATATAAATAAATAAAAAATATATAAAAAATATAAAAAATATATAAATATATAAAATATATATATATATAAATATATATTTTTTTATTATTATTATTTTTTTTGAGATGGAGTCTCATTCTGTTGCCCAGGCTGGACTGCAGTGGCGTGATCTTGGCTCACTGCAACCTCCGCCTCCCAGGTTCAAGCAATTCTCCTGCCTCAGCCTCTGGAGTAGCTGGGATCATAGGCACATGCCACCTGACTCAGCTAATTTTTGTATTTTTAGTAGAGATGGGGTTTGACCAGGCTGGTCTCAAACTCCTGACCTCAGGTGATCTGCCCACCTTGGCCTCCCAAAATGCTAGGATTACAGGCATGAGCCACTGCGCCCAGCCTTCTTCCACGTATTTTTAGCATAGTTTTATTTGTGTGAACTATGGTACTCCATGTCCATTGTAAAGTCTTGATTTTCCTGTGAAGAGGGACTGAAAGATGAGTGGGGGAAATGATGCCTATTACCAGAAAGCGTACTTGTGAGGACATCTAATCCTGGACTGACCAATGCCTGGACCAAGTTGAGAAACCGACTTCTGCCTTGGGGGCCCCAATCCATCTCTGACATTGTCACCTTTTTTGCTGTCACCACTGGTTAGGATTCCCCCTCACTTCTCTCTTACTTCTCTGCTTAGGATTTTCTCACACTGTCACTTTCAGAAACAAGTACACTAAGCACAATAAGGAAATAAAAGTATCATTTTATTATTTACAAAATTCCGCCTGGTGTCATCTTGGGAACAACGCAATGCAAGTCATGCAGGCAGACAAATGAACTGGGGCTTTGCTTATGACCCATTCTAAGTTGACTGTAGTTTTGTTTTTTTTTTTCCAAATGCCAGTTTCTAGCATAAACAATGTGATATCAGTGTGTGTGTTTGTTTAAATCTACACTCTAAGACTGGTTTGTGCCCTAATTAGGAATATGTGTTTCAGGAATAGTTAGCTAACATTTAATGAAAGGCCACATTCCTGTCTCAAAAACAAAAAAACAAAAAAAACAAAAAAAGGCCACATTCCAAAGGTGACTACAATATCCACTTTAGCTCTGATCAACACAGAGTTTTGTAATTAGCATTTGGGATGCTAGAAATAGGTTTTGTTGATGAAATTAGTGGTGTTCAAGATGTAAGTGTAGATATATATAGAAAGTTGTGTCAATATGCAGAAATACAGAAACAATCCTCACCTTTGCATTAAAAGGGTCATCTTTGGAGTGGTATGAAGCTTTATTCTGATAAAGTTTGTATTCCACCCCTATATTAGTCCATTCTCACATTGCTATATAGAACTACCTTAGACTGGGTAATTTAATTCCATTCCATGAAATAAAATTATAAAAAGTTTTAAGGCATAAGTTAATTTTCTCACTCAACCCCCAATAAAGAAAAGAGGCTTAACTGACTCACAGTTCTGCAGACTGTATAGGAAGCATGGCTGGGAGGCCTCAGGAAATTTACAATCCTGGCAGAAGGAGAAGGGGAAGCAGGCATGCCTTACATGGCTGAAGAAGGAGGAAAAGGGCGAAGGGGGAGGTGCTACACACGTTTAAACAACCATATCTCATGAGAACTCACTCACTATCAGAAGAAAATAAGGGGAAATCCAACCCCATGATCCAGTCACCTCCCACTAAGCTTCTCCTTCAACATTAGGGATGACAACTCAACATGAGATTTGGGCAGGGACACAAATCCAAGCCATATCAGCCACTAATTTGGAGAATTCCTATTGCCTGTCATCTATAAAGTAACTGAATTCATCTCTGTTGTGTTGGTTACAATGAACTTTTCGTGCAAGTTGTGATTAGCACATTTGAAGGACAAAGTTGGGCCTTCATGGAGCTTACAAAACAAGTTTGTAATTTTTGTTTCTCTGTTTCATGCCAGTTTGCTAACAAATGTCTGCATATGTAGCAGAATTTAGTCTGAGATTTGCTCTCTTTATAAATCCGTTAGCAAAGTTGTGGCTAAGATCCTTACATCCCTCCTATACCCCTAAATATATATGGCTACTTATGGCGAAAAAGAACTCAGTAATTGCAAATGGCCAAATTGAGTTGAGTTCATTATTTTATTTTATTTTTTTAAACAGAGTCTTGCTCTGTCGCCCAGGCCGGGGTGCAGTGGCGCAACTGACTGCAACCTCCGCCTCCTGGGTTCAAGCAATTCTCCTGCCTCAGCCTCCTGAGTAGCTGGGATTACAGGCGCCCACCACCACACCCAGCTAATTTTTATATTTTCAGTAGAGATGGGGTTTCACCATGTTGGGCAGGCTGGTCTTGAACTCCTGACCTCATGATCCACCTGTCTCGGCCTCTGAAAGTGCTGGGATTACAGGCGTGAGCCACTGTGCCCAGCCTTGCTTGGGTCCATTCTTAACACCTATCTATCAGAATGGAACAAGGGCTAGAAGAAACGACATGAACTTTAACCATGGGCCTTGCTTCAAAGGGACAACCAAGTCATCAATAAGAGGAAATGATTACCAGAAAGTGATGACAACCCAGGAGAAAATGATCTTATCAATTTTGAGTGTGTAACCATTAGGGGTAGAATGGCTAAAGATAAGAACTATATATATGATATAAAGAAAAGATGGTTTCAAAGTATTGGTAAACTTTTATTTATTTATTTATTTTGAGATGGAGTTTCTCTCTTGTTGCCCAGGCTGGAGTATAATGGCTCAATCTCAGCTCACTGCAACCTCCACCTCTCGTATTCAAGAGATTCCCTTGCCTCCGCCTCCTGTGTAGCTGGAATTACAGGCATGCGCCACCATGCCTGGCTAACTTTGCATGTTTAGTAGAGATGGGGTTTCTCCATGTTGGTCTAGCTGGTCTCGAACTCCCGACCTCAGGTGATCCATCCGCCTCAGCCTCCCAAAGTGCTGGGATTACAGGAGTGAGCCACGACACCTGGCCCAGTATTGGTAAACTTTAAAAAATGTAATTTTAATTTTGCAAACATAAATCATTCCAAGGAGGAAGAAAGCAGGAGGTCCCTAAAGAAGCCATATGTAGGTCAGATGCGGTGGCTCACTCCTGTAATCTCAGCACTTTGGGAGGCTGAGGTGGGTGGATCACAAGGTCAGGAGATCCAGACCATCCTGACCAACATAGTGAAACCCCAACTCTACCAAAAATACAAAAATTAGCTGGGTGTGGTGGCGCTCACCGGCAATCCCAGCTACTCAGGAGGCCGAGGCAGGAGAATCGCTTGAACCCAGGAGGCGGAGATTGCAGCAAGCCGAGACTGTGCCACTGCGCTCCAACCTGGCGACAGAGCAAGACTCCAACTCAAAAAAAAAAAAAAAACAAAAGAAAAAAAAAAGAAAAAGAAAAAGAAAAGAAACCATATGTATTTTTTTTTTATAGACCAAATGTACGATTTTTTTTTTTTAAGAAACTATGTGGGCCGGGCACGGTGGCTCATGCCTGTAGCCCCAGCAGTTTGGGAGGCCAAGGTGGGAGAATCACTTGGGCCCAGGAGTTCAAGACCAGCCTGCGCAACGTTGTGAAATCCCACATCTAAAAAAATTTACAAAACTTAGCCAAGCATAGTGGTGTGCACCTGTAGACCCAGCTACTTAGGAGGCTGAAGCAAGAGAATAGCTTGAGCCCGGGAGGGTAGAGACTGCAGTGGGCCATGATTCCACTGCTGCACTGTAGCATGGGTGATGGAGAAAGACCTCGTCTTTTTTTTTTTTCCAAGACAAGAGTCTTGCTCTGTCGCCCAGAGCTGGAGTGCAATGGTGTGATCTCGGCTCACTGCAACCTCCGCCTCCTGGGTTCAAGCAATTCTCCTGCCTCAGCCTCCCGAGTAGCTGAGATTACAGGTGCGTGCCATCACTCCCAGCTAATTTTTTTTATTTTTAGTACAGATAGGGTTTCACCATGTTGGCCAGGATGGTCTTGATCTCTTGACCTTATGATCCATTCGCCTCGGCCTCCCAAAGTGCTGGGATCACAGGTATGAGCCACTGCTCTGGGCCTACATATGGTTTCTTTAGGGACCTCCTGCTTTCTTCCCTCCTTGGAATGATTCATGTTTGCAAAATTAAAATTACTTTTTAAAGTTTACCAATATTTTGAAGCTATCTTTTCTTTATATCATATATACAGTTCTTACCTTTAGCCATTTTATCCTTAGTGGTTACACACTCGAAATTGATAGGATCATTTTCTATAGGCTAATTTTTGTATTTTTATTAGAGATGGGGTTTCACCATGTTGGTCAGGCTGCTCTCAAACTCCTGACCTCAGGTGATCCACACCCATTGGCCTCCCAAAGTTCTGGGATTGCAGGCGTGAGCCACTGTGCCCAGCCTGGATTTCCTTCTTTGGAAAGGCTGAATACTGTTGCACTGTGTACATATACCATGTTTTCTTTAGTCATTCATCTGCTAATGGACACTTAAGTTGGCTTCATGTCCTGGCTATTGGGAATGATGCTGCAATGAACATGAGAGTGCAGATATCTCTTTGACATACTGATTTCACATCCTTCAGGTGTATACTCAGAAGTGGAATTGCTGGTTTATATGTTAGCTTTATTTTTAACTTTTTGAGATCCTCCTGCCTCGGCCTCCCAAAGTGCTGGGATTACATGCATGAGCCACTGCGTCTGACCTTTGATTTATTTTTAAGAGGTTTCTTATAGAAGATAGAATTACTCACTTATAAAACTTAATATTAATTTCCATTTATTAAGTGACTATAATATGTCAAGAATTGTATGTGGAACTTTACATATAATATTTCAATTATCACAAAATCTTTGAAAAGTGGTTAATATTATCATTTAGATTGTACAGATGATTAAACTGAGTAGTTGAAAGTTTCATAGTGTAGCATTTGCAATAAGTTCATATTATATCAAAATCCACTCTCTTTACAGAACCCTACAGTGTCTTTGTGTGTAGATGTGCTGTTTGTATTCTCATATGTTGGGTAGGTCTGTTCTCTTTGAGGTGCTGACTCATATTTGTAATTACACTTCTTTCTAATTTATTTCTGGTTGTCCCTAGACATTAGAATTAGATTTATTTCACTAAGCATTTTTTTTTTTTTTTTGAGATGGAGTTTCGCTCTGTCACCAGACTGGAGTGCAGTGGTGCGATTTCAGCTCACCACAACCTCCGCCACCCAGGTTCCAGCTATTCACCTGCCTCAGCCTCCCGAGTAGCTGGGATTACAGGTGTGCACCACCATGCCCAACTAATTTTTGTATTTTTAGTAGAGATGGGGTTTCACCACATTGGCCAGGATGGTCTTGATTTCCTGACCTCATGATCTGCCTGCCTCGGCCTCCCAAAGTGCTGGGATTACAGGCGTGCACTACCACATCCAATCTCACTCAGTATTCTTTAATGAAAGAATCGTATGATAATTTTTTAATCTTTACATTTTACTTTATAATATTGTACTATGCAAAAGCTCAAACTAATTGGTTTTTAAATTAAAATTCTTGGTGATGGCATTATCTCAAATTATGTTTCTATAAAATTGCATTAATACTGGTTGTGTGTGAACCTGACAAAAACAAGAAATGGGGAAAGGATTCCCTATTTAATAAATGGTGCTGGGAAACCTGGCTAGCCATATGTAGAAAGCTGAAATTGGATCCCTTCCTTACACCTTATACAAAAATTAATTCAAGATGGATTAAAGACTTAAATGTTAGACCTAAAACCATAAAAACTCTAGAAGAAAACCTAGGTAATACCATTCAGGACATAGGCATGGGCAAGGACTTCATGACTAAAACACCAAAAGCAATGGCAACAAATGCCAAAATTGACAAATGGGATCTAATTAAACTAAAGAGCTTCTGCACAGCAAAAGAAACTACCATCAGAGTGAACAGGCAACCTACAGAATGGGAGAAAGTTTTTACAATCTACCCATCTGGCAAAGGGCTAATATCCAGAATCAACAAAGAACTTAAACAAATTTACAAGAAAAAATCAAACAACCCCATCAACAAGTGGGCAAAAGATATGAACAGACCCTTCTCAAAAGAAGACATTTATGCAGCCAATAGACACAGGAAAAAATGCTCATCATCACTGGTCATCAGAGAAATGCAAATCAAAACCACAATGAGATACCATGTCACACCCGTTAGAATGGCGATCTTTAAAAAGTCAGGAAACAACAGGTGCTAGAGAGGATGTGGAGAAATAGGAACACTTTTACACTGTTGGTGGGACTGTAAACTAGTTCACCCATTGTAGAAGTCAGTGTGGTGATTCCTCAAGGATCTAGAACTAGAAATACCATTTGACCCAGCCATCCCATTACTGGGTATATGCCCAAAGGATTATAAATCATGCTGCTATAAAGACACATGCACACGTATGTTTCTTGTGGCACTATTCACAATAGCAAAGACTTGGAACCAACCCAAATGTCCATCAAAGATAGACTGGATTAAGAAAACGTGGCACATATACACCATGGAATACTATGCAGCCATAAAAAAGGATGAGTTCATGTCCTTTGTAGGGACATGGATGAAGCTGGAAACCATCATTCTGAGCAAACTATCGCAAGGCCAGAAAACCAAACACCGCATGTTCTCACTCATAGGTGGGAATTGAACAATGAGAACACATGGACACAGGAAGGGGAACATCACACACCGGGGCCTGTTGTGGGGTGGGGGGAGGGGAGAGGGATAGCATTAGGAGATATACCTAATATAAATGACGAGTTAACAGGTGCAGCACACCAACATGGCACATGTATACATATGTAACAAATCTGCACGCTGTGCACATGTACCCTAGAACTTAAAGTATAATAATAATAAAAAAAACAAAAGCAAAAAAATAAAAAAGTACTGGTTGTGTGTGGTTGTTGATTTACACTGCCTGTATGGTAAAACTTGGTATAAATTTTCTGGAGAACACTTTGGGAAGATGTGCCAAAACTTTAAAATCTGTATACTTTAAAAAAAAACCTAGTTACTCCAGAATATTTCAAACATATATAAAAGTAGACAGAATACTATAATAAACCCTCCTGTGTCTATCACTGATATGTTCTGGCTGTGTTCCCACCCAAATCTCGTCTTGAATTGTAGTTCTCATAATCCCCACGTGTCATTGGAGGGACCTGGTGGGAGATCATTGAATCATGGGGGTAGTTACCCCTGTGTTGTTGTTCTCATGCTAGTGAGTGAGTTCTCATGAGATCTGATGGTTTTATAAGGGGCTTTCCCTACTTTTGCTCGGCACTTCTCCTTGCTGCCACCATGTGAAGAAAGACGTGTTTGCTTCTCTTTCTACCATGATTGTAAGTTTCCAGAGACCACCACAGTTATGCTGAGCAGTGAGTCAATTAAACCTCTTTCCTTTACAAATTACCCTGTCTTAGGTATGCATTTATTAGCAGTGTGAGAATGGACTAATACAGTAAATTTGTACCCGGAGTGGGGCACTGCTGTAAAGGTACCCAAAAATGTGGAAGTGACTTTGGGACTGGGTAACAGGCAGAGGTTGGAACAGTTTACAGGGCTCAGAAGAAGCCAGGAAAATGTGGGAAAGTTGGAACTTCCTAGAGATTTTCAGGGCTTGGAAGACAGGGAAGATGTGGGAAACTTTGGAACTTCCTAGAGACTTGTTAAAGGGCTTTGACCAAAATGCTGATAGTGATATAAAGTCCAGGTTGAGGTGGTCTCAGATGGAGATAAGGAATTTGTTGGGACCTGGAAAAAAGGTGACTCTTGTTATGCTTTAGCAAAGAGACTGTTGGCATTTTGCCCCTGCCCTAGAAATCTGTGGAACTTTGAACTTGGGAGAGATGATTTAGGGTATCGGGTGGAAGGAATTTCTAAGTGGCAAAGCATTCAAAAGGAAGCAGAGCATAAAAGTTTGGAAAATTTGCAGTCTGACAATGCAATAGAAAAGAAAAACCCATTTTCTGGGGA
Source organism: Pan troglodytes (assembly GCF_028858775.2). NCBI lineage: Eukaryota > Metazoa > Chordata > Mammalia > Primates > Hominidae > Pan > Pan troglodytes. Next base: position 31,730,294 of record NC_072412.2, read on the forward strand.
GAAATTCAAGACTGTGGCAGAAATTTGCATAAGTAATAAGGAGCCAAATGTTAATCACTAAGATATTGGGGAAAATGCCTCCAGGGCATGTCAGAGAACGTCATAGCAGCCCCTCCCATCACAGGCCTGGAGGCCACTGAGGGAAAAATGGTTTCCTGGGCTGGGTCCAGGGCCCCACTGCTCTGTGCAGGCTGTGTCCCAGTTGCTGCAGCTCAAGCCATGGCTAAAAGGGGCCCAGGTACAGCTCAGGCCATTGCTTCAGGAGGTGCAAGCCCTGAGCCTTGTCAGCTTCCACATGGTGTTGGGCCTGCAGGTATGCAGAAGACCAGAATTGAGGTTTGGGAACCTCTGCCTAGATTTCAGAGGATGTATGGAAGCACCTGGGTATCCAGGCAGAAGTCTGTTGCAGGGGTGGGGCCCTCATGGAGAACCTCTGCTAGGGTAGTGTGGCAGGGAAATGTGGGGTTGGAGCCCCCACACAGAGTCCCCACTGGAGAACTGCCTAGTAGAGCTGTGAGAAGAGGGCTACCATCCTCCAGACCCCAGAATGGTAGATCCACTGACAGCTTGCACCTTGTGCCTGGAAAAGCCACACTCACCACCAGCCTGTGAAAGCAGCCTGGAGGGGGGCTGTACCCTGAAAATCCACAGGTGCAGAGCTGCCCAAGGCCATGGGAGCGCACTTCTTGCATCACTGTGACCTTGACGTGAGACATGGAGTCAAAGGAGATCATTTTAAAACTTTAAAATTTAACGACTCCCTATTGAATTTTGGACTTGCATCGGGCCTATAGCCTCTTTGTTTTGGCCAGTTTCTTCCATTTGGAGCAAGCATATTTACCCAATGCCTGTACCCGCATTGTATCTAGAAAGTAACTAACTTGCTTTTGATTTTACAGGCTCATAGGCAGAAGGGACTTCCCTTGTCTCAGACAAGTCTTTGCACTTGGACTTTTCGGTTAATGCCAGAATGAGTAAAGACTTTGGTGGACTGTTGGGAAGGCATGATTGTGTTTTGAAATGTGAGGACGAGATTTAGGAAGGGCCAGGGATGGAATGATATGGTTTGGCTATGTCCCCACCCAAATCTCATCTTGAATTGTAGTTCCCATAATCCCCATGTGTTGTGGGAGGGACCTGGTGAGTGATAATTCAATCATGGGGGCAGTTACCCCTTTGCTGCTGTTGTTTTTCTAGTGAGTGAGTTCTCATGAGATTTGATGTTTTCATAAGGGGCTTTTCCCCCTTTTGTTTGGCACTTCTCCTTGCAGCCACCATGTGAAGAAGGATGTGTTTATTTCACCTTCCATAATGATTGTAAGTTTCCTGAGGCCTCCTTAAGCATACCTAACTGTAAGTCAATTAAAACTCTTTCCTTTGTAAGTTAACCAGTCTCAGGTATGTCTTTATTAGCAGCATGAGAATGAACTACTACAATCACCCAGCTTCAACAATTATCAACTCATGGTAAATCTTGTTTCATATATACCCTTTTTTTATATATACCCTTTCATATATACCTTTTTTCCCTTTCTATATTATGTTGAAGTAAATCCTAGATACTATATCACTTCATTTCTTTTTTTCTAAAAAAAATTATATATGCCATGTTTATCATTTGCATTTATATTTTCAAATTTATACTGAATTATAATGTTCATATAGAAAATGTGGTGCTCTCTAAACTTTCACAAACTGAGCACACTGGGTAACTAATAGCTAGATCAAGAAACAGAAGACTTTGTATTCAGTAAATTTTTCAACATAGCTATTGTACTACTATTGCAAAAAACAAACAATAATTCTTTAATATCATTAAATATCCAGTGTTCAAATTTCCAAATGTCTTATAAATGTCACAATTTATTTTTTTACAGTTTATTTTTTTGACTCAGGGTCCAAATAGGTACACACATTGCAACTGACTGATTGGTTAATCTCTTTTAATATTTAGGTTTCTCCTCCATCCCTCATTTATTTCTTCCTTGGAATTTATTTGTGTGAAAAACCAAAACATGTTCCTATGTATTTCTTGTAAATTGATACTTGTATCTAGAGGCTCTTTCATATTCAGTTTAGATTTTTATGGCAAGATGACTACATAGGTGCTGGTGTATTCCTCTGTCAGTGAACATCTAATGCTTTATTCTCTCTCTTTGTGATGCCAGCAGGTACATATGTTCAATGTCTGGATCAGTTATTTTCATTAGGGTTTTAAAAATAATAATATCCTACTTTTTACATTCCTTCTTCATTTGTTAGCTGGACTACTTCTGTTCACAGATTACTATTTGATTTTCCACTGGTACAGTCTGTACAGAGCAGGCAGGATAAATGATTGATTCTTTCCTTTATTTGTCAGTTTTAAAAATAATGAAATGGTTCATTAGCAACCTCCAACAGTGATTGTTTTTCTTTTTATTTATTTATTTATTTATTTATTTATTTATTTATTTATTGAGACGAAGTCTCGCTCTGTCTCCAGGCTGGAGTGCAATGGCGTGATCTCGGCTCACTGCATCTTCCACCTCCCGGGTTCAAGTAATTCTCCTACCTCAGCTTCCTGAGTAGCTGGGACTACAGGCATGTGCCACCATGCCCAGCTAATTTTTGTATCTTTTTAGTAGAGACGGGGTTTCACCATGTTGGCCAGGATGCTCTGGATCTCCTGACCTCATGATCCACCCGCCTTGGCCTCCCAAAGTGCTGGGATTACAGGCATGAGCCACCGTGCCTGGCCGAATGTTTTTAGTTTTAAGCTATATTATGAGTCATGGATTTAAATATATTTTGTGTGTTATAATTCATTATTGAACTACTCAACAATAGGGGTTCATTAAATAAGTCATAGCATAACTACACAATAAAATAGCATTACATAGCCACTAAAATAATAATATCAATGTGTATTTATTCACCAGAAAGTTATTTATATTTTATTTAAAACTTATTTTTAAAATATTAAATGCATGCTCATAGTATCAAAGGTATTACAGTGACAGATTTCTCTCTCACCTTTGTTCCCAAGTCACCTAGATTCCCATCTGGAAGTCCTCTACCTTTGTGTAACCCTGTATATTCTTCCAGAGATTTCTAGAGCTGATAGTTCACATGGTATTTATTATTGTGGCTGTATTGGTTGTTAAAAATAATGAAACACTTCTATAAGGTTGCTATACAGTTGGTTCCCTGAACCTACCCCTTCCTCCTTGGGCACCCAAACCCTTCCCTGCCACCCCCAAGACCTTGCCCATCATCCATCAATTGAAGAGTTAATGCTTCACACAGCAGGCAGCATATGTGGTCCTATTCAAGCTACAGCCAGTATCTGTTCTCATTGGTCCTTGCCTGTCCTGTACAGTTGCAAGTATTTTAATATTATCCTTGGAGATTTCTATGCCTTTAGGAGCAAATTTTATATTATAAAACATTATGTTTTATAAAACAAATCTAAATCTAAATATATGAATATAATATGTTCTGGACTGATATATACCAAAGCATTATAAGTAAATTTTTCTGGTGGCATAATTATGAGTGATCTTTTATTCTTTTTAATCTTAACTGCAGTTCCAGATTTCTCTATAATGGGCAGATTATTTACACAGCAAAAAATTAAAGTGTATCTCTAAACCAGTTTTATTTCATAAAAAAGAATGGGGATGTCAACATTTTTCAATAGCTCCATCTGCTGGCCGCTGAATAAAGCTAATTTTAAATATCAAGTTTTAACTAAATGAGACAGCCAGAAGAAATAGAATTCCTGTGTTAGAGCAAAGTATGCTTCCTACATATCCATGAAGAGTAAGTATTAGGAGTCAATTTACTTGGAATAAGAGGTGATACAAACTTGGTTCCATATAGAGTGAGCTACTACCCTATGCTCAAAAACAGGCTGCTTGCCTAGAACAGAAACGTGAAACTGAAAAATTGTTTTGGAGTTTTTGGCCATCTTACACTGGAATGCTGATTTTTAAATTAAAAAAAATTTTTTTTTGAGACAGAATCTTGTTCTGTTGCCGAGGGTGGAGTGCCGTGGTACGATCACTGCTCACTGGAACCTCTCCTCACGGGGCTCAAGTGATCCTCTCTCCTCAGCCTCCCGAGTAGCTGGAATTACAGGTGCATGCCACCATGCCCAGCTAACTATTTATTTTTTATAGAGGGAGGTCTTGCTATGTTGCCCAGGCTGGTTTCAAACTCCTGGGCTCAAGCTATCTGTCCACCTCAGCCTCCCAAAGTGCTGGGATTGCAGGAATGAGTTACCATGCCCGACCTGTAGATTTTTCAAACAGTGCAAAAGTAAATAACATTGATTAGTGATTGCATGTGAATATATGTGAAACATATTATATTGAAGGAATTTATACACCTTTGCACAAATATTCAAAGCAGCCGTCTAAATTCTCCTTTCTCATTCTCCTTACTTTTCAAGTGAAATTGCTCTTGGTTCCATATCTCTTTATTATTTCCAGAAGTTAAACTGATGATAAATGCTTTCTTAAACCCAAATCTCTCTTTGGATGATAATGCAAGCTACAATATTTTGTGTAAAAATTTCTGACATCTATCTTTGGAACTCTTTAAAAAAGTTAGATGTATCAAATATATTCCAATATAGTTTCTGAAGATCTAGTTTACGGAAATTTCCCAGATGATTCTGGTATTCTTCCACTCCACTCCAGTTAAGAACCGCTGCCCTGGGACTGTAGATGAATGTGGCATCCTTTCAGGAATATTTGCATTGTAAAGAGGATCACAGGATGGGCACAGTGCCTCATGCAGGGGATTGATTGTGGAGGGAGAAATTTGAGGCACCAGGGGCTGAGTCTTGGATGAGGGTGAAGGAAACGAGCCCGTATACCATCTCTCAGCAGTAGTGATGTCATGAATGAAGGATCAACTTCAGGGGCTTGGAGTTTATCAAAATGCCTCACCTGTTTGCCTAATGCCTAAAATATCACAAAGCTAATTTCTGTTGGGCTTAGTTTCTCCTAATGGATACGAATGGGTTAGTTTTTTTTTTTTTTTTTTGAGATGGAGTCTCGCTCGGTTGTCTAGGCTGGAGTGCAGTGGTGCGATCTCTGCTCACTGCAACCTCCCCCTACCGGGTTCAAGCAATTCTCTGCCTCAGGCTCCCAAGTAGCTGGGATTACAGGCACCTGCCACCACACCTGGCTAATTTTTGTCTTTTTAGTAGAGACGGGGTTTCACCATCTTGGCCAGGCTGGTCCTGAACTCCTGACCTCGTGATCCACCTGCCTCGGCCTCCCAAAGTGCTGGATTACAGGCGTGAGCCACCAAGCCCTGCCTAACTTTTTCAAGTAACACAACCACATTCCAACATGTTTCCTGAGAATCCAATGCCTTAACCCAATAAATTAGTCTAGTGGGAATTTCAGCACTGTTGCAGGCTAACAGGGATCGTATTTTTGTCTTGACTAGCCTTTGGGACATACCTTGAATTATGTTGAACAGGTAATGTTTGTCTAGGTAGGGCCCAGTCTTATCATTTACTAATTAGCTGCCCAGTGTGCTCTACTATGTATAATATGATAAACATTTCACCACATTTTGGAAACCATGCTGTAGTGCAGCAAGGCTGTACTCAAAATGCAGTAGGGGCCATAGGGGTATATTTAGGACTGTCCAGGTTAATTGTGTGCATTCCTGATGTCTTTCAACTTCCTAACCTCAAATTTGGACTCTATTAAAAAAAGCCCAGGTAACTCAAATATGAGTGATGTGGCAGGCTGAATAATGGTCCCCTTACAATATCCATGTCGTAATCCCCAAACCTTTGAATATGTTATGTTACATGGCAAAGGGGAATAAAGGTCACTAATCAATGGACCTTAAATTAGAGATTATCCAAGTGGGCCCAATATAATCACAAGAGTATTAAAAGTGGATGAGGGAGTCAGAGGAAGAGCTGCGGTGACAAAAGCAGGTCAGAGAGACGCCATGGAGCTGGCTTTGCGGATGGAGGAAGGAGGATATGAGCCAAGGGATCTGGGCAGCCTCTAGAAGAAGGAAATAGTAAGAAAATGGATTCTCCTTTGGAGCCTCCAGAAAGACACACAGCCCTGACAACACCTTGATTTTAGCCCAGCGAGATACCTGTCAAACTTCTGCACTCCAGTAAGACAATAAGTTTGTGCTCTTTTAAGCCACCAACTTTGTGATAATTTGTTATAGTGACAAAGTAAAATTAGTAGAGGTGGGAACTACATTTGTGGTTATTCATAATCAAAGACAATTCTCCTAACCATTTCTGTATAAAACCAGCATTTGGACATAATTCCCACATAATTTGTCTTTCTTGGTGTAGAAAGCATTCACAACTGAGTTTTGAGTGGTTCACACTCTTAACTGTCTTAAACAATGTTGTGTTATGTTGCTCCTAATCAATTGCAACTTGGCTATTTTTAAAAATCCCAAACACAGAAGATTATTTTTGTTCAAATATCAACTTTAGATTTTAGTTTTCCCAAACAATATTGTTTTAAATGAAGGTTTATATTACTGATTTCTGTAAAGCCACTTGCAGTCATATAAAAGTATGCCCTTTTGTTAGAAACTATGCCTCATTAAAGCTTTAGGGTTTTTCCTCTGTCTGTCCTAATGGTAATTGCCCCATTGACCCTTACAATGTAGCTATTTTGAAGGCTATCTCCTTTCTGCCCACTCTTTTCTTGGGCTTAATCCTGTGGTGTTAGCAGCCTAACGTGGGCAATATGTATTCCGGGCCTCATTGAAATTCAAGGCATCATTTTATAAGAGAGAGGGTTAATGGTGAAACTGGCAAAACTGCTCACAAAGTTGACGTGACACCTTCAGCCCTTTCAGGACTCACTGCCATATACAAGATGTAGAGTGACATTCTTAAACAATTCATACATCCAATAAAATATTTACTGAGGCTTCCAGGTGTCATATAATGGGGATAAGAGCACTGAATAATTTATACAAAAACTCTTAGCTGGGCATGGTGGCTCACGCCTGTAATCCCAGCACTTTGGGAGGCTGAGGCAGGCAGATCACGAGGTCAGGAGATCGAGACCATCCTGGCCAACATGGTGAAACTCTGTCTCTACTAAGAATTACAAAAAATTAGCTGAGAGTGGTGGTGTGTGCCTGTAGTCCCAGCTGCTTGGGAGGCTGAGGCAGGGGAATTGCGTGAACTCAAGAAGGAGGTTGCAGCGAGCCAAGATCGCGCCACTGCACTCCAGCTTGGCGACAGATCAAGACTCCATCTCAAAAAAAAAAAAAAAAAAAAAAAAGAAAGAAAAAAGAAAAAAAAAATTCTTGCTTTCATCCTGGCTTTCTTCTGAAACTTTCTGGCTTCCTGGCTTTGGAGGTTTGGGAATTGAAGAAAATAAAGTAAAAAAGATAATAAAAACAACCAAAGAGGAAAGGTTTTTCTAGATCTAGACATCCTACTCTCCCATACAAGATTTATGTTGATGGAACAACGATGTAAAATAAGAAAATTCCTGAGATAATTTTAAAAAGAGGGCAGAAAAAACTCATAGTAGACTTCATCGAGGAATGTATAAAATGGGCAGAACCTGGAGTATTCAGTGGCAAAATCTTGGACATAGGAATACAGTAACACAACATATTGGTCTAGCAAGCACTGGAGGAGACTGAGGCGGAATTGTCCAGGGAATCCCACAAAAATGGAAATGAAGAGGTCTCAGTATCTCTAGGTGCCCGGGTCCGATGGAATCCCGATGTACATACCTTTTCTAACACAGTAGCATTAGTTTATATATCAGCATTACCTCTCTTTTGTTTCAGTTGATAAGTATCCTACTGTAATCCATTCATTCACCCTTTGCTTGTTCATTGTTGAAACAAATTCTCCCTGGAACAAAATTCTAGTAACCAAATACATCATATCGAGGGAAACTTCCTTACAGCAGGGATGGTATTAAAGTAAAAAGAGGAGGAAGTCCCTTCTTCAGCTCTGGCAGGGACCTGGCTGGGGAGGAAACCTTCCCGCAAGGTAGGTGATCTGCTGTGGTGACCAGGCTAAACCCACTCTACAGCTGCAGGAGGGACTGGCATCCCTTAGAGGTGAAGAGGGGAGGAGACCCACCTCCTGGAATGTGTCCCTGTGGTCTCCAGATGATTTCTTCCTCTAATAAGGACAATTCTGCCAAAGGAATGGAATGCTTCGTCACAGGCTCAATTACTCTGTGTCTTCGCCAGCCTACCACCTATAAACAATTCCTCAAATTAGGAAAGCGGGGAGATTTAATAAAGACATAACACGTAAAGTGTAGGAAAACTATTTGTATGGCATTCCGAGACGACTAGGTCAGAGTTAACAAGTAAGGAGCAAAGTAGTTAATAATACCAATTCTGTTTACCCATCACAACACCTGTGCTGAATGTCAGGGTTTAAAAAAATCTCCCAACCTTTATCTAAAAAGATAGGGCTACGTAACAATCGGTGTGGTTTTTGTCGGTAGAGGTCTAGGAAGCCGCAAGAGTAGTGGACGCCTTGACAGCTGCCCGTCTCGCGGGCCAGGCGGCGGCGTGCCCGTGTGACTGCGTGCGCGCGGACGGGGCGGGGCTGAGGAGGGACGTGCGCGCGCGCGGACGGGGCGGGGTGGAGCTCGGAGGGCGGACGCGCGCGGGGCCGTCTGGTCGGCAGGGGGCGCTGCGCACCCATGCCGCGCTCTGCCTGCCCCCGGGTGCTGTCCGCGGCGGTTCGATTGGAGCAGCCGCCGAAGAGCGCTTGGCGCCATTTTGAAGCGGAGAGGAGGAGGAACGGCAGGGCTGGCTGCGGAAGGGGGGGGGGGAGAAGGCGATTGGATGCGGCGGCGGCGGCGGATCCCGGAGAGCCCCGGAGTGAGAGGAGTAGCGAGTCGGCAACCCGGAGGTAGGAAACAATTCAGTTAACGGAAAGAAAATGTCTCTCTTCTCTGGCTGCGGCGCTCCATTTTTCAGCGGCCGCCACTGCCGCTGTGTGCGTGTGTGTGTGTGTGTGTGTGTGGCAGGGCTGAAGCGCCGCTCGCCTGGGTGCCAGGCGCGACTCGCCTCCCGGCATCGGGGGCTGCAGCGGGTGGCTGCCTGGCGGTGGCCCGGGGCGGGGGTCGCGGGGCGCGGGCCGGCTGCGCGGTGGGGGTGGGGAGGGCCCCGCGGCCGGCGCGCGCCTCCACGCCGCGGGCTCTGCCGCAGCCTCTGGAAATTAAACTTGCCGCTCTGATCCCGGCCGGGGCGGCGGCGGCGGCGGGCGGTGACCTTGCGCGCGGGCGGGGGTCCCGGGGCCGCCCGGCCGCCCGCGCCCTCCCGCCGCCGCCGTCGCCGCCGCCGCGCCCCTCCCCCCGCGCCCCGGCCGGCGGGCGGCTGTTTCCCGGGCGGCAGGCGGGCGGCGCGGTGCTCCTGTTGAATCCTCCCGCGGGCGGGCTTCTCCCCCTTCCGGGCGAGGGGCGGGCGGGGACCGCGGGTCGGGGCCGCGGGCGCTCTCGCCCCCGCCGCCGGGTCCCCGCGCGCCGCCTGGTCTCCGCTTCGGGCCAGGGGACGGGCTGAGCGTGACATTTTTGCACTGTCCCTCGCCGCTCGCCGGATGGAAATCGCGCTCACCGCGCCACCCCGAGTGGTCCCCCAGCAGCCAGTTGAGGAAGAGCCCAGCGCTGGCGTGGAGGGACTCCTCCCAGGCGACAACTGGGTTCTAGCTTTCCTTTCAGAAGGAACAGCGGGGAAAATGGTGTGCAATTGTGACTCGTTATTGTTTTTGCACTGTTATTTTAATGTTACTTTAAAAGTTTTCGGTCCGGAGAAAAACCTTGTTTGTTGTCGTTGCTGCTACTGCTGTTGGTTTTTGGTAGAGACGTGAAAGCTAACTCTTAAGTAGCTCGACAGTTATTTTGGACGAATGACTGAAACCAGAAACGCCGCCCCTCGCCTTCGGAACTGCAGGCTGCTGCGTTCCTTGCCGCGGACGGGGCGAGCTCCGGGAAGGGTTGGTAGAACAGCTACCCACCCACTCCACGCGCGTCTTCAACAGCCTCTCTCCCCCAGCGAGGGTTAACCCTTTTTTATGTCGAAGAAAGTGCTTCTCGTACTTTTAATAAGAGGTGATGGATGGGCAGTGGTGCCCAGACTGATCCTACCCTGTTGATGAAATAGTTTCGAAAACTTTGGGTATAGCCTTAATTTAGAGGGTTGGTCTGCGGTGTGGAGAGAGTTGGGTAATCCTATACTATCTTCCTAATGAACTTCAAAAACTCAAGTTGTGTTTACACACAGGAGGCGAGCTGTAAATAAATCGTAATTACCCAATGCTTGAACGGCAGTGTAGTCATTGTTCTCAGTTAACACATCCCGAGTTCCCAGACAGAACGTTTTTTATATTAACTCATGTAGTGGTCAGGTAAAGTAGTTAAAAGCCACAAATATGGACTTGAAAGACAGCTCTTTATGCAGTACACATGTCTGAGATGTTCGCATCTTTAGGGACAATAAAATGAGTATTCAATGGTGTATGCAGGTCAGTTCGTGGAACAATTAATCTTGTATCTCATGGTGATAGCAGAAAACCTAATTAAAATTTATAGTGCTGAATATGTAGGTGAAAATTACATGGGACCTTTTATGTGAAGATAGATTTAGTCTCAGAAACTTAACTGTAAAAACACATCTTAAGAACATTATTCCTTAGAAATAAAATTTGTACTTAATATACATTTACAAATATGTATAACAAGGTGCACTTTAGACTTTATAAAAATTACCAAAATAGTGACTTTTTCCTCCTTTTTCTGATGGTTTTAAAAATTGTTCTCAGCTGGCGTTTACTTCAAGGTATATTTTAAATGGGAAGGTAGTGTTTGTCTTGGCCTTTTTCTTTTTTTCTTTTCTCCTTGTTTCGGTTAAGGCTGATTTTCCCTATATTAACTTTTCTTTTACAGCAGCTTTTGTTACTCTTGTAGGCTTTGTTCTCTCGTGTTATGTCTCTCCCCTCTCCCCATGTTAGAGAGAGATGTGGTGATGATAGTGATTCTTGTTATGTGATGTTTGTATTAAGCTTATTTGTAATAAGATTCTACCGAGTTGGCTGTTGGATGAAAGTTGTTTAAATTGTTCTGCAGCTTTGTTTAACGAAGTAACATTTTGAGCAGTAGGCTTTATCAATAATTTGTTAGGCCTAAGATAAAGTGATACTCTGTATTAGGCAGGGCTTGCCCTGGAGAGGGGTGCAATGGTAGAAAATACCCAAAACTTTGTGGGGAAGGAATATTTCGGGAAGTTGTATTCTTTCTGCTTTACCTCTTGGGAAATTTAGAGACTGCCTTAGAACTAACAGGAGTGCTCAGTATGATTTGGCATACGGACTCTTGAATGACATGGACTGTATATAACGTATATTGGAAAAGAATACATTTGTGTTTCCTCTGTTAGTGTTAGAGAGCAACAAGAAAACTTGAGGATGATCTCCAACTCACTTATACATGAGAAATTAGGTTCAGATTTTAATTTCATTGATTTATCTGAGGTCACAGTCATATTCATATGGTGGAATTGGGGCAGCCCTTAGATATCCTGGAAGCTTAGAAGTTTCCCCATTGTCTTTTTTTGTTCTATTCAGGATTTAGCAATATTTATTAATAAAAATTCAGGGTAGCACATTACCCTCCATCCCCTTCTCACCTTTTTATTCATTTAACCAAGAATAAAGTTTTGTGGTTAGCCATCTGTTTCAGCGTCTGGTTTTTTAATAATTTCTGTTTAGGATTCAGTCCATTTAGGTTGTCTCAGAAGATAGCCTCTTGTAGGTCTCTGTCTCCGGGAGCCGTCTTTCTTTATGTAACATTACTTGACATGGCATTTATTTATTCTTTGTGAAACTTCTAAGAGTAATTTGGGAAAGTTAGTATTGACCTTTGTTTTGTTACAGGATATAGTGCGTGCATGAGTATGCGTGTATTTTTTCATTTTTAAACTCAGTTTGCTACACAAGTCATCTGTCACTTCTAGTTACAATAGGCGTTTTACTTGGTTTTCGTATTCCTGTTCGGGAATGTTAAAGATTCCAAAAATACTTAGTTTAAAAACAAGCCCAGTAGTTTCTCTGAGAGTGTATTTACTTTTTAAGTTTAAGAAGCTGCCAAATGGTTCGCAATTCTGACTCCTTGGAGAGTAGAGGTAAGAAGTCCTTTCCTCACACTGTTCTGTTATAACCACCTGATTCTAACCATTTCCCCCCATTACTTGAAAAAGCTTTTAGAATCCTTTCTCATTAATTAGTTCAGAATTAAGAATAAATTTGCTGTGTTGAGACTGTAATTGTTTTAGCTGGCATGAGTGATCGTGCACAGTGAAAAAATCATGATAAAACTTAGATGAATAAAATTTAGTTGTTCAAATCTTAAAGCCTTTGAGGTTTAAAAAGTATAATCATTGTGTTCTAATAATTAGACATTAATAATTAGTAATTAAAAATACTTGGTTTAGCTATGTAAAACTTAAAAGCTAACAGGCTTGGGGGAAAGACTGATTAAAGTAAGAAACTATTTTGAGGCATCTTTTTAAGGACTAAAAGTATTCCACTAGCCTGCCATTCTCTTTTTTGACAGATAATTACCTGATTCAATTAAAATGAACAGGTACAAAACTTCCATATACATACAGTACCAGGGATGATGCACTAAACAGGACTGAAGACACCCTGTCTTATAGAAGTGCAGAGTAGTGGTTGGCCATCCACAGCAAGGTGATGAGAGCTGAGACAGACCAGAGAGTAGGATCTCTGCTGTTACTTAGTTCCGAAGGAGCAGGCCCTCCTTCCTTTTCAGTGACAGTTGAGGTTGCTCTTTTTATGTGGGAGAGTGAAATTAGCCAAGATTAGATCCCATAAGGAGAAGGAGGGGCTCTTATAACCAAGACCATTGTCTTTCTCTAGAAGAGGATGGTTAGGGACCTGAAAAGAAATGAAATTTTGTGTTTCCTTAGGTAGGATAGGATTCTTTCTCCTCAGAGGTGATTTTAGGGAATTAATTGAAGATATTTTAAAGGAAAGCTCCATATCCCCAAAATATTATTTAGTAGCTGAAGTTCTACCAGGTAGTTTCAGTTAGCTTTCAGATATGGGATGCTTTGGGTTGGGTGTGGGGGTTAGAGTTGCAGGGGCAAGTTGCAGGGGCAAGATGCTGGGCAAATTGCAGGGGTGAGAGTTGCAGGCCTTAAGTACTCTATTAGGGGAATAGAGTACCTAAAGAATTGTGTATTTTAAGTTAAAAGTTATACAGGTATATGGTAAAAAAAAAAAAAAAATTAATGGTACAGAGAGTAAAAAATGTTACTTTTCTCCTCCCTCCACAGGTAATCCACTGTTAACAGTTTCTTAAAAATTTACTTTAAAAAAAATTGTACAAAGAGTATTGTTATACTGTTGTACTGTAATTTACTATTTTATTTATTTATTTTATTATTATTATTATTTTTTGAGATGGAGTCTCGCTCTGTTGCCCAGACTGGAGTGCAGTGGGGCAATCTTGGCTCAGCACAACCTACACCTCCTGGGTTCAAGTGATTCTCCTGCCTCAGCCTCCTGAGTAACTGGGACTACAGGCGTGTGCCACCATGCCCAGATAATTTTTGTATTTTTAGTAGAGACTGTGTTGGCCAGGCTGGTCTCAAACTCCTGACCTCGTGATCCGCCCGCCTCGGCCTCCCAAAGTGCTGAGATTACAGGCATGAGCCACCACGTCCGGCCTACTGTTTTATTTTTTAACTGTGATTTACTTTTTTCCTTAATTAAGTCACAAGCTCTTTTCATACTGGCACATACAGATCAACATAATTAAGAAATAATAAGAATATTTTATTATAACATAATTTATTTTTTCTGACTCCTGTTGAGTAGTAGTACTACGTTGTAATAGTTTACATTGACCAGCAGTGTATGAGAATGCCTGTGACATGTATTTACCAACATTGGACTTTAAAAAACTATATTGCCAATTTGATATATGAAATTTGTCTTGTTTTGGGTTTGTATTTCTTTGTGAGTGAAGGTAAACATTTGTTTATATGCTTATTAGGGGGAGGCCATTTGCAACATATTCTTTAATCAAGTGGTTTAATGCTAGTTTAATTTACTTGCTGCCCCCACCACCTACCTTCACCCTTACCTAAGAGCTAAGATGGTCTGAGAGAAGTGGGACTTTTAGAAGAGGAAAAATATTTTGGGGCTCATGGCACCTTGATGGGGAGCAATGCTCTGAATGGAGAGGCTACAGCACCTGGCTTTGAACAACTCTGGGTCAGTATGAGAGTATTGAAAGCCCTTGACTTGGTGTAAACATAAGGTAGAAGAGAAGCTGAAGCGACACACAGGAAGGGAGATTTGAGAGTCAGGGCAAATAAATTTTGTATAGAGTCAACCCCACCTTGTACCATCTGCTTATCCTGTCTCATCACTTCTCCCTCCCACCTTCAACTATCATTTCATTTTTATTCATACTGTCATTTGGTTTTCTCCTCTTTTCCTGTCAGGCATGGCAGCCTAGACCTGGGTATTTCAAATGCCCCAGAGATGAGGGGTGCTTAGTTTTTGGTTTTCTTTTTTTTGAGACGGAGTTTCGCACTTGTTGCACAGGCCGGAATGCAGTGGTGCGATCTCGGCTCACTGCAGCCTCGGCCTTGGCAGGTTCAAGCGATTCTCCTGCCTCAGCCTTCTGAGTAGCTGGGACTACAAGTGCACGCCACCACGTCCAGCTAATTTTTTGCATTTTTAATAGAGACAGGGTTTCACCATGTTGGCCAGGCTGGTCTCGAACTCCTGGCCTCAGGTGATCTGCCCGCCTTGGCCTCTCAAAGTGCTGGAATTACAGGCGTGAGCCACTGTGCCTGGCCTAAGTAGAAGCTCTTGAGCACTTTTTCCCCCTCTGTCTCTTTGGTACTATTCCTTTCAGCTTTCGACTCTCCTAGCCTTCTGGGGTAACATAAATAGGTCAAGTCTTTATAGCTGTAGTTGGAATTCGGAAGGTCACTGGCATTTAAGACTTGAACATAGGAGCATATATCACAATATATGCTCCTATGATATATCAGGATGTGATGCTTGATAAGTGGGGTCCCTTTCTAAGGAATGCAGAAGAGCATGGTGGTTAATTTAAGCATATAGACTTAAGAGTCAAGACAGCTTGGGTTTTTATCTCCTCTAGCTAAATGAGCAATTACCTAATCTTACTAAATCTCAACTTCTTAATCTGAACAGTGGGACTAACAGCAGAAACCTCATTTTTAAAAGCAGCTTTATTGAGATACAACTCACATACCATAATCCATTGAAAATACACAATTCATTATTTTTTAGGATACTCATAGGTTTGTGCAACCATCATCACAGTCTGATTTTGGAACATTTTTGTCTTCTGTGAAAAACGCCAAACCAAATGTAAATGAGTAGAGCCATTACGGAGAATATTATGGGGGCTCCTCAAGAGGTGAGAAGGGATAGAGAGAGGTTGGCTAAAGGCTACAAAATTTAGCTAGATAGGAAGAATAAGTTCTAGTGTTGTACTGGGTGACTACAGCTGACCCTTGAACAGCGAAGGGGTTAGGGGCACCAACCGCTGTGTAGTTGGAACTCCACATATAACTTTTATTTCTCTAAACTTTGGTAGTAATAGCCTACTGTTGATTGAAAGCCTTACTGATAACATAAACAGTTAACACATGGAGTGCAGTGGCACGATCTCGGCTCACTGCAACCTCTGCCTCATGGGTTCAAGCGACTCTCATGTCTCAGCCTCTGGAGTAGCTGGGATTACAGGCACCTGCCACCACGCCCGGCTAATTTTTATATTTTTGGTGGAGACGGGGTTTCGCCATGTTGGCCAGACTGGTCTTGAACTACTGACCTCAGGTGATCCGCCCGCCTTGGCCTCCCAAAGTGCTTGGATTACAGATGTGAGCCACTACGCCTGGCCTCCATTCTGTATTCTTAAAGCAAGCTAGAGAGAAGACAATGTTATTAAGAAAATTATAAGGAAGGAAAATATATTTGCTATTCATTAAGTGGAAGTGGATCATCGTAAAGGTCTTCAGCCTTCTTGTCTTCCTGTTGAGTAGGTTGAAGAGAAGGAGGAAAAGGAAGGATTAGTCTTGTTGTCTCGAGGGTGGCAAGGTGGAAGAGAGAGAGGAGGTGGAAGAGGAGGCAGGAGAGGGAGGCACACTGTAACTTTTACTGAAAAAAATCCATGTATAAGTGAACCTGCACAGTTCAAACCTGTGTTGTTGTTACATATTTTCAACTAGCTAGAAGAGAGGCTTTTGAATGTTCCCAACACAAATAAATGATAAATGTTTGAAGTGATGGATATGTTAATTACCCCGATTTGATCATTACACATTGTATGTGTTGAAGTATCACCATGTAACCCACAAACATGTACAATTATATGCTGGTTAAAAAGCATAAAAATAAAACCCCCGAACCTACTAGCTGTCACTTCCCATCACCCCTTATTTCTTTAGTGTTTGGGATAAGCCAGGTCAAATGCTTAGGTTGGTGCCAGAATGTAAGTACACAGAAAAAAAGCAGTTATAACTTTTTGCAGGGAGACTATGTGTGGCAAAGTCCATTTACATAGTTTTAGAGAATGCAAAAATGGGATAATTACTGAATGGATGTTTGCATACTTCCATACTGTGCAAGGATGTGGTGCACAGTGCTGGCTAGAGATACAAAGATGAAAGATATTCAATCAAGAGATGTATATTCAAGTGGGAGGAAAGAGGCTGGTATAAAAATACTTATAAAACAAGCCAGAGTATAGTTAGTGCCTTCAGGAAGGGCTCAATACAATATTTGGAATTGGAAACTTGACAAATGGAGATTAGTCATGTTACTCTGAGAGTATAGGAACTATGAAAAAATTCTTGAAGGAGCAACCATTTTGACCAAGTCTTAGATGATGGAAAGATGGGATTTCTGGCTTTAATGAAGAGTAAAGAATGCAATGCTTTTTGAAGTCTTAAATTATTTGTTTTTGTACCCTCATGCTGCTGCCAGATGATTGCCTCTGGAAGCTATTCCTACACCTTTTTTTGATGTTTCTAATCTGTTATGAACCTGGGGGACTAAATTAGTAAATAATCTTCTAGTGAGAGCCTGATGTCTGTTTGAAAAGGATACCAATATATGGTCTTACGCTGTCGTTTTGATATAGTTGCTTTTTTAGTTTATTCTGTGGGTCTTGGTTTCATCCCTGTTAATTGGTCTTACAGAATAAGTAATTCCTAGATAAATTAGCCTCATATACATGTCTTCTTCTCCAAGGCTTCTAGTAACAACTATGTCCCCTGACCATTCTCCTGAATTTCCCATCTTCTTTTTCTAGTGCACTGTTGGACACAACACCTCCAGTACAATATATCCCAAACTGATCTACCTTCTCTTACTCTTTAACATCTTTCCAACTTGTACCTTGATTAATAACAGATTTCTTTCTTAAAAAAAAAAATGTTGTAGGGGATGACATGACTAGGTTTATCATCATGCTAGAAACCTGGGAGTCATCTTGACTTCTCCGTCTCCCCTACCTCTCACATTACATAAGTTACCAAATCCTGTTGATTCTGATATAGTATTTTTAAAGGTTATTATTATTTTAAATTATATGCACATATATACTCCAAAAGTAAGACGGCAAAAAGAAAAAAGATACACAATAAAAAAACTCTCATTCCTTCCCCATTTGCCTCATTCCTAGACTCCTACAAAAGTTTATATATGTTAATGTTATGTTATATCCTTCTGGGGGTTTAAAAACACAACTATATAGAAGGAACCACATACTTAAACAAATAGGAACACACAGCATGGGATTTCCACAATAGAGGTATACACAGAGTCTGTGAGAAGGAGAAAGAACCACCATGCATTCCCTAAAAGAAGAGTTAGGTATTGGAAAAACCTTCCTATTAGGTCCTGAATAGAAGATGAAAAGGAGAACTTTGGACACGTGAATAAACCAAACTGAGCTGTTAATAAGCAGAGAACTATCAATTAGACACAGAGACAAAGGGTCTAACAATAGGATGCTAGAACATTTCATTGTTTGGGGGGTTCAAAGGACCTATAAGGAAATAAAAGAAAATGCTGGCAGCCACACACAGTGGCTTACATCTGTAATTCCAGCACTTTAGGAGGCCGAGGTGGGCTTCTTGAGGCCATAGACTTGCAGTTACTTTGGGATCTAGCAAAGATTTCAGCGCATTGTAGATGATGAATATTTATTGAATATGTGTAAGAATGTATATATACTAAACATATATGTGACAACCCAAGAAAAGGAAAATTAATACAATATTAAGCTCACAGATTTATTTAGAAATTTAAAATTTTATTTTTATTGAGGTGTAATTAAAATACAGTAAAATGTGCAGATCTTAGCTGTTCACTTTGATGAGGTGTGATGATTATACACATGTAACCAATAACCACAAGAAGATGTAGAGCATTTTTATTACCCCACAACGTTTCCTTGTTGCTCTCTCCATTCAATTTCTTTTGCCTCCAAACACTCTTTGATTTCTAAATGTAGATTAGTTTTGTTCTATCTTCATACAGTGTGTGCTTTTGTGTATCTGGCTTCTTTTGCTTAACATATTTTGAGATTCATCCATGGGGTTGGATGTATCAGTTTTTATTGCTAAGTAATATTTCATTGGGGGAATATTTCACAGTTTATCTTCTGTTGATGGACATTTGGGTAGAATCCAGTTTTTGACTATTATGAATAAGGCCTATACAGATCTTTTTGCAAGTGTGTGTTTTCATTTCTCTTAAGTAAATACCTAGAAATGGAATTGCTGGTTTGTAGGCATATGTGTGTTTAACTTTACAGGAAACTAGTTTTTCAAAGTGGTTTTTCTTTTTATATTCCCACCTGAATATATGAATGTTCTAGTTGTTTTACATCCTCACCAACACTTGGTTAGTCAATCTTTTTAATTTTAGCTATTCTAGTGGGTGTGGAAGGGTATCTCATTGTGGTTTTATTTTGGATTTCCTTGATATCTAGTGATGTTGAGCACCTTTTTGCATGGTTATTGACAGTATATTTTCTTTCGTAGGATGCCTCTTCAAGCTTTCTGCCCATTAAAAAATGGATTATCTTTTTACTATTGATATGCAGGAATTCTTAATGTACTCACGATACAAATTCTATGTCAGATCAGAGTATTAAGAGTATTTTCTCCTGTTTTGTAGCTTGCCTTATCTTTTTTTAAACAGTATTTTGATGAGTGGAAGTTTTAAATTTTGATGAAGTCCAGTCAATCAACTTTTTGTTTTATGGATTGTGCTTTGAGTTCTTTTTATTTTTTATTTTTTTGAGACAGCGTCTCACTCTCCCAGGCTAGAGTTTAGTGGCGCCATCATAGCTCACTGCAGCCTGGAACTTTTGGGCTCAAGCCACCCTCCTATCTCAGCCTCCTGAGTAGCTGGGTCTGCAGATAAGTGCCACCATGGCTGGCTCATTTTTTTTTTTTTTTTTTTGTATTTTTTGTAGAGATGGGGTTCGCCATGTTGCCCAGGCTGGTGTTGAACTCCTAGGCTCAAGTGATCCTCCTGCCTCAGCCTCCCAAAGTGCTGGGATTACAGGCATGAGCCAGCGTGCCTGGCCCTTTAATTTCTTTTTCACATGTTATTGCAGCATCTGGGATCTTCAATACAACATTGAAGAGAAGTGGTGAGAATGGCTGGGTGCAGTGGTATGGTCCTGTAGTCCCAACTACTTGGGAAGCAAGAGGATTGCTTGAGCCCAGGAGTTCGAGTCCAGCCTGGGTAACACAGAGAGACCCTGTCTCTTTAAAAAAAAGAAAGAGGCCGGGCGCGGTGGCCCATGCCTGTAATCCGAGCACTTTGGGAGGCTGAGGCCGGGGGGTGGGGGGTGGGGGGGGGTTTGGGGGTGGGGATGGGGCGGCAGGGGGTGCGGGGCTTGCAAGGTCAAGAGATAGAGACCATCCTAGCTAACATGGTGAAACCCTGTCTCTACTAAAAAATACAAAAATTAGTTGAGCATGGTGGCGTGCATCTGTAGTACCAGCTACTCAGGAGGCTGAGGCAGGAGAATTGCTTGAACCTGGGAGGCGGAGGTTGCAGTGAGCAGAGGTCGTGCCACTGCACTCCAGCCTGGCGACAGAGCGAGACTCTTGTCTCAAAAAAAAAAAAATTAATTTCAGTGTTAACATAAAATATGTTTTAAAATGATGAATTTTTTTTTAAATGAGAGTGAACATCCTGGTCTTGTTCTGATCTTAAGGGGGAAGGCATTTAGTCTTTCCCCAGTAAGTAGTATGTCAGCAGTGGATATTCTGTAGATTAAAAAAAAAGAAAATCAGACGAGATGTTTCCTTCCAGTTTACTGGGATTTTAATTAAATCAAATTAATTAATTTACTTTTTGAGATGGAGTCTCACTCTGTCACCTAGGCTGGGGTGCAGTGGTGTGATCTTGGCGCACTGCAACCTCCACCTCTCGGGTTCAAGCAATTCTCCTGCCTCAGCCTCTCAAGTATCTGGGACTACAGGCACCCGCCACCACGCCCAGCAAATTTTTTTGTATTTTTAGTAGAGATGGGGTTTCACTATGTTGGCCAGGCTAGTCTTGAACTCCTGACCTTGTGATCCACCTGCCTTGGCCTCCCAAAGTGCTGGGATTACAGGCGTGAGCCACCGCGCCCGGCCAGGATTTTTATTTTTAAATTATGAATGGGTGCTGAATTTTGTCAGATACCCTCTCTCCTTTTTGGTATTTATTGAGATTATTGTAGTTTTTAAATATTCCATTTTATTAACTTATTTAGAGACAGGGTCTCACTGTATTGCTCAGGCTGAAGTGCAGTGGTGTACCCAGTTCACTGTAACCTCAAATTCCTGGGCTCAAGCAGTCCTCCTGCCTTAGCCTCCTGAGTAGCTAGGACTACAGGCACATGCCACCGAGAACTTCCTTTAATGTTGCATAATGCATAGGTCTAGTAATAGCATCAGTTTTCATTACTTTAAATATATCTATATTTTACTGTCATTTTTCAAGGATATTTTTGCTGGATATAGAATTCTCAGTTGATGGTTTTTTTTCTCTTTTTTTTTTTGAGACAAGAGTCTCGCCCTGTCACCTAGGCAGGAGTGCAGTGGCACTATCTCGGCTTACTGCAGGCTCCGCCTCCTGGGTTCACGCCATTCTCCTGCCTCAGCCTTCCGAGTAGCTGGGACTATAGGCGCCTGCCACGGCGCCCAGCTAATTTTTTGTATTTTTAGTAGAGACGGGGTTTCACCGTGTTAGCCAGGATGGTCTCGATCTCCTGACCTCGTGATCCGTCTGCCTTGGCTTCCCAAAGTGCTGGGATTACAGGCGTGAGCCACCGCGCCCAGCCTCAGTTTTTTTCCTTTAATCACTTTAAAGATGTCATTTTATTCTTCTCTGGTCTCCATTGTTTCTTCAACTTTCAACAATTTGATGTTGAAAGTTATTGTCATATAAATATAACATTCATATTGAGTAGGATAAAGTTATATTGAATTTGTGAATTGTTTTTGTATTCTGTTTGGAGTTTGCTGAGCTTATTTTTATTTTTATTTTTTTTGCGAGATTGCATCTTGTTTTGTCACCCAGGCTGGAGTGCAGTGGCGTGATCTCAGCTCACTGCAACCTCTGCCTCCTGGATTCAAGCAATTCTCCTGCCTCAGCCTCCCGAGTAAGCTGGGATTACAGGTGCATGCCACCATGCCCAGCTAATTTTTCGTATTTTTAGTAGAGATGGGGTTTCACCAGGTTGGTCAGGCTGGTCTTGAACTCCTGACCTTGTGATCTGCCCGCCTTGGCCTCCCAAAGTGCTGGGATTACAGGCGTGGGATTACCACACCTGGCCTATTTGATTTGTAAGTTGATACTTTTTCCCAAAATTTGGTACATTTTAGACCTTACTTAAAAAATATCGGCCGGGCGCGGTGACTCATGCCTGTAATCCCAGCACTTTGGGAGGCCAAGGCGGATGGATCATGAGTTCAGGAGATCTGGACCATCCTGGCTAACATGGTGAAACCCCGTCTACTAAAAATACAAAAAGAAATTAGCCAGGCGTGGTGGCGGGTGCCTGTAGTCCCAGCTACTTGGGAGGCTGAGACAGGAGAATGGTGTGAAACTGGGAGGCGGAGCTTGCAGTGAGCCGAGATTGTGCCACTGTGCTCCAGCCTGGGTGACAGAACGAGACTCTGTCTCAAAGAAAAACAAAAACAAAACCTTTTCTGCCCCATTCCTCTGTTTTTCCTCTTGAGATTCTGCTTACACATTATTCTGTTTAAAATTGGTCCATGAGTATGTATTAATTTTTTTCTCTGTTTTTCAGAGACTCTTTTAAATGTTGTATCTAATGTGCAGTGAAGCCTGTTTTCAACGAATGCACCCTTCAGTTACAGTATTTTGTTTAAAAAATTCCATTTATCTGCCAAGATTCCCCATTGTGACCATATTTTTCTTTTAAGTCTTTGAATGTATTCATAATAGCTGTTTTGAAGTCCTTGTTTATTCCTCTGTCTGTATTAATGGACTTTTGACTCTTTTTTCCCCCGTGATAGTAGGTCACATTTTCCTGCTTCATTTCATAAATACAAAATTTTTGTTGTAGAGTGGATATGATACATCATATCTCTAAACTCTTTTTATCTTCCCTTGATGAATGTTAAAATTAGTGGCTGATTATATTGAATTTTTGGAACCTTGGTCTTCTGTTTTAAGATGGGTCTATAGAAAGTCTGAGGTGTTGGCCAGGCGTGGTGGCTCATGCTTGTAATCCCAGCACTTTGGATGGCCGAAGTGGGTGGATCACTTGAGGTGTCAAGAGTTTGAGACCAGCCTGGCCAATGTGGCAAAACCCTGTCTCTACAAAAATACAAAGATGAGCCGGGTGTGATGGCAGGTGCCTGTAATCCCAGCTGCTTGGGTGGCTGAGGCAGGAGAATCACTTGAACCTGGGAAGCAGAGGTTGCAGTGAGCTGAGATGGTGCCACTGCACTCCAGCCTGGGCAACAGAGTGAGACTTCGTCTTCAAAACAAAACAAAAAAATTTGAGGTGTTTACCAAGCCCTTCTCACTTGTCCAAACTTAAAGCTCATGTGTTCTCCGCAGTGGACAGCAGCTAAAATTGCTGCTGAGTTCTTTGAGCTTTTTAGTTGTTGTTTTCTTCTGGGATCCTTGGAGTCTTCCCTGAGCATATGAAGTTCGGGGATCAGCAAATAATTTGAAGGAGTTTATATTTTTATATTAGTATTTGAGGCTTCCCTACCGTAGCTCTCTCCTTTGAATTTTCCCTTTGATTTTCTAGCCACTTTGTAGCCTTGAATAAAACAGCTTTCTGCTTGAGCTCTATCTGCCCTATGCTGTTGCAAACTGGGAGTGTCCTCAGGAGTAATGCTGTACAAATTTGAATCTCCTCCACTGTACTTCCCCTTCTTTCATGGTCAGATCTCCAGTTTCTACTTGCTCTTGATTGCTTTCCTCTGTTTTCAAGTCATTCTTTAAAGTATTTTTTTCCCAGGGTTTATAATTGCTATTTGTGGAAAGATTATTTCAGTGAGTTTGCTGAATTCTATTCCACCATGTCCAGAACTGTTCACACTCATTTTCATTCATTTTAAACTGGGCGTTAAACACAGTTGCTAACTTAATACACACCTTGTTTTAGAATAAGATAGAAACTCAGTGTTGTTTCAGTCACATACACTTGATAAGAATAGGTTATTTGATGGAAAGCTAAGAGCTAATGAATGTTTATGAAGGCTGGTGAAAGGGATAGCCATATTTCTACTGTTGTCTCTTTTCCTCTTTATTAGCAGCAACCTGATAGACAGCAGTGGGACACATGGTACCAGATGATACTGGAAGAAAATATCATTTTTCAGCTGTCTTTGACCTTTACCCCTCTTGATATTTCTACTCTGAGGAAAAAATACTAAAATGTAATTGTTTGTCTCAACTGCTTCTGTCTAAAAATAGATAGGGCTGTTGGACATTTATCTTTAAATGGTTAGGTAGGACCAGCTGAAGTCCAAAAGACCCTTTAGGATCATTTTACAAATATTTGTTTATGGCTCTGACTTTAGCTAAGCAGATTAAAGAAAAGGTATATTCAAGAGGGAACTAGATTGAATTGGTTTTAGAGATGGCACATACATCTTTTAATAAGTTGGTTCTTTTGTATTGCCAGCACAAGTATAAGGGACAGTGTAGTTTAAATGCATTTATTAAAGTTGATTTTTCTTTTGAATTTGAACATTGCCCATTTTGTTTTAATGTAAATGTAACTGTAAGAACTTAGGTTTTAATATTTGATCTTGCTCCTTTAGGAAGTGAATGCATTCAAAACAATGTTTTTCAGTTAAATTCTTTTTTTTTTAAATCCTTGTCTTTTTTAAAAAATTATACTTTAAGTGCTAGGGTACATGTGCACAGCGTGCAGGTTTGTTACATATGTATACATATACCATGTTGGTGTGCTGCACCTGTTAACTCGTCATTTACATTAGGTATATCTCCTAATGCTATCCCTCTCCCCTCCCTTCCCTTCACCCCACTACAGGCCCTGGTGTATGATGTTCCCCACCCTGTGTCCAAGTGTTCTCATTGTTCAATTCCCACCTATGAGTGAGAACATGTGGTATTTGGTTTTCTGGCCTTGCAATAGTTTGCTCAGAATGATGGTTTCCAGCTTCATCCATGTCCCTACAAAGGACATGAACTCATCCTTTTTAAATAGCTACATAGTATTCCATGGTGTATATGTGCCACATTTTCTTAATCCAGTCTATCTTTGATGGACATTTGGGTTGGTTCTAAGTGTTTGTATTGTGAATAGTGCCGCAATAAACATACATGTGCATGTGTCTTTATAGCAGCATGACTTATAATCCTTTGGGTATATACCCAGTAATGGGATGGCTGGGTTAAATGGTATTTCTAGTTCTAGATCCTTGAGGAATCGCCACACTGTCTTCCACAATGGTTGAACTAGTTTACAGTCCCACCGACAATGCAAAAGTGTTCCTATTTCTCCACATCCTCTTCAGCACCTGTTGTTTCCTGACTTTTTAAAGATCGCCATTCTAACTGGTGTGACATGGTATTTCATTGTGGTTTTGATTTGCATTTCTCTGATGGCCAGTGATGAGCATTTTTTCCTGTGTCTGTTGACTGCATAAATGTCTTCTTTTGAGAATTGTCTGTTCATATCCTTTGCCTACTTTTTGATGGGGTTGTTTGATTTTTTCTTGTAAATTTGTTTAAATTCTTTGTAGATTCTGGATATTAGCCCTTTGTCAGATGGGTAGATTGTAAAAACTTTCTCGCATTCTGTAGGTTGCCTGTTCACTCTGATGATAGTTTCTTTTGCTGTGCAGAAGCTCTTTAGTTTAATTAGATCCCATTTGTCAATTTTGGCATTTGTTGCCATTGCTTTTGGTGTTTTAGTCATGAAGTCCTTGCCCATGCCTATGTCCTGAATGGTATTACCTAGGTTTTCTTCTAGAGTTTTTATGGTTTTAGGTCTAACATTTAAGTCTTTAATCCGTCTGGAATTAATTTTTGTGTAAGGTGTAAGGAAGGGATCCAGTTTCAGCTTTCTACATATGGGCTAGTCAGTTTTCCCAATACCATTTATTAAATAGGGATTCCTTTCCCCATTTCTTGTTTTTGTCAGGTTTGTCAAAGATCAGATGGTTGTAGATGTGTGGTATTATTTCTGAAGGCTCTGTTCTGTTCCATTGGTCTATATCTCTGTTTTGGTACCAGTACCATGCTGGTTTGGTTACTGTAGCCTTGTAGTATAGTTTGAAGTCAGGTAGTGTGATGCCTCCAGCTTTGTTCTTTTGGCTTAGGATTGTCTTGGCAATGTGGGCTGTTTTGTGGTTCCATATGAATTTTAAAGTAGTTTTTCCCAATTCTGTGAAGAAAGTCATTGGTAGCTTGATGGGGATGGCATTCAATCTATAAATTACCTTGGGCGGTATGGCCATTTTCACAGTATTGATTCTTTCTATCCATGAGCATGGAATGTTCTTCCATTTGTTTGTGTCCTCTTTTATTTCGTTGAGCAGTGGTTTGTAGTTCTCTTTGAAGAGGTCCTTCTCATCCCTTGTAAGTTGGATACCTAGGTATTTTATTCTCTTTGAAGCAATTGTGAATGGGAGTTCACTCATGATTTGGTTCTCTTTTTGTCTGTTACTGGTGAATAGGAATGCTTGTGATTTTTGCACATTGATTTTGTATCCTGAGACTTTGCTGAAGTTGCTTATCAGCTTAAGGAGATTTTGGGCTGAGACGATGGGGTTTTCTAAATATACAATCATGTCATCTGCAAACAGGGACAATTTGACTTCCTCTTTTCCTAATTGAATACACTTTATTTCTTTCTCTTGCCTGATTGCCCTGGCCAGAACTTCCAACATTATGTTGAATAGGAGTGGTGAGAGAGGGCATCCCTGTCTTGTGCCAGTTTTCAAAGAGAATGCTTCCAGTTTTTGCCCATTCAGTATGATATTGGTTGTGGGTTTGTCGTAAATAGCTCTTCTTATTGTGAGATACGTCCCATCAATACCTAGTTTATTGAGAGTTTTTAGCATGAAGGGCTGTTGAATTTTGTCAGAGGCCTTTCTGCATCTATTGAGATAATCATGTGGTTTTTGTCTCTGGTTCTGTTTGTATGCTGGATTACGTTTATTGATTTGCGTATGTTGAACCAGCCTTGCATCCCAGGGATGAAGCCAACTTGATCATGGTGGATAAGCTTTTTGATGTGCTGCTGGATTTGGTTGGCCAGTATTTTAGAGGATTTTTGCATCGATGTTCATCAGGGATATTGGTCTAAAATTCTCTTTTTTTGTTGTGTCTCTGCCAGGCTTTGGTGTCAGGATGATGTTGGCCTCATAAAATGAGTTAGGAAGGATTCCCTCTTTTTCTGTTGATTGGAATAGTTTCAGAAGGAATGGTACCAGCTCCTCTTTGTACCTCTGGTAGAATTTGGCTGTGAATCCATCTGGTCCTGGACTTTTTTTGGTTGGTAGGCTATTATTGCCTCAATTTCAGAGCCTGTTATTGGTCTATTCAGGGATTCAACTTCTTCCTGGTTTAGTCTTGGGAGGGTGTATGTGTCCAGGAATTTATCCATTTCTTCTAGATTTTCTAGTTTATTTGCATAGAGGTGTTTATAGTATTCTCTGATGGTAGTTTGTATTTCTGTGGGATTGGTGGTGATATCCCATTTATCATTTTTTATTGCATCTATTTGATTCTTCTCTCTTTTCTTCTTTGTTAGTCTTGCTAGCAGTCTATGAATTTTGTTGATCTTTTCAAAAAACCAGCTCCTGGATTCATTGATATTTTGAAGGGTTTTTTGTGTCTCTATCTCCTTCAGTTCTGCTCTAACCTTAGTTATTTCTTGCCTTCTGCTAGCTTTTGAATACGTTTGCTTCTCTAGTTCTTTTAATTGTGATGTTAGGGTGTCAATTTTACATCTTTCCTGCTTTCTCTTTTATAGCATTTAGTGCTATAAATTTCCCACTACACCCTGCTTTAAATGTGTCCCAGAGATTCTGGTATGTTGTGTCTTTGTTCTCATTGGTTTCAAAGAATATCTTTATTTCTGCCTTCATTTCGTTAAATGTACCCAGTAGTCATTCAGGAGCCGGTTGTTCAGTTTCCATGTAGTTGAGTGGTTTTGAGTGAGTTTCTTAATCCTGAGTTCTAGCTTGATTGCACTGTGGTCTGAGAGACAGTTTGTTATAATTTCTATTCTTTTACATTTGCTGAGGAGTGCTTTACTTCCAACTGTGTGGTCAATTTTGGAATAAGTGCGATGTGGTGCTGAGAAGAATATATATTCTGTGGATTTGGGGTGGAGAGTTCTGTAGATGTCTGTTAGGTCTGCTTGGTGCAGAGGTTAGTTCAAGTCCTGGATATCCTTGTTAACTTTCTGTCTTGATCTGTCTAATATCGATAGTGGGGTGTTAAAGTCTCCCATTATTATTGTGTGGGAGTCTAAGTCTCTTTGAAGGTGTCTAAGGACTTGCTTTATGAATCTGGGTGCTCCTGTATTGGGTGCATATATATTTAGGATAGTTAGCTCTTCTTGTTGAATCGATCCCTTTACCATTATTTAATGGTCTTCTTTGTCTCTTTTGATCTTTGTTGGTTTAAAGTCTGTTATCAGAGACTAGGATTGCAACCCCTGCTTTTTTTTTTTTTTTTTTTTTCCATTTGCTTGGTAGATCTTCCTCCATCCCTTTATTTTGAGCCTGTGTGTGTCTCTGCATGTGAGATGGGTCTCCTGAATACAGCATACTGATGGGTCTTGACTCTTTATCCAATTTGCCAGTCTGTGTCTTTTAATTGGAGCATTTAGCCCATTTACATTTGAGGTTAATATTGTTATGTGTGAATTTGATCCTGTCATTATGATGTTAGCTGGTTATTTTGCTCATTAGTTGATGCAGTTTCTTCCTAGCATTGATGGTCTTTACAATTGGCATGTTTTTGCAGTGGCTGGTACTGGTTGTTCCTTTCCAGATTTAGTGCTTCCTTCAGGAGCTCTTGTACGGCAGGCCTGGTGGTGACAAAATCTCTGAGCATTTGCTTGTCTGTAAAGGATTTTATTTCTCCTTCACTTATGAAGCTTAGTTTGGCTGGATATGAAATTCTGGGTTGAAAATTCTTTTCTTTAAGAATGTTGAATATTGGCCCCCACTCTCTTCTGGCTTGTAGAGTTTCTACTGAGAGATCTGCTGTTAGTCTGATGGGCTTCCCTTTGTGGGTAACCCGACCTTTCTCTCTGGCTGCCCTTAACATTTTTTCCTTTGTTTCAACTTTGGTGAATCTGACAATTGTATGTGTTGGAGTTGCCCTTCTCGAGGAGTATCTTTGTGGCGTTCTCTGTATTTCCTGAATTTGAATGTTGGCCTGCCTTGCTAGGTTGGGGAAGTTCTCCTGGATAATATCCTGAAGAGTGTTTTCCAACTTGGTTCCATGCTGCCTGTCACTTTCAGGTACACGAATCAGATGTAGATTTGGTCTTTTCACATAGTCCCATATTTCTTGGCTTTGTTCGTTTCTTTTTACTGTTTTTCCTTTAAACTTCTCTTCTTGCTTCATTTCATTCATTTGATCTTCAGTCACTCATACCCTTTCTTCCACTTGATCAGATCGGCTACTGAAGCTTGTGCATTCATCACGTAGTTCTCGTGCCATGGTTTTCAGTCCATCAGGTCATTTAAGGTCTTCTCTACACTGTTTATTCTAGTTAGCCATTCGTCTAATCTTTTTTCAAGGTTTTTAGCTTCTTTGCGATGGGTTCGAACATCCTCCTTTAGCTTGGAGAATTTTGTTATTACCGATCATCTAAAGCCTTCTTCTCTCAATTTGTCACAGTCATTCTCCGTCCAGCTTTGTTCCATTGCTGGCGAAGAGCTGCGTTCCTTTGGAGGAGAAGAGGTGCTCTGAGTTTTAGAATTTTTCAGCTTTTCTGCTCTGGTTTCTCCCCATCTTTGTGGTTTTATCTACCTTTGGTCTTTGATGATGGTGACGTACAGATGGGTTTTGGTGTGGATGTCCTTTCTGTTTGTTAGTTTTCCTTCTAACAGTCAGGACCCTCAGCTGCAGGTCTGTTGGAGTTTGCTGGAGGTCCACTCTAGACCCTGTTTGCCTGGGTATCACCAGTGGAGGCTGCAGAACAGCAAATATTGCAGAACGGCAAATGTTGCTGCCTGATCCTTCCTCTGGAAGCTTTGTCTCAGAGCGGCACCTGGCTGTATGAGGTGTCAGTCGGCCCCTACTGGGAGGTGTCTCCAGTTAGGCTACTCGGGGGTCAGGGACCCACTTGAGGAGGCAGCCTGTCCATTCTCAGAACTCAAACTCTGTGCTGGGAGAACCACTACTCTCTTCAAAGCTGTCAGACAGGGACGTTTAAGTCTGCAGAAGTTTCTGCTGCCTTTTGTTCAGCTATGCCCTGCCCCCAGAGTTGGAGTCTGCACAGGCAGGCCTCCTTTAGCTGGGGTGGGCTCCACCCAGTTCGAGCTTCCTGGCCGACTTGTTTACCTACTCAAGCCTCAGCAATGGCGAATGCCCCTCCCCCAGCCTCACTGCCGCCTTGCAGTTCGATCTCAGACTGCTGTGCTAGCAGTGAGTGAGGCTCCGTGGGTGTGGGACCCGCTGAGCCAGGTGCGGGATATAATCTCCTGGTGTGCCGTTTGCTAAGACCTTTGGAAAAGCACAGTAGCAAGGTGGGAGTGTCCTGATTTTCCAGGTACTGTCTGTCATGGCTTCCCTTGGCTAGGAGAGGGAATTCCCCAACACCTTGCGCTTCCCGGGTGAGGCGATGCCTTGCCCTGCTCCGTGGGCTGCACCCACTGTCCGACAAGCCCCAGTGAGATGAACCCGGTACCTCAGTTGGAAATGCAGAAATCACCCGTGTTCTGCATCGCTCCCGCTGGGAGCTCTAGACTGGAGCTGTTCCTATTTGGCCATCTTGAAGAGGGATCTTCAGTTAAATTCTTAAGTATTTTTGCTGATGGAAGGAAAGCCAGTGCATGATTACCACAAAAGGGCTGAATATGTTCACCTGCCTCTTCTCTACCTGATGTAACCCCAACTGACTTTTAAAAAGTTGCAAAAATTTTGTTGGGGTTATATGAGGTGGAGAGGAGACAGGTGGACATATTCACCCCTTTATATAGTAGTCTAACCCTAAATTACATTTCCATCTCTGTCAGCTAGGGTTTGATTAAAGAAGCAAAATTATTGTGTTTAAGAGATTTATTACAGTGATTAATACATATATATTTTTAACGAATTGTAGGAAGCGTTTGTATGCTTCTGAGTCTGGTGCTAGACTTGAAGTTGTTAGGGCTGGCAGTTGGGAAGGGACGATAGACATGAAGTGGGGGAGATCATGGTTAAACTGGAACCTACAGAGATTTGGAAGTCATGGAAGTGAGCTGACCCATAAGCTCAAACTTGAACCTGCATTGTTGTCTCACTGCTTCTGAACCTGCAACTTCGATGATGTGGGCAGTAGATATGGCACACTTTACCATGGAACTGCACACAAACTGGTCCCAGGATTATTTGGAGAAGTTGGAGAACGAGATTTGATAGGCACTGGAGGAGCTGTGAGCTCAGTTGCTACCCTATGCCACCGAAGGTGAACCAAAAGATCTATGACAACATGTGAGAAAGTGGCAGTGCTTATCTTATGTTGACCTACTGAACACAAACGTGGCTACTGCTTCACTTTTGTCTTCTAAATTTCATGGAAATTTCTTTTGAGGTGAACCCTAACTCACACCCATTCATGCAAAAGAATTTAGAGAAGGGTAGTTGCTACCTAGCTAGGTTGATACAATACAAAGCCATCACAGTTCACCCTCTTGTCATACACATCTCTTTTAATCATATTTAATTTGCAAATAAAGGTGGTTGGAAAATTGTACTTTTGCTGTGCATAGTGCAACTATCCTTAGTTCAAATAACACATAAATCCTCTCCTTAAGAGAGGCTCCAAATCCCTTTATCCGTTGTTGGATTAATTTTTCTTTTACCTGAGTCACATTTTGTATTTAATTTAAATACTGAAATATGAGGCTAGCTACTATTAGATTGTTGTAGAAAAGGTGAGAAAAGAATAAATTGGTTAATTATATACAGAGTTTTTTTTACATTAAGAGGAAAATACTTATTAGAGTTCTTACTTCTGCATCAAGTTATGTGCTTGTAGTTGTTATCTGTAATTACCTTCTTCCACTGCCATTCCATGTTCCCTCTGTCTTTGGCTAACAACTCAGTTAGTTGTGGTTTCTTGCCTGGTGGGGTGAACCAAGCTTGCTTGCTTGCTTTCATTCATTTATTCTGTAATTCTGGACCATTAGCAGTCTTGCCTGAATTGTTTCCACTGACTTTAACCATAGTCCATGGAAATAGTAAGTGGTGTCCCAGAGGAACTCCTACATTCCAGACATACTTTTTCTTAGCCCCCTTGTGTAGTAGCAACCCAGTTTCCCCTTGATAGTGAGATCAGTCACTCTAGTCAGTTCTGTAATCTTCATCTTTTGTTGGTCATGAAGAGTCCAAAGTGGCTGGGTGGCAGTCTCAGCTTACAGTAATGGAACCATTGCTGCATCCGTTGGTGGAAACATTCCTTCCTTGGGAACTGAGATCTCTAGCAGAGGCTAAAATTGTGGGGATGGGAAGAAAAAAAGAAAAAAAAAACAAAAGAAATGAGAACACCTTTTTATGCTAATGGCAATAAAATTTAGTAGAGGAAAAAAGTTGATGGAGGCAGGAAAGAGATGATAGAATTGCTGGAGCAATGTCCTGCAGTAGGAAAAGATTAACTAGTGTAAGAGTTGGCTTATTTAAGAGCACTGAGAATTTCTTGTAACATGAAGAGATGGTAGAGTATATGGGCATAGATGCATATAAGCTGGCAGATGATGTGGTGTGTCTTATGTATCAGTGGATTAGATCATCAGTTGAGAGTGACAGTGAGTTAATACAAATCAGTGTAGGTACGTATAGGTAATACTTGGGAAGTTAAGGGAGCCCAATACAAAAATGTTGAAGACGTATAAATAAGAAAGTGCGTAATAAGTTAAGGGACAGGTTGCTGTTAGCGATTGAGTTCTAATTCTAATGATATTCTCTGAAAGACAATTTTGAGGATTAGATAAAATACCCTATGTAAAGTGCTTAAGGTGTAATGTCTTGATATATTCCAGTAAGTACTCAATAAATGTTAAGTATGATTGTTAGTAACACTAACAGTTACTCTGATATTTTGCATTCCTAACCAAATGTTCATAATAATCCTGTAATACTGTGATCTTTTCCTTCTTACACTTGAGGAGATGGATAGAGTTGCTTAAAAGTTACCAATGTGCTAATGTTAGTAGTAGATCCAACATTTGAACCAAATTTTTTTTTTTTTTTTTTTTTTGCTTTAAAAATCTAATTTTTTCCTTTGAGAGATATATAGTGGTTAAAAATGTGGACTCTGGAACTTCACTGTGTTTGAGTCCTGGCTCTCCCCTTACTAGTTGTTCATCCTTGAGTGAATGATTTAACCTCTTTGTGCCTCACTCTCTAGGAAAGAGATTACTTACCTCAGAGTTCTTGGTGAGGATGAAATGAATTAATACGTATTAAGTGGTTAGAATTTTGAGCACTGGGTAGGTACTCAGTGTTATTCCTCTCCTCTTAGTATTATACCATGCTGCCTTTAGTTCAAACCTTTTAAAACCTTTCTTATTGAAAAGTTTAAGTGAGGCTGAAATTATCACTTTCGTTTTTAGAGCCATCTGTTTTTTTTCATAAAGTAGTATTAATCTTTATGGTTTAAGTTCCCAAATATAATAATTATGAATTTTACTTATGTGAATTGATCACAAATAGGGGCATTTCAGTTTGGAGAAAAACTATCCCACAGGATTTTGTCTTTTTTGTTTTTTAACCTCCTTTCTAAGCGTTTTCTGCATAGTCATTCATTTCCATGGCTTCCCTTATATGTTACTCCCAAATCAGCATCTGATGTTTTACCTCATTTTTCATTTTCATTCACTGATTTCTTTTTTTCTTTCTTCAATTAGTCACTAAATTTACTTCTTATATTATCCCAAACCCTTCTCTTCTCTATGCCTGTTGCTTTCGGTTTAGTTAAGGTCCTTATTATTATTTTTTCATTCATTAGTGTAGTAGCCTCCTAACTGGTCTCCCAATTCCAGTCTTGTCTTTTTCTACTCCATCCTTCAGTAATTGTTAAAACAGTTTCTGTGAAAGACATTTGATCATTTTATTACTTTGGTTAAAACTTTTTTTTTTTTTTTTTTGGAGACCGGGTCTTGTTCTGTTGCCCAGACTGGAGTCCAGTGGCATGATCTTGGCTCACTGCAGCCTCTGCCTCCTGGGCTCTAGTGATCTTCCTGCCTCAGCCTCCTGAGTAGCTGGGACTACAGGTACGTGCCACCACTCCCTGCTAATTTTTTGTGGTTTTTGTAGATACGGGGTTTTACCTTGTTGCCCAGGCTGGTCTTGAACTCCTGGGCTCAAGCGATCCTTCCATCTCAGCCTCCCAAAGTGCTGGGATTACAAGCATGAGCCACTGTGCCTGGTTCTCACTGCCCCCACCCCCCTTTTTGTTAACTTCCCATTGTCTGCAAGAAAAAATAAGTTTGATCATTCAGGGTTCCTGATACATCTGTCTCTGCTTCCCTGTCCAGCAGAATCTTTACTTTTCAACAGAATTTCTGAGTTCTGGCTATATGAAACTATTGAATACTCTCATATTCAGTACTTTTAATTTCATATGAAATCTGCCTGGGTTTGTTCTGTTGGCAGACTTTCAGACTGTGCATCTTTTTTTTTTTTTTCTTCACGTAGGCCATCCCTCAGGAGACTGTGCATCTTTTTAAAGATTTAACTGGTGTAATTTCTCAGGGAGTTTTCCTTACCTCAGTGCACATGTATTCAGACACCTGGAATCTTTACCTGTATTGGTATATGCCTTTATTATAGCATTTATCACCCAAGCCCAGCTAATTTTTTTGTATTTTTAGTAGAGACGGGATTTCACCATGTTGGTCAGGTTGGTCTCGAACCCCTGACCTCAGGTGATCCACTCACCTCAGCCTCCCAAAGTGCTGGGATTACAGACGTGAGCCACCATGCCCGGCCCACATTGTTTTTTTAAGAACAATTTTATTTAGGTATAATTTACATATCGTATAGTCAACTAATTTAAAAGCTGAACAGCTCGGTGGTTTAGTATATTGACAGAGTTGTACATCCATCACCACAATCAATTTTAGAATGTTTTCATTACCCTCAAAAGAAACCCTGCACCTCTTAGCCAATGCCCTCTGCTATGGTTTGAATGGTTCCCCAAAGTTCATGTGTTGGGAACTTGATCCTCATTCAGCAGTGTTGGGAGGTGGGGCCTAATTTGAGATGATTAGATCCTGAGGGTTGAGTGAATGGATTAATGCTGCTATTGCGGAAATGGGTTAGTTATCACAGGAGTGGATTCATTATAAAAGGAGAGGCCCTTTTCTCTTTCTTTTGCCCATGTGATGCCTTCCACCGTATTATGTGGCAGTAAGAAGACCCTCATTAGACGCTGGCCCCTCAATCTTGGACTTTCCAGTCTCCATAATTGTCAGCCAAATAAATTTTCATTCATTATGAATTACCCAGACTGTGGTATTCTGTTACAACAGGACAAAATCGACTAAAACACCCCTCAACCTTAGGCATCCACTGACTGACTTTTTGTCTGTAGTTTTGCCTATTCTGAACATTGCGTATTAATGAAATCATATGGTGTTTTGTAACTAGTGGCATTCATTCAGCGCAGTTTTCCAAAGTTCACTGATGTTTTAGCATGTATCAGTACTTCATTTTTTCTTATTACCAAATATTTCATTTTAAGGCTGTATTACATTTTGCTTATCAGTTTGATGAGCATTTGGGTTATTTCCATTTTTCAGCTATTATAAATAATGCTGTTTGAAGATTTGTGTACAAGTTTATGTTTGGACATATGTTCTTTCTCTTGGGTATAAACATAGGAGTAGAATTGCTGGATCACATGGTAGTTCCACGTTTAACCATTTGAGGAAAAGCCAGACTGTTTTCCAGAGCTACTGCATCATCTTACATTCCCTCCAGCAGTGCATGAGTGTTTCAGTTTTTCCATGTTTTTGCCCATACTTCTTATTGTCTGTCATTTTGATTATAGTCATTGCAGTGGGTGTAAACTGGTATCACATTGTGGTTTTAATTTGCATTTCCTGATGATTAATGATGCTGAGCATCTTTTTATTTGTATATTGGCTATTTGTATATCTTCTTTGGAAAACTGTCTATTCAGATCCTTTGCCCATTTTTGAATTGGGTCATCTTTTTACTATTCAGTTGTAATAAAGCTTTATATATTCTAGATAAAAGTGCCTTATCATATATATGATGTGTATGAATGTTCTCCCATTCTGTGAATTGTCTTTTTACTTTGTTGATGGTAGCTTCTGAAGCACAAAAGTTGTAAGTTTTAATCATGTCTGTATAACCTATTTTTGCTATGTTATTTATGCTTTTGGTGTCATATCTAAGAAAATGCTGTCTAATCTAGGGTTGTAAGGATTTAAATCTCTGTTTTTGCCTCTAAGAATTTTATAGTTTTAGCTCTTATATTTAGGTCTTTGGTCTGTTTTGAGTTAATTTTTGTATATGGTATGAAGTAGGCATGCACATTCATTCTTTTGCATGTTGATAACCTGTTCTGTCACCGTTTGTTGAAAAGACTGTTCTTTTCCCATTAAATTGGCTTGGCATCCTTGGAAAATCAATTGATTGTAAATATGAGAGTTTATTTCTAGGCCGTCTGTTCTGTTCCATTGGTGTATATCTCATTGTGCCAGTGCTGTACTGTCTTAGTTAATGTAGCTTTGGGGTAAGTTATGAAATTGGGAATTGTGAGCCCTCCAACTTTCAATTTTTTCTCAAGTTTCATTTGCCTATTTTGGGTTCCTTGAATTTCCATGTGAATTTTAGGATGAGCTTATCCGTTTCGGCAAGAAAATCAGCTGGGATTCACATTATTCACATTGGAATTTTTTTTTTTTTTTTTTTTTTTTTTTGAGACGGAGTCTCACTCTGTCACCCAGGCTGGAGTGCAGTGGTGTGATCTCAGCTCACTGCAACCTCCGCCTCCCGGGTTCAGGCGATTCTCATGCCTCGGCCTCTAGAGTAGCTGGGATTATAGGCACCTGCAACCATGCCTGGCTAATTTTTGTATTTTTAGTAGAGAAGGGGTTTCACCATGTTGACCAGGCTGGCCTTGAACTCCTGACCTCAAGTGAGCTGCCCGCCTTGGCCTCCCAAAGTGCTGGGATTACAGGCGTGAGCCACTGGGCCTGGTCCACATTGGATTTTCAATAGTTTACTCATCTGTCTCAAATATTTATCTAATAATTAATTTCTTATGATGTATGAACCAGGCAAAGTAGATATTACTTGTTGCCAGGTTTATTTTACAAACGTAAAAACGTTCAAAATGGTTGAGTGAGCTGTCTAAGGTGACAGTGGCTCAAGTCAAAACGTTTTGGCTGTTGACTCCAAATGTCAGGTTCTTTCCACTGTACCTACTCATGTGACTGATTTTCTTGTGTCTTCCTCTTAATCCTGTTGGAAGTCTTGTGAATATTTCTCTGAGACTATTATTATTTAAAGTTCTCCAGTAGAGATTGATTGAGCTTAGTTGAGTTTGTCCCTTTTGTAACTTTTTCTTGATGTGTGTACAAAGTAAACACAAGTTTATAAGTGGACAGGTTTGTGAATTTTTACATGCTTATGTAACCAGCATTCAGATCAAGAGACAACATCACCGACACCACAGAACCACCTCCGTTGTGCCCCCTATCAATTATTATTACCCCAAGGGTAGCCACTATCCTGATTTTGTGATAGCATGTTTTGTCTATTTTATAACTTGATATAAATTGACTCATATCTATATATAGTTTGTTGTATCTGACTTATTTTGTTCAACATCATGTTTATGAGGTTTGTCTATCTTGTTGCATGTAGTAGAGTAAGCAGGGATACTCCTGGTACTTTTGTCATTAAATTCTTATACATTATTTTCAGTCACTCATCAGATAGTTTTTCATCAATTGCAAAATTATATTATCCAAAGCTGAATTGAGATTTGTGGGAATCAGAATTTTGATAGAGTGATTAGGAAGATTCCTGGTATACAAAAGTGAAATGTGCTATCATAATTTATTATATAAAGCATGTGTATTGAATCATCAAGAATAGATGGCTCCTACTGGGATTGATTGTACTTTATTATATTTTGCCTTTTCTATAATTTTTAGTTGTGACGTTTTTATAATGAGTGAAGAGAAAGTCTGTACCCTTTAGAGACACTTATTGAACTTCTGGTCATCATGGTGTAATGAAGAGTGTGTGAATTTTGGGATTACATCTGGAATTAAATTCCAGCTGTATCAAATACAAGTATTTTCACCATGTGAGCTCTGGACATGTTGCTTCTCTTAATAAGCACGGATATAAAATATCTCATGGTTGCTGGAAATATAAATCATAGAAAGTACATATAAGTAACTTACATAGTCCCTGGCAATAGGTGCTCTGTGAATTTTAGTTTTAATCTTTATTATGTGATTAGTGCAATAATTCATCAATCCAGAGTAGACTTTTGTTTTCAGAATATTGAAATTTTTTTATAGTGTCTAAATTCTTGCCTAAAGTCAAAGACTTCCTTGATACTATGAAACATAGCTATATGTTGGGTTCTGGAAATACATCAAGATGCTAAGCTAGAAGGGATATTTTTCCTCCTCTCTCTCTCTTTTTTTTTTTTTGAGATGGAATTTTGCTCTTGGTGCCCAGGCTGGAGTGCAGTGGCGCGATCTTGGCTCACTGCAAACTCTGCCTCCTGGGTTCAAGCGATTCTCCTGCCCCAGCCTCCCTAGTAGCTGGGATTACAGGCACCCGCCACCACACCCAGCTAATTTTTTGTATTTTTAGTAGAGGCAGCGTTTCACTATGTTGGCCAGGCTGGTCTCGAACTCCTGACCTCAGGTGATCCACCCGCCTTGGCCTCCCAAAATGCTGGGATTACAGGAGTGAGCCACTGCGCCTGGCCCCTCCCGTCTCTTTAAAATTTTTTTATACTTTAAAAACACGAATGGGATCATACTATGGATACTATTTTGCCTTTTCAATTTAGTGATGCATTTTGGATTTTGAGCCAGCACATAAAATGCTTCACCATTTTATGATGTTACCAAGAAATATATAACTTTTCTATTGAAGGACATGTAGGTATTTTCAGTATTTTGCTATTATGCCTATGTCTGCATATAAATACAAGAAAATGTAGCCCGAGTTGCCATTGTCTGATTTCTAATCCAAGGGAATTGGACAGAAATGGGGCCAAGAACATTGTTGGAACCATGCTGAAGCCTTCTCTACCTTGGGATTATTTATTTATCTGAGACAATATAGCCTTTTAAAAAAAAATTTGTTTAAGGTAGTTGAACTGCAAAATTTTGTTCCTTAACAATTCAAGAATCCTAACATATTGCGAACACTCTCATTTTTCACTTGTCCTAGTGGAAATGCCCTAGTGTTTGTAAGTTTACTGTTTATTTCTGAAAAGTAGTATTTATCATAGTAAAGAATTTTCCTTCTCTTCCTGATTTCTCTAAGGGATTAAAGTCAGGAATTATAAACAGTTTAATTTAGATGATCCTGTGCATTTTCTTCTTTTACCTATTAATGTAATTCATCTATTAATAGTTTCTCTGATGTTGACAGTGTTTGCGTAGAGAACTCATATGCAAAAGAGAGCTCTCCCAGTAGTGAGACAGTGAAATCATGTCCATATTATGTGTCTCATCCAAAATTCTGAGCTACGGTCAGACCACCTCTGAATAAATAACCTCTGGCTAGAAGAATTGCCGTATCCCAATCAGCCTAAATCTGTTTTATCCTAAGCCATTTATTTAATATAATCTAGGGCGATGAAATTATCCTGTCTTGGCCACCAGTTAGCACCTACTTACAGAGTTGCTTGTTAGTACTTCCCTAAATTTTATTGTAGTTACATTATCAGAGAGAGAGGTGTAATGATTGTGGGAGAGGCAGCCACATACATATCTACAACACAGACATATTGTTTTGGATATCTTGGGAACAGAACAATATGACATAAATAAGATATGTAAATATTGGAAAGGAAGAGACCACTGTGGCAAATGCTGTTTTTATCCAGTAGCTATTCTCCCACTTGTTTCTTGCACATATAACTCAAGATTTTTTACAGGTATTCAGGGCCTGTTTGGTTCAGAGGAGGCTGGTCCCTGTGAACCCTAAGGGTTAAAGAAGAGTAGTTTAAACCAGCTGTGGCATTTCTGTTTCCCTTGCTGTTATCTGGCTTAATAATGGCATTACCTGTTTCAGTTTTTGCTAATTCAGTGGGTGTAAAATCCTCAATGTGGTCCTAATTTGTATTCCTCTTATTACAAATGAGAGGGGTACAACGTGTCAAGTGTTTATTGGATATTTCTTCTTTTGCAGTGTGCTGCTAATCTTACTGTTGGGTTGTGTTTTTCATCATTATGTATGTTCTTTATATATTCTGATCACTAACTTAGTCCCGTGATGCTGCTATAACAAAATACCTAAGGCCAGGTAATTTTTTATAAAGAGCAGAAATTTATTTCTCACAGTTCTGGAGGCTGGAAAGTCCAAGATGAAGGCATTAGCAGGTTGTGTAGTCTGGTAAGGGCTGCATCCTCCAGAGGTGAATAATGCTGTGTTCTCATATGGTGGAAGGAAGGCGGAAGGGCCAGATAGCCAAACGCTGGCTGCCAGGAGCTGCTTTTTTAAGGGCCTAATCCTGTTCATAAGGGAGGAGCCCTCGTGGCCTAAGCACTCAGGCCCCAGCCTCTCAATACTACTATAACATTGGTTGTTAAGTTTCAACACCAGAATTTTGGAGGGGACACATTCTACTAACTTGAATTCACTAACTTTAAAAAAAAATCAGTTTTGTGAGTTACAGATACAATGGTCCTACCCGAGGTTTTGCTTTCAGTGATTTCAGTTACCAGTGGTCACCATGGTCTGAAAATACTAAATGGAAAATTGTTATAATTAAACAATTGCTGTTTTAAGGTGCCCACTGTTCTGAGTGGTATGATGAAATCACTTGCTTTTCTGCTCCATCCTGTCCAGGATGTGAATTATTCGTTTGTCCAGTTACCCGTCCAGTGTAATACTACTGGCCCATTACTGTGTAGGAAAAAAAAATGTGTATATAGGGTTCAGTACTATATGTTTTGGGCATCCACTGGTGGTCTTGGAGCATATCCCTCACGTACCTTCTCCCTAGTTTCTCCTTTGTTGAAGTTAATAATTTTACTTTTTTTGGTGTCTTGTGAAAAACAGATAGTCTTAATGTAGTAAGATCTTTTATGGTTTATATGGGCATTCATGTATTTATTTATATTTACTTTTGTTTAAGAAGTCA
The DNA here is from genome assembly GCF_028858775.2 of Pan troglodytes. NCBI lineage: Eukaryota > Metazoa > Chordata > Mammalia > Primates > Hominidae > Pan > Pan troglodytes. Next base: position 31,771,420 of record NC_072412.2, read on the forward strand.
TCTCTTCAAACTTGGGTAATTAAAATAGTTTCCTGCTTTAAAGCTTTGTCTTTCATCTCAGTCCACTGGGGTTGCTTTTTTTCTTTTTTCCCCACCAGTAGTGGAACAGGGATTGATACTTACTTTTTGCCATATGGATAGTTGTCACAACCTCATTTTTTAGAGTCCATCTTTTCTGCAGTGATGTGCAGAACGAACTCTCATAATCAAGTTTCCATATACGTGTGAGTCTGTTTCTGGACTCAATTCTGTTTTGCAGCCTAATTGTCTATCTTCACCGTCATACCACACTTCCTTAATTATTATAGCTTTATACAAGTCTCACTGTCTGGCAGGGCAAATACCCCTACCCTGTATTTCAGAAGTTGTTTGGCTGTTTGCATGTCCAAATGATTTAAAAATTTGGTGGTAAGATCTTTGAGGTACCCTGTTGGGGGAGAGTTGACATCTTTATGATATTGAGCATCTTTATGATATAGACATAGTAGAGTTACATGTCACTTAACAACAGGGGTACATTCTGAGAAATGCTTTGTTAGGCAATTTCTTCACTATGTGAACATGGCAGGGTGTACATAGGCTATACGGTGTAGCCTGTTGCTCCTAGGCCACAAATCTGTACAGCATGTTACTGTTCTGAATATCATAGGCAATTGTAACACAATGGTATTTGCATATCTAAACATACAAAAGGTACAGTAAAAATATGATGGATAAAAAATGTAGAGCACTTACCATGAATGGAACTTGCAGGACTAGAAATTTCTCTGGGTGATGCAGTGAGTGAGTGGTGAGTGAATGTGAAGGCCTAGAACATTACTGTACACTACCATAGATTTTATAAACACTGTACAATTAGGCTATGTTAAATTTATTTAAAAAATAAAGTATGATATCATGATGGTTTATGATGTCACAAGATGATAGGAATTTTCCAGCTCTATTATAATCTTATGAGACCACCATTATATATGGTTTGTTGTTGACTGAAACATTACGTGGCCCCCAAAATGTAATAATTTTCTCCACATAGGTCTGAGACATCTTTGGTTAAACATTTTATTTTATTTGAGATGGAGTTTTGCTCTTGTCCTCTAGGCTGGAGTGCAATGGTGCGGTCTTTGCTCACTATAACCTTTGCCTCCTGGGTTCAAGTGATTCTCCTGCTTCAGCCTCCCTAGTAGCTGGGATTACAGGGGCCCGCAACCACGCCCAGCTAATTTTTGTATTTTTAGTAGAGACAGGGTTTCACTATGTTGGCCAGGCTGGTTTCTAACTTCTGACCTCAGGTGATCCACCCGCCTCGGCCTCCCAAAGTGCTAGGATTACAGTCATGAGCCAATGCACCCGGCCCTGGTTAGATTTTTAAAATGTATCTTATAATAAACTTTTTTCTTTAAAATTACATTTTCAGCTGCTTTGGCTGGTATATGGAAATGAAACAGATTTTTTTGGTCCACCTTGCTAAAAGTTTTAATGTTCACAATATTAATTTTTTGAGTTTCTGTGTAGACAGTACTGTCACCTGCAAATAATGAGACTGTGGTTTCTTTCCAATCCTTATGTTGTTGATTTCTTTTCCTTTTCTTAGTATGCTCGCCAGGGTCCTTTGGTAACTGTTAAAAAGTGGTAGTGATAGCACGGTGGCTCACGCCTGTAATCCCAGCACTTTGGGATGCCGAGGCGGGCGGATCACGAGGTCAGGAGATCGAGACCATCCTGTAAATGGTGAAACTCCATCTCTACTAAAAATACAAAAGATTAGCTGGGTGTGGTGGCAGGTGCCTGTAGTCCCAGCAGCTACTTGGCAGGCTGAGGCAGGAGAATGGCGTGAACCCAGGAGGCGGAGCTTACAGTGAGCCGAGATTGCGCCACTGCACTCCAGCCTGGGCGACAGAGCGAGACTCCGTCTCAAAAAAAAAAAAAAAAGTGGTAGTGATAACGGGATTCTGATTGTTTCTAGCTTTAGAGGAAATGCTTGATGTGTTTCAACATGAAGAATGGTGATGTTAGTTTTGGGTAGATAACCTTTGTCAGGTAAAGCTTTTCTTTTTATTGTTATTTTTAACAAATGGGTACTGATTTCTACATTTGTTGACATAGTTTTCTTCTTTCTATCTGGTGATGTGGTGAATAATAAATTTTTCTGATAATAAACTAACCTTGCATTATTAGAGTAAACCAAGCTTGGTTGGGATATAGCTACACTGGCCAACATAGTAACCACTAGCTACATTTCAAGGGCTAATTGTGGTTATGGCTATAATGGAAAAACAGAAATTACAGAATATTTCCATTATTGTGGAAAATTCTGTTAGTGCTGTGGTAGAGTTGTCTTTTTAAATACATTGCTGAAGTTATCTGTCTAATCTGTGTATGTCTGTTTATGAGTTTTCATGTCAAACTTACACTTGTTTCATTGGAAGAGATGGAATGGCTGGGTGCGGTGGCTCACGCCTGTAATCCCAGCACTCTGGGAGGCCAAGGCAGACAGATCACTTGAGCTCAGGAGTTTGGGAGCAGCCTGGGCAATATGGCAAAATTTTGTCCCTACAAAAAATAAAAAAATTGGCTGGGCGTGGTGGTGTGTTCCTGTAGCAATCCCAGCTACTCTGGAGGCTGAGGTGGGATGATTGCTTGAGCCTGGGAGGCAGAGGTTGCAGTGAGCCAATATTTTGCCACTGCGCTCCAGCCTGGGCGACAGAGCAATACCCTGTCTCAAAAAAAAGAGGAGAAGGTGGAAAGTATTCTCTTTGTTTCTGTGTTCCGGAATCGTTTGTGTAAGATGGAGACAGTTCTTCCAAAATTTGTAACAGCTCATCAAGCCTGATGTTTCTTTTTGGGAAGATTTTAACTTAGTTTCTTTAATGATTACTGCTCTATTCAGGTTTTAAATTTCTTCTTGAATAATTTTTTGTTAATTACATTTTTTTCTAGGAAATAACATCTAAAATAGCAAATTTATTGGCATAAAGCAGGACTCAGCAAACTATGGCCTGTCACAGGCTGCCTGCCTCTTTTTCTAAATAAAATCTTGCTGGAATATAGCCACACCTAATCATATTGTCTGGTTGCTTTAGTGCTATAAATGCAGAGATGAGTAGTTATGACAGAAGGTATGAGCCCCAAGCCAAAAACATTTACTGTCTGGTCTTTTAAGAAAAAGTTTGCCAGTCTCTGGTTTGAACTATTCTTTATCTATCATTCTTTCAATATTTCTTTTAATCTCTGTATTTAACATCTCATTTTTTCCCCCTAATGTTAATCTTTTTTTTTCTATTCTTGATCAGCGTCACCAGAGACCTGCTAATTTTGGGCTATTTAGATGCATTCTCTTATTTAATTAACTAATTTCCACTCTTTTTTATCTTCTTTCTCTGTTCTTTGATTTCATTCTCATTTTATTCTTCATTTCTTTTCCTGGCTTAAGTTTGATGCTTAGCTTATTTGTATTAAACTTTCTTCTTTTCAGTATAAACATTTAAGGCTATAAATTTCCCTTTCTATACCACTTTTCCTAATTCCTACAAGTTTTATGTGTATTATTTTCTTTACTATTCAATTATAATTATTTGAGTGTTTTTACATTTCCTAACATATGGAAATGACTTTCTTTCTTTTTTTTTTTTAACTGACTTGATTACATTTTAGTCAGGAATATGTGGTGGGTGAGATTTGGATTATTTTTAATTTGTTGAGACATGGGTTAAGTACCAGATTGTCATTAGTTTTTGTAAATGTTATATGTGTGCTTGAAAAGACTGTGTAAGGGTACAAAGCTCTATAAATGACCTACAAAATGTACTTGTTAATTACCTTGTTTAAGTCTTCTTATGTCTTTACTAGTTTTTCTAGTATATAATCTATCAGTAGTGGAAAAGGTGTGTTAAAACTTGTACTGTGCCAGTGGACATGTTGGTTTGTCCCTCCAGGTCTATCAGTTTTTATTATTTTCAAATTGTTTAATAGCTGATATAAATTAATTTTTTTCTGATAATTTGAATCTTTTAATCATTTTGTGATGGCTTCTGTATGTGTTAAAATTCTTTGTTTTTAAAAATTTGTTTGGTCTGATGAGAATGTAGGTGCCTGTTAACAGCCCATTCAGGTTCTTGCCTGCTGCACAGAAAAAACCAATACGCTGAGGCAACAGGTATTGCAGCAGGGAAAGAGTTTAGTCGCAGGGCAGCTGAGTCAGGGGAATGGGAGATAGTTCTTAAATCTGCCTTGCCAAGAATTTGGAGACTAGGGTTTTTAAGGGTGGTTTGGCAGGCAGGCAAGGGTCTAGGGAACGAGTTCTGCTGATTGGTTTGGTTGGAAATGAAATCACAGGGATGTCAACTGTTTTCGTGTGCTGAATCAGTTCCTGGGTGAGGGTTACAGGACCAGTTTAGTCATTTTCTTGGTATGGGTCACCAGCCCTGTGTGGCATCAGTTGGTAGAACAGAATTCAAAGTCTGAAAAATATCTCAAACACTAGTTTTAGGTTTCATAGTAGTGATGTTATCTATAAGAGCAATTGGAGAAGTTACACATCTTGTGACCACTGGCTACATGATTCCTGATCAGCAAGTAATTATAAAAAAGGGGGCTAGGGGACAATGACTGGTTACTGTTTATCCTTATATCTTAGTAGAATTGAGGCCCCTACCATAATTCTAAGCTTGTGGCCTTGTGTTCGTTATACAAAGTCGGTTTTAGTCCCTCAACAAGGAGGGGTGGATTAGTCTTGGGAAGGGACTATTATCCTCCTTGCTTTAAAGTTAAACTATAAACATAGTGACATCGTTAGCCTGACCTATGTATAGGAATAAGCAAAGGCAATTAGCTTGTGAGGTTAGAAGCAAGATGGAGTCAGTTATGTTAGATTTCTCTCACAGTTATAATTTCGCAAGGCAGGTTTCATACCCACCTTTCTGATTGTTATAAATTTCATTTTCTTTTTGCCCTATTTTTCCCTTTTCTTTGCCTGCATTTTTTTTTTTTTTACCTTTAAAAAAAGTTTAGTTACTTTCATTTTTCCACAATCCATTTCTTTTTTCTTTCTGTTAGGGAAATTACAGTTTATAATCTATTTCTTCCTTTTTTTTGCTTTGTTGTTGTTGTTGAGACAGAGTCTGGCTCTCTCGCCAGGCTGGAGTGCAGTGGCGTGATCTTGGCTCACTGCAACCTCCACCTCCTGGGTTCAAGTGATTCTCCTGCCTTAGCCTCCTGAGTAGCTGGGAAGACAGGCGTGTGCCACCACGCCCAGCTAATTTTTGTATTTTTAGTAGAGATGGGGTTTCACCATGTTGGCCAAACTATTCCTTTTAAAAAAAAAAAAAAAAATTGTTACACTTGAAATTTTGCCTTGTATACTTAATTCCTTAGCTCTTTGCAAAATTGACACAAAGGCCCTTTTACCAATCTGGTCAACACTCCCCTTCCAACTTCCATGTTGATGTTGCCTAGCATTTTATTCTCCCTTTTATCCCCCAAATTATACATGCTATTATGTATTTATATTTTGCTTTCATGTTTAGAGTTTCTTTTTCTTTATTTTCTTTTACTAAGATATCAGAGTTGTCTTTGTGTCCTCTAGGATCTCCTAATTTCATTTAAAAATTTTCATCTGTTTGTCTCTTGGCCCTGCATTTTGGGTAGTTTCTTCAGTTACTGGTTTTTGTAAAACTAGTCGTGTTTAATCTGCTTGACCTGTCCATTGAGGTTTTGAAATCAACAGTTACTTTTCATTAAAGTATTTATTACTGTTCAGTCTCTTGTTAGTTTCAGCAGCCTCTTGTTGCTTGCTGATTTTGTGATTTCATTTTTAAAAGTTTAAACATTCATATTTTGTATTTTGGCAATGAGATTTCAATATCTGAATTCATTGGGGCGTGAATCACTCTTGGTATTTGGTTTTCTTATGTGTTTGTTGGTCCTTGGGAAGGACTCATGTTTTGTTGAGCTTGGTATGTGGAAAATTTGGGTGCCTAAATTGAGGAATTTTTTAACTCCACAGAAGACTTCAGTTTGCTTCTACTGAGAAATTGCTTCTACTGAGAAATAGGATTTGTCATCTACCTGGGAACTTTCTAGAGTCCAAGCTCAATTGGCAAAAGGGCAAATGCTAATATGCACATTTGCCCTTTTGCATCTCCAAGTGCATACTACTTACTGTTCAGGTTTCAATTTACCCTTTTTTTGTGCAGATAAGAGACAGATGGTGAGTGTGGAAATGAAGGTTGGGTGTTGGTAGGTTCTTGTAGATTTTCCTTACTTTTTTGAGCTCAGCAATGTGATAACAGTTTTCTGCTGGATTTATTGGGCCTTTCAGGATATACAGTATTAATATATATATTACTGGAAAAAGATGCTCAGTTTTTAAGCTTTTTCTTTTCATTCATTCGCTCATTCATTTGTTCATTCATTTTGAGACAAGATCTCACTCTGTAGCCCAGGCTGGATTACAGTGACGTGATCACAGCTCACTGCAGCCTTGACCATCTGGGCTCAAGCGATCCTCCCACCTGAGCCTTCTGAGTAGCTGGGACTACAGGGTGTGAGGTGGCGAGATCATAACTCTCTGCAGCCTTGAACTCCCGGGCTCAAATCATCCTCCCGTCTCAGCCTCCTGAGTAGTTGGGACTACAGGTGTGCTCCACCATGCCTGGCTAACCTATTTTAGTTTTACATATACAAATCTCTGCACATTTCATTGTGACAGCACTAAAAATTAAAAAAAAAATTCTTTTGTGTTTTTCTGTATTAATGTTTAATTTTACATAACCTGTTGTGATTCTCAGTTTGTGCACCTCTTTTGGACTATTTGAGTCTCCTGATGTACTTGATTTATCCTGATGGGGTTTTATGTATAAGTGGAATTTCATTTTATTTTAATTAATTTCAGGTATTTCGAGAAGTCATTGAAATAATTTCTTAGGCTAGAGTTTGTAAATCAGGTTTTAATTAAAGTAGAAAACCTCAGAATGAAGTACACACAAGAAGGATATTGTTTAATGAGACATTTTTTTTCCCTGAGCATATTTATATACTGGGTTGTGTTGCAATTAAAAAAAAAAGTTTGAAATGCATTGTCCTAGCTTTTAGTCTGTGAAGCAGCCCAGACCAGTATTCTTTTTCTTTTTTTTTTTTTTTTTTTTTTTTTTGAGACAGGGTCTCGCTTTGTTGCCCAGGCTGGATTGCAGTGGGGAAGATCTTGGCTCACTGCAGCCTCTGCCTCCTGGATTCAAGCGATTCTTGTGCCTCAGCCTCCAGAGTAGCTGGGATCACAGGCACGCACTACCAACGCCTGGCTAATTTTTGTGTTTTTAGTAGGAATGGGGTTTTGCCATGTTGGCCAGTCTGGTCTTGAACTCCTGACCCCGAGTGATCTGTCTGCCTTGGCCTCCCAAAGTGCTGGGATTATAGGCGTGGTCCACTGCACCCAGCCCCAGCCCAGTATTCAAGTGAGATGCTTTGTAAAGCTGAGCTGCTCTAATTGAAGGTCTGGGGCACCATAATCCCTTCCCTACTGAGTTGTTGAAGTGCTAGAGGCCCCTGTGAATGCAGTTACAGGTATGGAGGGAGATAAGCCAGACCATGGTCCTATGTTCCTCCTCAACTACAAACAGAACTTTGCTTTTTCTGTATTTTGTAACTAGAATTTAGGGGAGATTTGGCTTGAAAAGAGGGCTCATCTGCTAAAGTGTATTGGAAAACCATTGTTAGATAATCAAGGTTTTAAGGCTGAATTCGACCTTGTCTTTAAATAAACCATTAAATAGGCAACATTTGGGAATTTTTTCTTCTTTAATTATTGTAGTCAGTCTTTAGTTTTGCCTCCTGCTTTTCTAGAACAAAATGTGATGATGAGCCTCCTGTCACCATCCTACTCATTTTTGACATGTTTTCAGTCTTGCTGTTTTTTTTAATTTTCTTTGCCTTGTCTGCAGTGAAGAAAGAGTAAAGATGTTGTACAATTGTGCAACTTACATCTATGAGAATCTCTTATAAATGTACAGTGAGACATTCCCAAATGTTCTGTTCATGGTGTCCTTAGTGTCTCATCATTTTTTCATGGAGCCAAAATAGAATACATAACAGTTCTGTTTTAGTTAGATACAAGTAGCCTAATAAGTATTTATGGTTCAAGAATTATATGTTCAGTCAAATAAAAACATTCCCTTTTTATGCTTAAATAGTGACATATGCTTACTGGTCTGATGTGTGTGCCTGTTGGGCATATGCAAAGTTCTTAAGTCTTGGAATCAGATTGAACACTGCCACCTTTGTTTCCTGTTTTCCATTGATTTCTATCTAGTACTTTTTTTTTATCACATCAGCTGTCCCAAAACCTAGCTTCTCAAAGATATATTACCTTCAAAAAGAAGGTAGAACAATGATCTCATTTTCAAGTGGAACTACCTTGAGCTGGTAAGCTTACCTGGTGTCTGACAGATCTTGAGAATAGCTGTATTTTCCTTGAGAACTTAAAATATCCCTCAGTGCCTGTGAATTTGCTGTGATATCTAGGGGACTCTGAGATGTCTTGTTTTACAGTTTGGTAACTGCAGGTGCAGTGCTTTACAGTCTGTACAGTAATTAAGCAGATGGATGCTATCTACATTTTATGGAAGAGAAAATGGAGTCAACTTTGTAGAATTAGCTATAGATATTTGTACAAAGCTGCTCTGTTGAGTTATTTGCATCTCACAAGACAGTATATACTTTATAATTTATTTCTGAATGGTACTTAAAAAATATGTAGTTCATTTCCTGGGTTTTTTTTACTCTTTTTTAGGAAGAAAGTTTTTAAATTTTTTTATGTTTGCAAGGGGGTTGAAAAGAAATATCTTTTTTCTAGCAGAACCATTTTCTGTATTGCAGTTCTTTCCATTGTGATTTGTTTTCCTGGGAAAATGAAGGAAAAAAGAGAAAAATTAATTTGAAAATTAGTAATTGCATTAATGAATCTGTAAAGAACAGATTATATTTAATATTGTTGGAGTGATAAGTATTAAGGATTGCCAAAAACTGCAAGTACATGATATAGTAAGATAATAGAATTGAGAGTTTTAGATCTGGAAGGTGGGATGAGGATAGAGATGAGAGTTGGGTCATCTAATTGAATTCTTGCATACCGTTTGAGATCTTACAGTGGGAGGTGGAGGAGAAAGTAAGAAGGGAGAGAAAGAGAAGTTAGTGGGGAGAAGGAGGAGGAAAGAGGGTGATACTGTATGATTGTATTCTTGTTAAAAGCAGAAGCACTTTTGACATTTCAGAATATTTACTCTCTTGGCTCCTGCCAGAGTATATAATCTAGAATAGATCTGTTGCCCAATCTTTATTTAAAGTTCAGTTTTAAGGGAAAAAAATGTTAATAGAGAACAGCCTTGAAGGATAGGCAATCCATAATACCTATAGATTATTAGTTTTCTTTCTTTAAGGATTGCTTTTAAAAAATACTTTATTACAAATACTTTGAAATAACATATCTACAAGAGATGTCCTTTCTTCCATCCCAAGCTCAAATCATTTCTATATTCCATTTTTACATACTTGCAATAATAATACAGATAATTTTGGGCTAGGTGTGGTGACTCACGCCTGTAATCTTAGCACTTTGGGAGGCTATGGTGGGTGGATCACTTGAGGTCAGGAGTTCGAGACCACCCTGGCCAAGGTGAAACCCCGTCTCTACAAAAAATACAAGCCGGATGTGGTGGCAGGTGCCTGTAATTCCAGCTACTTGGGAGACTGAGGAAGGAGAATTGCTTGAACCTGGGAGGTGGAGGTTGGAGTGAGCCGAGATCGTGCCACTGCACTCCAGTCTGGGCGACACAGAGAGACTCCCATCTCAGGAAAAAAAAAAAAAATTATGCTCTATACTTCCCATTAATTTAATTATGTAGATTTTTTTTTGGTGTTTTTTATTGCCCAATAGGTACTTTTTTGGTGTATGTTATAGTAGTGTTTATTTTACCAAAAATACTATTAAACCCACACGTGTGCACACACATACACACTTGAGTATAATGCCTTTCCCACTCGTTAGTACATTAGTATTATTGGCTAACACTGTTATATTTTTTCTTTGTAATGACTGCATAATATTCCATGGTAAAGATTTACCACACTTCATGTAGCTGTTGTTCCCTTTTCGATGTCAGATTTTTTTTTCCACTTGTTTTAAACAGTGCTAAGATAAATATTCTAGTACATTTATATTGACATTTTTATTCCTGTGAGAATTGGAAGAGAAGTATTGCTGGGTTGAAGGGAATGTGTCATTAAAATTTAATAGATATTAACACAAATCTTTTCAGAAAGGCTGTAATAATTCACATTTCCAATAACATCTGACAGATCACCGGTTTTCAAATTTTTCTCTGTGAACTTTCTTGACAAGAGAAGTTGGGGATATTGGAATACCCATCACTCAATTCAGCCAGAGCAGCTCTCTTTTAACCTATTTGATATATTGCACATTGTTATAATGTTTTGGTTAGAAGAGTTTGTTTCATGATTAAAATAAGTTTGAAGAATCATTGCTCCGAGTTGTTCGATTTTTTTTTTTTTTAACCTTTTCCTTTTTTTCTAGGTCAAACCAGACATTGAGATCACTGGCTTTTTGGATACCTTGTGTTGGCTGCATTTCTTGTATATTTGGATACCGAGTGTTGGCTACATTGGATACCTTGTGTTGGCTACAATTCTTGTAGAATGTTTTCTACTGAATCATACTTTAAGTACTTTGAATTGTACTTTGGCTTGCATTGAGGGATAAAAAGGGGTGGTTAAAACTCACTTCTGTGTTTATCCTTGTTAGAGTTATCCATTACATTACTCACTGACCCATTAGGTTTCAGCGGGGATGCAGATGTCACATAAAGCTTCACTTCTCCTCAATAGCTCTTAGACAATGTTTATCTTATGGTTGATATTTCTTACTCATCTTATGCCCTTTGATTTATTGGTTTTGTACCTTGCTTACAGGGCTTTTATAGTTTATTTTTGAAATAAACCAAGAAGTTGAGTGTGCCTCTGTGGCCATTTCCAGCCATATAACCATGTAAGCAGGTATGATGTAGTTCTAATTCTGCCATTTGGGAACTTTCTGATCTTGGGCAAAATCAGCGAATTTCTCTTGTCCCAGTTTTCTTCATTTGTTAAAAAATATGGATGATAATAAAATCAGAGTTGATGATTTTCCAAAAACATCTTTCAGCAAATTCAGTGACTAGTTTATAGGCTTTTAATGGGTTACTTAATGAAAGCCAAAAAGAAAAGAAAGAAGATACCCAATTGCATTCAACTAACTGAAAGTGAATGTAGGGGCCAAGACAAGTATAGCTCAAATTTGGAGTTTCCAGGTGTTGTTCTTCAACATCCTTGAGATATTAGAAGCAGTGTTCCTTAACTTTCTTTTTTGACGATAGATGTTAGAGAATACACCACAAGCTCTGCTCCATCTCCCCAGAAGAATGTACATTATCACATGCATGCAAACTCTGTATACTCTTTTAGATGACTATAGATGGTTCATAGACCTCCTGAAGACCATTTATGGGTTTCCTATGTGGAATCTGAGTGTAAGAACAGACCTAGAGCAGTAGTTCTCAGTGTGGGGTGATTTTGCCCTGCAGGGGACACTTGGCAATGTCTGGAGACATTTTTGGTTGTCACAACTGGGGATGGTGATGGTGTGCATGCCCTCCTCATGTCTAGTGAGCAGAGCCCAGGGATGCTGCTGAACATTGTACAATGCACAGGTGCACCCTGACCTCCACTTGCAGTAAAGAATTTTTGGCAAAAAACGTGAGAGTGCTGACGTTGAGAAGCCCTGATCTAGAGGAAGTGATGAATGGGATTTCTTTAAAAAATCCTTCAGAAATATAATTGTTCTCTGGTCTTCTTTGATAGTAGTTGGGTAGTAGATAGTGCAAGGTTAAAATCTCTGAGCCTCACTCTGTCTTGAGTATTCTTCCCTCAGGTATTTGCATGGTTTATCATCATTCTTTTTCAGGTTTCCACTCAAATGTCACCTTGTCATAGAGTCCTTTCCAGTCTTTGCAAGCTAAAACAGTTCTCTTCCTTACTTTTTTTTTTTTTTCAGACGGAGTCTCACTTCTGTCCAGGCTGGAGTGCAGTGGTGCCATCTCGGCTCACTGTAACCTCCGCCTCCCGGATTCAAGTCATTCTCCTGCCTCAGCCTCCCGAGTAGCTGAGATTACAGGCATGCATCACCATGGCCGGATAATTTTTGTGTTTTTTCTTTTTTTGGTGGAGACAGGGTTTCACCATGTTGGCCAGGCTGGTCTCGAACTCCTGTCTCAAGTGATCCACCTGCCTTGGCCTTCCAAAGTGTTGGGATTACAGGCATGAGCCACCACACCTGGCCATCTCTATTGATTCTTTTTTTCTTTTTGAGATGGGGTCTCACTCTGTTGCTTGGGCTGGGGTGCAGTGGTGGGATCGTGGCTCACTGTAGCCTCGACATCCCTAGGCTTAGGTGATCCTCTCACCTCAGCCTCCCAATTAGTTGGGACTAATTTTTTTGTATTTTTTGTAGTGGTGGCGTTTCACCGTGTTGCCCAGGCTGGTCTCAAACTCCTGGGCTCAAGCAGTCCACCTGTCTTGACCTCCCAAAGTGTTAGGATTACAGGCGTGAGCCGTGGCGCTCGGCCCCTATTTTTCTTAACATTTCACATTATCTAACACATACATTGACATTTGTTGTCTGTTTTCCTTCAACTTTAATATAAGCTATGCCACGAGAACAATAATCTTTGGCTTTCTCCTACAGTTATATTCCCCAGTCAACAGTACCTGGGATATAATAGGTGCTCAATAAATATTTGTTGTTGAAAGAATGAATGATCTGAGTCTGTATTGTGGCAAGTTTGATTGTATTGTTTTGGCAGAGCCCAATGTTTTAGAGATCAAAGGTGCAGTAAAGTTGACAGTTTTTTGTGAAAATTAGGAGTTCTTACCTAAGTTGTCAGTTGGATATAGTATAGGCCAGGAATATGTATCTGAAGGCAAAGCCAGGATTTAAGGGAAAAAAAAGTTCTTTGGCTTCTTTACAACACGAATTGAGCACCTGAAGTTGTGTTCTAAACTGTTTTCTAAACTTGTCTGACCATAGGAATTGTCTGAGACACTCCTTAAAAACGGCAGAATCTGAAGCTTCTCCCCACACCTCCTGAATCAAAATTTCTAGAGGAGGAACCAGGATATCCTTATTAAAAACAAAGAGGGAAAGAATATCTTCAACAGATGACACTGGGACAACTGGATTTCCACATGCAAAAGAATTAAGTTGGACCTCTCCTTCACATAGTAGATAAAAATGAGCTCAAAATGATCAATGATGTAAATATAAGATTTAAGCCTGTATACTTTTAGAAGAAAATATGGGGGTAGAATTTTATGAACCTGAATTTATTAGCACAAACAATAAAAAATATATATTGGACTTTATAAAAATTAAAAACTTTTCTGCATCAAAGGACATAAGAAAATGAAAACACAACCTACAGAAGAAAATATTTGCAAGTCATATCTTTAAGAAGGATTTAATGTCCGGAATATATAAAGAACTACAGGTCAATGACAAAAAGACAACCTAATTTAAAAGTGAGCAATGATCTTGAATAGACATTTTTCCAAAGATACACAAATGACCTGTAAGCACATAAGATACTCAACACCATTAATCATTAGGAAAATGAAAATCAAAAACATAATGAGGTTACACTGCATACCTACTAGGATGGCTATAAAAAAAACAAAACCAGAAAATAACTGTTGAAGAGGATGTGGAAAAATTGGAGCCCTCATTTGCTGATGTAGCTAGCTGCTGCTGTGAGAAACAGTTTGGTGGTTCTTCAAAAGCTAATCATAAAGTTACCATAAACTTAGCAATTCCACTGCTAGCTGTATGCTGAAAAGATTTGAACAGGGACTCAAATGGGTATTTGTACAGCAGTGTTTATTGCAGCACTGTTCACAGTAGCCAAGAATGGAAACCAAGTGTCCACCAGCAGAAGAATGGATAAACAAAATGTGGTATACACATATAATATTCAGTCATACAAATAATTGAAGCTCTGGGCCAGGCGTGGTGGCTCACATCTGCAATCCCAGCACTTTGGGAGGCTGAGGCGGGCGGATCTTGAGGTCAGGAGATCGAGACCATCCTGCCCAACATGGTGAAACCCCGTCTCTACTAAAATACAAAAATTAGCCAGGCGTGGTGGCGCACGCCTGTGGTCCCAGCTACTCAAAAGAATTTAAGCTCTGATAAGTGCTGTAACAGGATGAACCTGAAAATACACTCAGTGAAATTTGACAGAAAAGGACAAATACTGTGATTCTACTTACATGAGGCACTTAGGGATAGGCAAATTTATAGAGACAGACAGTAGAAGTTACCAGGGGCTGGGGAAAAGAGGGCATGGGATGTTATTGCTTAATGGTTACAAGTTTCTTTCTGTTTTGGGTGATGAAAAAGTTTTGGAAATGGTAGTGGTTGCACAATATTGTAAATATAATTAATAATGTCACTTAATTGTACATTTATAAATGGTAGATTTTATGTTACATATATTTTACACAAAAAAAGTATTAGATCTAAAACTATTGAATTGTACACTCTAAAAGATGAATTATTTGATATGTGAATTCTATCTTAATAAAACTATTTAAGAAAACGAAAACAAAACCAGCTATCCGTGTTTGGACAACACTGTCACAAAACAAAGTTGTTGATTTTAGCCAGGAAGCATATAAGGTAGATGTAATCAGTGAGACTAGATTTAGATTAGATTTAGTAATATTAATCCGTATGCAGTCCCTCAAAACTAATGTCTTTCAGGAATATATCAAGTGTTTATGTACTATAATGATTTTGTTAAGTTTTCCCCATTATAGGGAAATTTATTGAGAAACTTATCAAATTAAACTTTTTGGTGGACTTGACATCCTAATTTTTCTTACAACCCCTCCCCCAGTTTACTCATTATTAATATTTTATTTACAAGATATATAACTTTGTAAGCAGATTTGTTGATTATTTGTTTATCTTTATGGATACTGTGTTACTTTTAATGAGGTAGAATTAACAGTTGTACTCTCATTTGTCCTGTATACAGTATGGTACATTGGGTCCCTACATATCAATATGGGTGGTACTTTTATGCCCATTTTATTGTCATCTTAGAGAGCTACATTGTAATGTTATGCAATACCTCCTGGATTTTACTTCTGTCTCAATCTCTTTTCTCCTACTAAACTATACTTCTCTCCTGTTTTCTGTTATATCCTCTCTTCAAATACTCTTATGTTATCTTCCAGTTGTTCAGAGCTTCCTGTTACTGCTTCAGTGAGCCTCTTGCAGTCCCTCATAGATTCCTGCAGTCTTCCTGTGTTCTAGCTGGTATGTCTTTGTCTTTGGAAATTCTCTAAAATACAAATCTCATTTCTCTTTAAATTTCTTAGAAAAGAAAGAAAAAAAATGACAACTGCCTTATGTGATAATGACCAGACTCCTTATCAGAGACTTAAAGCCTTAGATTAACTGGTCCCGATTTCTTTTATAACACCTTCACCAATATGTGCACATGTATATGTACATGCACAGAATCTAGTTGATTCACTTTTGTTTCAGTACTTTTTTCCTTTTTATTCCAATTAGTATCATTTTGTTTATCCATTCACCAGTTAATAGACATTTGGATTGTTTGTTCTTTTGGGGCATTATGAATAATACTGCCATGAATATTCTGGTAAAAGTCTTTGTGTGGATATAGGTTTTCTCTTGGATGGACACCTAGAAGGGGAATTGCTAGGTCATATTGTAAGTTTACATTTAACTTTTTTTTTTTTTTTTTGAGAACAGTGTCTTACTCTGTCACCCAGGCTAGAGTGCAATGGTGCGATCTCAGCTTACTGCAACCTCCACCTCCAGGGTTCAAGCAATTCTCCTGCCTCAGCCTCCCGAGTAGCGGGGATTACAGCGCCTGCCACTGCGCCTGGCTAATTTTAGTATTTTTAGTAGAGATGGAGTTTCACTATCTTGGTCAGACTGGTCTCTAACTCCTGACCTTGTGATCCACCCGCCTCGGCCTCCCAGAGTGCTGGGATTACAGGCATGAGCCACCGTGCCCAGCCAACATTTAACCTTTTAAGATACTGTGAAACGTTTTTCGAAAATGGCTGCAGCATTTTACATTCCCATAAAATATGAGGGGTCCAGTTTTTTCACAACCTCAGCAATATTTCTTACTGCCTTTTTTTTTTTTTTTTTTTTTTTTTAAAGAGGCAGGGCCTTACTCTGTCACCTAGGCTGGAGTGCAGTAACTTGATGATAGCCTTGAACTCCTGGGCTCAAGCCATCCTCCTGCCTCAGCCTCCTGAGAAGCTAGGACTACAGGCATGCACTACCATGTCCAGCCAATTACGTTTTTTTTTTTTTTTTTTTTTTTTGTGGAGATGGGGGGTTCTCACTGTATTGCCCAGGCTGGTCTAGAATTCCTGCCCTCAAGTGACCCTCCTGCCTTGGCCTCCCAAAGTGCTGGGATTACAGGTGTGAGCCACTATGCCTGGCCTTTTTTTTTTTTTTTTTTTTTTTTAAAGACGGAGTCTTGCTCTGGTGCCAGGCTGGAGTGCAGTGGCGTGATCTTGGCTCACTGCAACCTCTGCCTCCCGGGTTCAAGTGATTCTCCTGCCTCAGCCTCCGAGGTAGCTGGGATTACAGGTGCGTACCACCACGCCCAGCTAATTTTTGTATTTTTACTAGAGATGGGGTTTCACCATGTTGGCCAGGATGGTCTTGATCTCTTGACCTCGTGATCTGGCCGCCTCAACCTCCCAAAGTGCTGGGATTACAGGCGTGAGCCACTGTGCCTGGCCTGGCCTTTTTAATCAGTGCCATTGTAGTCGCCTACTTAAGCTAAAATATCTTTGTGCCTTGAGTTTCTGGTTGGGCTAACGTTTTTGTTCAGTTTGCTCCGATTTTTTAGTATTCTGACTTTTTTTTTTTTTTTTTTTGAGGCAGAGTCTTGCTCTGTCGCCCAGGCTGGAAGTGCAGTGGCGCTATCTCGGCTCACTGCAAGCTCCGCCTCCTCGGTTCACGCCATTCTCCTGCCTCAGCCTCCCGAGTAGCTGGGACTACAAGTGCCCGCCACCACGCCTGGCTAATTTTTTTGTATTTTTAGTAGAGACGGGGTTTCACCGTGTTAGCCATGATGGTCTCGATCTCCTGACCTTGTGATCTGCCTCCCTCGGCCTCCCAAAGTGCTGGGATTACAGGCGTGAGCCACCGCTCCCGGCCTAGTATTCTGATTCTTAATTTCCAATTCAGCATTCCCTAAAGAGCCTGAAGTAAAAACGAGAAAACTTGACCTCTTGTCATTGCTCTGCCACTTACTACAGGGTGACTGTATGCGAGTTCGTCAGCTTTCTGAACTTCATTTTCTTCATCTGTAACATAGGGATGATTCCTACTTTTATAGAATTTTGAAGGAAAATGTGTGCATGAAAGAGCTTTGAAAACCATGATCTGTTTTTAAAAAATTAAAGCTGTCATGCTTACGTATATAAAGTATCAGAAATGCTTACAGAGATAGTAGGCAGAATTAGCACTATATTGTAGTGTTAAGGCATTTGTTACTAAACTTGGCATGTAAATTTCCTCATGGAGCTTTTTTCATATGGAAGTGTTTGGGTCTGATTATTAGAGGATTCAGCAGTGCACCAGAGATGGAAAACCATTAGGTTAAGGGCATAGGCTTTGGAATCAGATATGGCTCAATTTAAGTTCAGTTGTTGATAACTTTAGCATAGTTATTTAACCTCTTTGAACCTCAGTTTTCTTGTTTATAAATGGGCATAATTATATAGTTCATCTTAGTAAGAACATTTATTCAGCTTTTGCTTTTTAACCTGCATTGTGTTATGCATTAGGTATGTAGCAGTGAACAAATTAGGATCCCTAAACTTTTCTCATATAGTTTACAGTTCAGAAGGGGAAACACATTAGAGAATTTGTATTTACATTTATGATAAATTCTTTGAAGCAAAAGTGCAGGGGTGGTGTGAGAGCGTGCAGTCGAGATTTTATTTAGACTGAGTAGATTTGGGACAGCTTCCCTGATTGACAGGTGAGACTTGAAAGAGCAGTGTTAACCAGGCATGAGGGCTAGAGAAGAGAAAAAGTTTATTGAAGCAGAAGGAATAGCACACCCTGAGACAGAAGGATCTTGGTTTAGTGTCTTCAAGGAATAGAGATGTGACTGGAGTGTAATGAGCAAATGGTCAGATTAGTATTTTTGGAACTTATTCGAAGGGCAGTGAGAACCTACTTAAGAATTCTAAGTAAGGCAGTGATATGAAGAGATTAGCTTATTAAGATCATTCTGGTTGCTCTCTGAAGAATGAGTTGGATGTGGCGTAGATTTATGTGTGGTGAAGTAATGGCTAAATAAGGGTTGATTTCATTTACATTTTGCAAGGTAGCATTTATAGGACTTGATTGTTGATTGTAAATATTGAAAGGGAATTGCCAAGCTTCATTCCCAGAGAACTGTGAGGAAGAAATGGGTACATGAAGGCAACACACACTGAAGAGGGAGAGGAATGAAGAATGAGGATTTTTTTGGAGGGAGAAAAAAATTGGGAGACCTTTTGTTTAGTTTTGAGTATCTTGAGTTCGCGGTATCTTTGAGAATACCCAAGTGGAAATGTTAAGTAGACAATTGTATGTGCGGACTGGAGTTGAAAAGAGAGATCTTTATGGAGTATGTATTAAAAGAAAGCTTAGGGCAAAAGCCTTGGGAGAAGAACGTAAACAGTAAAAAGAGAATTGAGCTCTGATGAGTTAACTGATATTTGGAGGTTGAGTAGAAGAGAAGTCAACAAAGGAGACAGGAATTACCAGTAAGGTAGGAAAAAATCAGGAAAAGGCAATGTGTTACTAGAAGAAACAAAAGGAAAATAATGTTTCAAGGAGGAGGCTGCGGTCAACTGTGTATCATACTGCTGAGATGAATAAAATAAGGATTAGAAAAGTGTTCACTTGATTTGGCAACATAGAGGTCAACTGATGACTTTTAGTTAGCTTTTACTGCATAACAAATCACCCGAAGACTGACTTACTGAAAACAACTGTTCCTAATTGTGTATATTGGCAATTTGGGTTTGGCTTATCTGGGTGGTTCTACTGATCCGGACCAGGCTTAGCTGATTTTAGCTGGGGTTGCTTATGCATCTACAGATATGCCTCTGTGGTCACCTGGTGATTTGGTTAGGGCTGGCTTGTTCATGATGACCATGGCTGGGACAATGTGCCTCTGTGCATATACGTTCTAATTTTCCATTGGGAGAGCTTGGACTTGCCGACATCTCCATAGCAGAATTCCAAGAGCAGTAGGTAAGCTAACCCAGAGCACAAACATTTACTAAACTTCTCAATGTCCCATTGCCTAAAAGAGTCATAACGCCATCTCAGATTCTAGGTCTGAAAAAACACTTTTATTTCTTGATGGGAGGAGCAGCAAAGTCACATTGTAAGGGTGTAGATACAAGGAATGGAAAAATTTGTTGTCATTTTTTGCAATCTGCTAGTGACTGCGGCAAAAGCATTTTGCTGATGAGGTGGAGTGTGCGGGTGGGGAACTCTTTGGAAGCCAGGTTGGATTAATATGAATAGTGAATGGGAATTGAAAGTAGATAGTATAGATTACTCTTTGAGAAGCTTGTCTGTGAAGGTAATTTGGGAGAGAGGACAATACCTGAGGCAGGGGAGGTATTTGTAGTCTAAGCAGGTATGTTGTATTTTCTTTCGCTTCCTGCCTGAATGCCTTCCATCCATCCAATAACAGAATATATTTGAATGCTGAGAGAAAGTATCTAGTAGACACAGAGGATGCTGATACGGGGGAAAGAGGAGATAACTAATCAAGTAAAAGTCTTTGAGTAGAGGATGGGATTTTGTGTGCTTATGAAGGGGTTAGTGTTTTGATGTGAGGAGGGCTATTTCCTTTCTGGTATTAGGGAAGAGGGAGGGAAGGAAGGAATGGGGAAGGAGGGAAGGGAGGGAATGGGTGCAAATGTACATAGGCATGTAAATTGGGTAATAAGAGGCTGAGGGTTTCCGTTTGATGGCGCTTCTGTTTTCTCAATGAAGCAGCAGCAGTCTACATGGGGGCGTGGGGCGGGGGTGGCGTTGTACAAGAATGTGTGTTGGAGATTTGACGTGAATAGAAAAATTCGTAATTTTATCCACTCCCCCCACCCCCCACAATGGGATATCAAGTTGACTACTGACCAGAGAAATACTAATCACTCAATAAATGAGAGATATTATCACTATTAATATACAAGAATTACTTTAAAGAGATTCAACAGAACACTTTCTGTGCGGTTAGAAACTGATGCAGGTCGAGATATTCCAGGGCCTGGGGCTCCTTTTCTGTTTGAGCCAGTTAAACTTTAGTATCTTCCATAACATTGATGGTCCTTAAAAAATGATGTAGGCAAGTGACCATGTTTGCCCTTTTACAAATAAACATTAACAAAAATATGTATTCAAAGAAAGGGTCCAGTTTCTAAAAGAACTTCCTAAAGTATTCACCGTCACTGTTTTACCAGAACAAATAAGGAATAACATAAATACACTGATTTTGAATTAATAAAGATTAATTCAAGCTGCATGGTAGATTAGTCAAAAAATTTTATGTTGAAAAAGGCAGCTTTTTGTTTAAACAGTTGGAAAATATGTAAACAGGGCTTTCAAGTTGTATGCTTAGGGGAGAATAGCATAATTTACTTAGCCTTTTTTCTCGTAGGAAAAACTCCCATTAGATTTTTGGTTGTCCCTCAACAAGAATAAGCTAAACTTCTTACACTGTTTAATTATTGTGTACTGAAGAGTTGTCTTTATGGAGGGCACCATCTGCTGGTTGCAAGAGGTAGCAGTTGTGGCGAAGACTGCCTTCTGTAGTTATATCAGACTCTTTACAAAATCTTATGTTTTCCTTTGAATTCCACCTCAAACCTGGAGTGAAATCCCAGAAGGAAAAACAGCTTTAAATTAACGTGGCCCAGTATGGATTCTAGTAGTGGTTTGATTTGATTTCTGTGACTGTGAATTTTTAAGAAAAATCACCATGAAACTGGCAGATGCCAGTCTTTATTTGTTGATTTGGATGCCTAAATCAACTAAAAAATAGGATTGCTTATTGTTATGATTGCTCTTGCTCTTTAGTCAGTACTTTGTTTTCCTTTTCTATTCAGTGAAAATATCTTACATATTTTTTACTACAGTCTCTTGTTTAGTTACATCTATGAACATTTATTTATGTCTGATAATATTAAAGAATGACCATTTCATTGATTTTTCTTGTACTCAGTGTGATTAAAAGATTCTCATATATTTAATTAATGATCATTTTATTTGAACTTTAAAAAAAATCTTTAGTGTTAGAATATTTTCTTTTCTTTTTTCTTTTTGAGATGAAATCTCGCTGTCTCACCCATGCTGGAGTGCAATGGCACGATCTCAGCTCACTGCAACCTCCACCTCCCAGGTTCAAGTGATTCTCTGGCCTCAGCCTCCCGAGTAGTTGAGACTGCAGGCATGCGCCACCATGCCCAGCTAATATTTGTATATTTAGTAGAGATGGGGTTTCGCCATGTTGTCCTGGCTGGTCTCAAACTCCTGACCTCAGGTGATCTGCCCACTTTGGGCTCCCAAAGTGCTGGGATTACAGGCGTGAGCCACTGTGCATGGCCTAGTATTAGAATATTTTCTTATGCTTACTGTTCATGCTGAACATAAAAATGTAAATATAATAATATGCATATGATAATTTTTGAACTGAATTGTTTTCTGAAAATGCTTGTTTCAAATAACCCTTTGAAAGAAGGGAAATTCTAGGTTATAGTTTTACTATAAATTGGTGGTAAATTTAAAGTTTATATTTTTTAAATGGAGAAACTGATAAATCAGCACATTGTTGGCCAGGCGTGGTGGCTCACGCCTGTAATCCCAGCACTTTGGGAGGCCGAGGCAGGCAGATCATGAGGTCAGGAGATCGAGACCATCCTGGCTAACACAGTGAAACCCCATCTCTACTAAAAAAATACAAAAAATTAGCCAGGCGTGGTGGCGAGCTCCTGTAGTCCCAGCTACTCGGGAGGCTGAGGCAGGAGAATGGCGTGAACCCGGGAGGCGGAGCTTGCAGTGAGCCGAGATCACGCCACTGTACTCCAGCCTGGGTGACAGAGTGAGACTCCGTCTCAAAAAAAAAAAAAAAAAAAAAAAAAATCACATTTTTCTGTAATATACTATAGTTTATAAAATAGAGTCTGATATAGGCCAGTTTTATATGACTATTTTCTAAGTGCAGTTATTTTTCATTTTTTGTTTGCTCTACCTTAATAGTGAATGGTTGAGATTCCCCAAAGATGAAAGGAACTATTATATGTCAAATCATTTATTTGACATTCTGTTTAAGGAGCAGCTCTGTATCAATACCTGTTTTTCATTGACTTAATGATACCCTCTTCTTCTGTGTTGCTCCTTTTCTGCTTCCTCTTTTTTCTTTTCACCTTTTTCTTATCTCGTAATTTGGTATTCATTCCCATCATTTTCTGGACACTTTTTTCTCAAATATCCTGTCAAGTTCAAGGGAGTATTTGCTGAGGTCATTTTGTATGTTTTCACTGAGGGTGATCATCACTATATATCACCCCTCCATCTTCAAACATTTTTGCCTAGGTTTTTGTAATACCACTATATATCACCCCTTCATCTTCAAACATTTTTTCCGTAGATTTTTGTAACAATTACTCTCATTTTTCTAAAGCCATTTTCTTGACTTTCTTCTGTTTTCCTTCTTTATCTCCCCTGTGGGCTCCCACCACCCCAATCACTATAGGTATTTCATTAAGGTTTAGTGTTGGTATCTCAGCTCACCCTACTCATTTTCTTTACTCATCTTGTAAACCCATAAAGCATGAACAATAAATTGTTCTAAAAATATTTTCTCATTTTACACTTTTTTTCTAGAACTTTAGATGTATAATCTACAGTTGCCTTCTAGAGCAAACTTTATTTTTCCCAAGACTTAATCTCTCTCTCTGGGTTTTCCCCCATCTCCATTACAACGAGGGCAGAGCTCTTTCTTGTACATTTGCTCATCATTGTATTCCTAGTACTTAGTGTATTGCACCAAACAAATTCTCAATAAATATTTAAATAAATGGCCTTCTAGGGGGGGTTTCGAATCTTATAATCATGTTCTGCTTCTCTGGTATAATCATTCATAAGTCGTTGAATCAGTTTTCTTGTTTTGTAGTCATTGCCTACAGTCAGTTCCTCATTACTTCTTTCTTGGAATTTTGCAGTAGTTTTCTAACTTGTTTTAATTTCTCCTGTGTCTAGCTCTACTTTTTGCTGTAACCATAATTTCTTCGAATAGTTCTGGTCGTTCATTCATTCATTATTTCCTGAGTGCCTACTACTGATAGTAGCTATTATATGCGATAGATGCTAGCAGATAGATGCTAGCATAATTGTTATATGCTACTTTTCTTAAGGAGCTTACAGTCTAGTGGGAGAGACAAAGATAGCAATAAGTACAATAGATACAATGTGATAAATGCTAATTGTAGTAGGTTCAAAGTGTGACTAGCTGTAGGGGAGGAGCCTAGCTCTGCCTGGTTGAGGTCAGAAAAAGTTAAAATGAGACTTTAAGGTCTATAGAGTTTGCTTAGTAGACAAGGGCCAATATGTTTTACTCATAGGAAAAACAACCTGTGTATATTCACAGAGGTGTTTCAAACCTCTCCTTACAATGCTGTTGATAAGACTCAAGTGCAAATTGAGTAACCTCCCTCTTTGTTGTCTCTTTATTTTTTCCGTCTTAGCTCCCTTTACTTCCTTCCACCTTTTCCTTCAGTCATACTTCTGGTCCAGTAACTGAAATTTGCTCTCTGAGATTTATTCAGAATGTTTTTTTCTGTCTTTTTATTCTCTGTATTATTACCACTTTACCCCTGTCCACTTACAGAAGTGGTTTTTCTTTCAGTCTTATTTTTTCCAAGCTTGTTGTTTATTTCTGTTAGGATAATTTCAGAATCAACTGTGATTCACTTATTTAGGGGAATGTCTGTTTCTCTTCATGGATTTTGAGACCCATTTTACGTGTTTTGCTCTGTAGTTTCTGCTGTTGTGTTCTGCATATGAGGCGCTTGATAAATTTTTGGTTACATGGATGAGTATATTTTACAAGGTCACTCAGTCTACATTGTATAGCTGTGGTCTGTGGCCATATTCATGTATTTGTTTTTATGAATCATGAACAGCTTTTGTCTCTGAAATAAGGCAGAGAGACTTTCTTCCACTCCAGACTCAGTGGAAGAGAAGCCTATCACATTTATCAATCTTTCCCTGGAGTGCTTTGTCCTAGGCATTGGCTGAGTATCTTCTTTGGTTGAAGGAATGTAACTATGAACTTGGTTCTTGCTAGTGTTTTTCCTAACCTGAAGTCATGCAGCTATTCTCTTTTATCATATTCTAAAAGCTTTTAACACTTTGCCTTTATATTTGTTACTGTACCTCGAATTCATTTTGTATATGGTGTGAAATATAGGTACAGTGTCCTTTTTAAAAAACATAGATATGAAAGTGTCTTCAGAACTTTTTATTGTATTCTCTCTGTTTTTTCCTGTTATCGCTACCACTTTTTTTCATATACAGTTGCGTACCACACAACTTTTCTGTCAGTGATGGGCTGCATATATGATGGTGGTTCCATAAGCTTATGATACTGTGTTTGTACTGTACCTTTTCTATGTTTAGATACATTTAGATACACAGATACTTACCATTGTGTTACGGTTGTGTACAGTATTCAGTACAGTAACATACTGTACAGGTTTGTAGCCTAGAAGCAATAGGCTATACCATATAGCCTAGGTATGTAGTAGTCTGTTCCATTTAGGTTTGTGTAAGCACACTGTATGATGTTTGCACAACAAAAAAATTCCCCAACAACGTATTTATTAGAATGTATCCCATCATTAAGTGATGTATGACTATGTACAGGAGGAACACAGATTTTTGGATGTTAATCTTGTATCCTGGAACCTTGATGAACTAGTAGTTTATTTTTTGTAGATTCCTTTGGCATCTTCTGTGTAGATAATCATGTTGTCTGGATGTAGGGACAGTTTCTTTTCCAATATGTATGCTTTTTATTTTCCGTTTCTTTGTGTGCTGCCTAGGGCTTCTAGCATTATATTGAATAAAAGTGCTGAGAGTAGACATCCTTTCTTTGTTTCTGATCTTAAAGGGGAAGCATTTAGTCTTTTACCATTAAGTATTTGTGTTACCTCTTGTTACCTGTTGGTGACTTATGCTTGTTATGGATGTCCCTGACTTATGGTGGTTTGACTTAGGACAATTTTTTGACTTTATGATGGTGTGAAGGCAATACACATTTGGTATGTTTCTTGACATATGATAGAAATGCACTTTTGGCTTAATTATATTTTAAATTTACAATGGGTTTATTGGGACGTAACCTTATTGTAAATTGAGGAACATCTCTATATTGATGTTTTTTACTTTTCATCCTTGCTAAACTCAGTCTTAATAATTCACATGTTTTATCTGTAAATCCTTTTAAAGTTTTTATATATGTAAACATATCTGTGAATAACGACTGGTTCATTTTAAATCCTTATACCCTTTATTTCTTTTTCTTTCCCTCCTTTGTTGATTAGCATCTTTATTGCAGTGTCAAATTAAAAAAAAAGTGATGATAGTAGGTATGTTCCTGTAGTTCCTGAACACAAAGCTTTTAATGGATTGTCAGTAAACATTATTTATGCTGTAGGATGTTTATAGCATCCTACTTATCTCAGATAAAGGAAACTTTCACCCAATTCTTAGTTTACTAAACTTGTTTCTTGTTCCGTTTTTGTTTTACAGTCATGAGTTGTTGAATTTACCAAATTTTTCTTAATTTATTGAGATTTGAAAAAATCTGTTTAGTATATAATTTAAATATGATTTTCTTTTTAAGCCTGTTGATGTGATGAATTTAACCTTGCCTTCCCGGGATAAACACTTATGAATATGTTGCTGCATTTGGTTTCCTAATGTTTTGTTTAGGAGTTTTGCATTTAGATTAAGATTTGTCTGTGATTTATTTTCTCTGATTGTTCTTTTCTTTTTTCTTTTCCTTTTTCAGATACAGACTCTCACTGTGTTGCCTAGGCTGGAGTGCAGTGGCACAATCATAGCTCACTGCATCCTTGAACTCCTGGCCTCAAGTGATCTTGTCACCTCAACTTGGCTAATTTTTTATTCATTTTAATTTTTTTGTAGGGGCAAGATCTTGCTTTGTTGCCCTGGCTGGTCTTGAACTCCTGGCTTTAAGCAGTCTTACTGCCTCAGCCTTCCAAAGTGCTGGGATCACAGACAGGAGCCATTGTGCCTGGCCTCTGATAGTTCTCATTGGGTTTTGTTGTCAGAGTTATGCTAATTAGTTGCTTAAAACTAGTTGGGAAGGATTCCCTTGTTTTTCATTTCTTGGAACTATTTGTATGACATGGGAAATATTTCTTCCTTTATTTGACAGGACTCACTAGTAAAGCCATCTAGACTTGGATATTTTTCCTTGTGGAAAGATCTGTTAATGATTGATTTTGTTTCTTAATCATTTTTTTTCTTTCTTGAGTTAGTTTTGGTAATAAGATGTAGTTTCTCAGCTTTATCTACATTTTCAAATGTTATATTATCAAATTTATAAGATTGACCTGTGATTTTTGACTTTGTTGATCCTACGCTTGTTTTCTTTTGATTCATTGATTATTAAGAAGTGCTTTAAAAAATTTAAATGTCTGGAGCTTTTCTTGTTATCTGTTTTGTTAAGCTTTTTGTTGAAGTATAACATACATTCAGGAAAGTGCAAAACTTATGTCTTTAGCTCTGTATGACTTCACAGAAAGTGAAAATACTTGTGTAACTAGCACCTTAGAAGTATCTTTTCACCCCTTTTTCCGTTAACATTTGTCTCCCAAAACATCACTGTCCTGACTTTTACTGTCATAGATTAGGTTTCTCTGTTTTCGAGCTTATAAATGTAATCATACTCTTATGTAGTGTTTTGTGTCTGGCTTCTTTCACTTTGATGTGTGTGTGTGGGTGTGTGTGTGGGTGTGTGGGTGTGTGGGTGTGTGGTGTGTGGTGTGTGTTGAGACAAGGTCCGCTCTGTCATTCAGGCTTGAGTGCAGTGGTGTGATCATGGCTTGCTGTGGCTTTGACTTCCTGGGCTTAAGCAGGACTTCCACCTCAGCTTCCCGGGTAGCTGGGACCACAGGTGCACACCACTATGCTTGGCTAATTTATTTTTATTTTTTGTAGAGATGAGGTCTCACTGTATTGCCCAGGCTGGTCTTGAACTCCTGGGCTCGAGTGATCCACCTCCCTTAGCCTTCCCAGATGCTGGGATTACAGATGTGAACCATCATGCCCATCTGGATGTTTGTAATGTTAATCCATATTATTGTGTGAGGCAATGATTTATTCTCTCATGGCTTTTTTTTTTTTTTTGCCCCCGTTGTGTGACTATACTACAAATTGCTATTCATTCTAGTGTTGATGGTCATTTGTGTTTTCTGTTTTGGCAACTGAATGGTATTGCTGTGAACATTTTTTTATATGTCTTACGGTGGACAAACTACGTTTCTATTGAGTAAATACCACAGAGTGAATCTGGGGCCTATTTATCTTTTTTTTTTTTTAACTTGATATTTAGCTTAACTGGTTTTAGTGTTTGCATGACATAATTTTCCATCCTTTTACTTTCAGCATGTATCCACTTTTTTCATTGTCTTTTAAGGTGTTTATGTTGAAATTTAAAAATCTTTTCTTTTAACCTGATTGTGTATATTACATACACATATAGTACTTAGTATGTGCTAAGCAATGTTGTAGGTACTTTATATATAAATACTTACACCTCTTAGTTTTCATTTGGCTAATTTGCCCTTATTTTACTCTGCACTTAAAAATTATACTCCTTGGTTGTAAACTTTTAGATTTGCAGTTATATTCTTTCTCCGCTTTGAAGATAACATTTTGCTGTCTTCTGGCTTATGTTGTTGCTGTTGAGAAGTCACCTGTTAGTTTAAATGCTATTCCTTTCAGGTACTGTGTGTGCTCTAAATTTTGTTTGTTTTCTGGAATTATTATTATTTTAAATTTAATCCTGTTTGGCTTATTGAATTTGTAGGTTGGTATTTTATGATATCCTCTGTAGGTATTTGGCCTCTGCTTCAATCTAGTCCTTCTGGTACTCTCATGAATCCCATGAGTGAATCTCTCATTCTTCTCCCTCTATAACTTCCATGAATTGTAGGCTACATTTAGGCCTTTCTATCCTTATGTATTTCAGTTGTATGTTTCACTGTGTTGCACTCCGGATAATTTCTTATGACCTTTCTTTCACTTCATTCTTTCTTTTTTGAGACAGGTGGAATGCAGTGGCGCAATCTCAGCTCACTGCAACCTCTACCTCCTGGGTTCAAGCAGCTCCCCTGCTGCAGCCTCCCGAGTATCTGGGACTACAGGGGTGTGCCACCACACCTGGCTGATTTTTGTATTTTTTGTAGAGATGGGATTTTGGTATGTTGCCCAGGCTGTTCTTAAACTTTGGAGCTCGAAGTTTAAGCTCAAAAGGCCTGCCTTGGCCTCCCAGAAGTGCTGGGATTACAGGCGTGAGCAATCCCACCTGGCCTTTAATGGTTTTTCGTATCTGCGAATACATTGACCTGTTGAATTTTCAATTTCAGTAATTGTATTTTTTCATTTTTAGAAGTTTTATTTAAAAAAATCTTCTAGTTTAGTCTTTATAATTTTTTTTGTTTCCTGTAGATATTTTTGGAATTGTCTTTTATTTCTTTAAGATTATAGTAGTTTTACAGTCTTTGATAGACACAAAAATTGTGTCTATTTTTGTTGTGTGGTATTTCTGCTGGTTCTCCCTCATAGTTGCTTGGTTATTTTTGACTTGATACTTGCTCATTGTTCTAGAAACATCATAGTGGGGATTCTTTGATACTTAGGATGAAGGCACCCTTCTCTAGGCAGGACTTGGATTTACTTATGTTAGGTGCTTGGGGCTGTTATTAACCAGGGGTCTGTGAGTTCATGTTTTGAGATTCTCTGGGCCACTTAGGTCATGTCAACCCCAGCAAGTGTGCAGGCCCATGGCCAAAACTAATTACCTGTTCCTTCCCTGTATTCGTGTTGCCTTTCTCTGTTTAGCACCAAGGCAGCCTTCTCAGCGGTTCCCTCTAGGGGGTGGGGCTGGGGAAAAGAGGTGTTCATTTCTAGTTTACCCTCTCCTTTGCAGGTATATCTTCTTTGGGTAGGGTGGTGGCCTACATTAATGTCAGGAGAGTTTCCTATTTGACTGTCTGCCTTGATATGTTCAGATTTACTTCTGTTCCCCTTGCCCTATAAGACCATCAAAACTGAATCCCACATTTGTCAGAAATGAAAAATGCTTTCAGAGTATAAGTAGCTATAATGTCCCAGTGTTCCCACTTACTTCCCTGGATTCCTATTTTCTCTTAGGTTTTAGTTTGAGTACTTTGTGGTGCTTTTAAAAAGTATTTATTTTTTATTCTTTTTCTCTAGCTTACTATTATTATTATTATTTTTAGTTGGAGGATTAGGACAAATAACAAAGCTTGCCACTGAGGAAATGAAAGTAAAAATAAGTTTTGTTTTTCTAAAAATAATTTTGGGAAATGTTCAATAGAGTGATTTTCATTAAATGGTAAAGTAAATTACTGTAAATTAGGAGGTAGTTACAAATTTTGGTTGGTGGGGAAGGTTACCATTTATGTTTGTTAAGAATGTTTATATCTATTTTTTGGTTTGCATCTAATAGTTTTCTTGTTTCAGGGGTAGAAATATTTCTGTCATGGCTCATTCAAAGACTAGGACCAATGATGGAAAAATTACATATCCGCCTGGGGTCAAGGAAATATCAGATAAAATATCTAAAGAGGAGATGGTGAGACGATTAAAGGTGAGTAAAATTCTATTCTTTTGGACATCTGTGTAGGGCAGAGGTCCCCTGTGGAAATCACATGGGGCTATAATGTATCTTGTTAGGGTAACTTAAAAAAGCAAAGCAAAGCAGCAAATGGCATAGAAAAGATCTAAGGGAGTAGAGTATATAAGGTACAGTGGGGATTATTTGGCTATGATTAAAGGGACAGCAATTAGGTGAAGCTTAGATTTTCTAGGATCTCCTATACTTGGGTATAAAGAACAAGTCTACAATACTCATATTCCTTATTGTCTATACAAAGTTTTCTCCTTTCTTCTATATAGTTTCTAAAGACAACCACTTTAAGGGAGTTTTAAGTCTTTATACTGAGTAATTAGGCTGTGTACTACTTTCTTGTAAGTTATTTTCAAAGTAGGTCAAAGGGCTTCACTTTAAGCTTCTCCCTCTGCTTCTGACATGTAGTAATGAATCAAGATTGCTGGTGAACTTCTATGGATGAGGCTAGGGCCTCTTCATATGTGTTTGAATAATATTTTCACCTTTTCCTTTAGGGTGGTGATGATCTCTGTAATTGTTAAAATGGATAAAGAAGCATAGTGTTCAAGGAGAATGTTAAGCTGGTCTATTAGTTAGTTTAGATGGTCTTTATTTTTGAGCATTTCCGATCGAGGTTGTATCTATCTAGATATTTATGTTGCTTGAATTATTATTATTTATCTGGATGTCAGGGCTGAAAAATGTTCCCAAATTAATCATTGAAGATCCAGGGGCTTAAAAACAAATACTCTTCTTTATTGCTACATGGTGTATAGAATTTTTATAAAGAGAAAAAGATGCTAATACTATCATAAATTTCACATAAAGTCTTAATATTGTACATGTATATGTTTATACTTAAAGTATCAGAATGTCAGATATCAGATGTTTATTCAAAGGAAAATCATCTTTGAGCAGATTAAATTTACTAATAGGTGGATATTTTATCTAGTTGGGAACTGGTGTGTATTTTATTAAGAATAGTCAAGCTATGAATCCTTTCTATATATGACATGTTTCATTTTCTATGTATTTACCTTCTCTTGACCTATTGCATTTTTAGAGAAACTAATACATTTATTACCTTATATTTGTTTATACTAAGTGAGCATTCCTGTTGTTTGTTGAGAAACTAATCTTGAACTCAGAGCCTACACTTAAAACTGATTAGCATTGGTGTCTTTTAGAGATGTTATTTTCTCAGATTTCTTTCCTAATTTGGAGGACTCATGAGTTATTAATGAGTTTTATAACAGCATTTGAGTTGTAGACAGTAGTGAGGAATTCCCATTTTCTGGACCTTGAACAAACTTTGTGGTTATTGTTGGTGGAATGATTGCCTCAGTACTCATATTTAATGTTTGTAATATGCTTTCATTATTTTGTAGACATTTATGTCTAGCAGTAATCCAGTTATACTTTTTTCTCATTTATTTTCCTAATTTATAGTTCCATTTTTAGCATCCTCCTTCTTAGAAAAATATGAAAAAATTATGTAGGATGATATGTACAAATACCCATGTAAGTTTTATACATTATAACAATTTGTTAACGTGTAAGGTGATACTGTTTATAAAATTTTTTTTCCTGTAACATTTTATTCAAAATATGCTTAATCTCTTATCTTTTGTTAAGAGATCTACAGAAATAAATAGTTACATGCATGCAGTTCTTTTTTACCCTTTGTGGTTTTTCCTAAACATATAGGCAATCAAAGCCTAAATCTTTAAAGTAATAAAATAAAAAAGCTAAAAGACCCAGACATCATACCCTTAATCTAAATGTAGTGCCAGGTTGCAAGGATTAGTCTACTGTTGGTTCTGGTATCTGGCATAATAGAACTGAGAGGCTGCTCTGTGAGGAGCAGTGTTTTCCACAGCTGCTCTGAGAATTCAGTAGAAATGGAGCCATTTGTTACTCAGAAGTCTAGCTGGATGGCAAGTGGAAATCGTTGCAGCATAAAGGACCAAGACATTTAACATTGATACTTTGTGGCCAGCCCCACTTGTTGCCTAGTATTTGCAGCACCACCTAGTGGATGCTGGATGGTCACCTTTCCATTGGAGTTGTATTTAAATGTCAGTTCCTGTCAAATTAGGCAATTTGGTTTCATCTAAAGTAGGAATAGTGCAGACTGAGATCATCATTGTAATTACTAATATTGAAATCAGAGAAAGCTCTTCTGAGAATTCATGGTATACCATTCTATTTTCTATTCACCTTTTATAGAAATATTTTTGAAAAAAGAACCATTTCTTTTAGCTTCCTTTGTCTTAACTCACTTGTGCAACTGAATTAATGAATTATCCACATCATATTCTCTTTTACTGCCACACAAGAAATATTTTGTTGGATGCCGTGGTAGATACTTCATAGTAGCTTTTCAGTGTTGAGGGATGCATCTTTGACATCCTTTCTTAAATAAAACCATGTGACTGGAGTGGTTTAATGACTTAAATGGAAAATTAAATTGTCATCTTAGGGTTTTCTTTAGGCATATACTTTTTCTTCTCATGAAAGGATTAGAAATATTATTTTTAAAAAAGATGGTATTCTTAAGGACATACTCCTTTTAGTCCAGTTGTACAAATGAGACCAGAAGTTTCCACAAATATTCTATTGGAATTCTTCCAATAATGACTACTACATAAGGGCAATTTAATCTTTAAAAATCTGGTTAGCAGATATTTTGGGTAAATGAAAAAATGTTTTAGTAAGTCTTTTAAATAGAAGTTTACTTTGTAGTTTTAGGAGAATTGTGTTCTCTCAAATAGAGACTTTCCGCAGAAAAATGAAAGTATATTCATTTGAAGTTAACCTTAGCAATTAACATGACCTTTATTTCACATGACTGTAGTTTTACATGGAGCATTTCATTATTTGATTTTTTATTTTTGTATAGATGGTTGTGAAAACTTTTATGGATATGGACCAGGACTCTGAAGAAGAAAAGGAGCTTTATTTAAACCTAGCTTTACATCTTGCTTCAGATTTTTTTCTCAAGCATCCTGATAAAGATGTTCGCTTACTGGTAGCCTGCTGCCTTGCTGATATTTTCAGGATTTATGCTCCTGAAGCTCCTTACACATCCCCTGATAAACTAAAGGCAAGTACTGATTTAAATAACTCCAAGATTGACCGATACTTTTGATTTATCTTTCTAACTAAAATAGGAGTTAAGGTATTTAGATGATTTCCTTGGATTCTTTGACATTAGCTACAGTAATCTTTTGCTAAACTTAATATTTTTTTTTTGAACTTATTTTTGAAAAACTTTCTGGTCTTGAGGTTAAGAAGTAGATTAATACAGTGTATAATTTTTTTTTATATCATGTCATCATTAGTTCTGTTTCTTTCATTATAATTTTGGGGGCAATTCCTTTTCACTTTTGAAAATCCATATTGAAGACCATGGCCATTATTTAAAACACAATACCTAGTATAAACATGAGTTTATAATATATAATCCTCATTTATTTAATGGAAGGTGTGATATACATTGTTATGAAGAAAATACAGGCCAGGCGCAGTGGCTCAGGCCTGTAATCCCAGCACTTTGGGAGGCCAAGGCAGGACGATTACTTGAGTTCATGAGTTTGAGAACAGCTTGGGCAACATAGCAAGGCGTTGTCTCTACTTTAAAAAAAAAAAAAAAAAAAAAAAAAAAAAAAGGAAATTAGCCTTGTGTGGTACTGTGCACCTGTAATCCCATAACTACTTGGGAAGCTGAGGTGGGAGGAGTGCTTGAACCCCCGGGGGGCGGAGGTTGCAGTGAGCCAAAATGGCACCACTGCATTCCAGCCTGGGCTGAGTGAGACCATCTCTATTAAAAAAAAAAAAAAAAAGATTCAGTGAACAAAATTTTAATGGAAAGGTACAAAAGACATGTGGTACTTGGTTACAGTGATTGTAAGTAAAACTATAGAAATGCAAAATCTTTAAAAGATGAGAAGGGGAATAGCACGAGTAATCTTTTTAGGAAAATGCTGGTAGAAAGCATGAAGTAATTAGAGTTGTGCAAAAGATACTGAATGTTTATAAGGCAGATCAGGTAGGAATTAAAAACAGCAACAATAAAAGATAATTGTGGAGCCCGGGTGCGGTGGCTCACACCTGTGCACTTTGGGAGGCCGAGGTGGGCCGATCACCTGAGTTCAGGAGTTCGAAACCAGCCTGGCCAACATGGTGAAACTTCATCTCTACTCAAAATACAAAAATTAGCCGGCTGTGTTGGCACATGACTGTAACCCCAGCTACTGTGGAGGCTGAGACAGGAGAATCACTTGAACCTGGGAGGTGGAGGATGGAGTGAGATTGCGCCACTGCACTCCAGCCTGGCCAACACAGCGAGAGTCTCAGAAAACAAAACAAAAAAAAGATAATTGTGGAAACTATGGGTTAGAGAATGAGTCCATAGAAAGATTATTAATCCACAGTGTGAAAAAATGGCAGGCAATTTATGTTTATTTCACTTAATAAGTCTTGCTGTTACTTATGTGTCAGGAACTGGATTTACAGTGGTGAAAAAAACCCAGGCATGGTTCTTGGACTCATGGAGTTCTTGATAACTGGCGTGAGGAATGTGCTTATTTGATCAAGTCTACCAAAATTCAAGTAGAGGATGTGCAACCTGTTTTGGGCATGCTTGTTTTAAATTTTGATTGGTGAAAGAATCTTAGGATGAGGGAGATGGAGGGCAATATTTGTCATTTAAAGGTGGTATTGAATTGTAAGATTTGAGAATGGTCGGAGACTTAAAGTAGATAACATGAGCTGGTCCATGTAGTTGTATACCCAGGTACTAGCTTGATTTCTAAATGTGAATTTCTCATTTGGAGATACTTAATCGGTTTAAGGAATGATTCCATTTGTTTGATAGTGGCTGTGGCTCTCCCGTACTAGATGTCTTGTTGGCATTCTCATGACGAGGAAGTCTAACTTAAGACTGCTACTGTCCAATTTATTTATCTCTCTTGGGGATCTTTCAGTTTGCATAATCAAGGACCTATTTCAGGGCTTTGGGGGTAACGAGAAATTCTCCCTAAAGAATAGCTACATATCTGTTCCGTTTCTAACAGGACAATTTATGAGAAGACTGTAAAAGAGCTGAAATTAGGGTCTTTGTGCATTATTCCCTAGCTGAAAAATGTTAAGTATTTGGTTTTTCTGATGAATTTTTGAGTCTTATTCTAAATGCCTCTTTTTTCTTTTTGGGGGATAGTACTTAAAATTACTGACTTTGAGGGTGCTTTCTAAATATTTAAGAGATTTCACTTCATCTTGATTAGCGTCAAATTCGTATATCTGTATGTCTATATATTTTGTCTACAGTAGTGTTGTATACATATTAGAAAATTGTGATATTTGAGCCTTACCTTTCCACTTTCAGTTAGTTATTGTCATCAGCAAACCCCTTTTATACAGTTGGCTTCATGTTTAGGCAGTAATTGGTGAGGTTATAAGTGACTGTTGTCTTTCCATCGCTACATAGGGTCAATATGGCGTGTGTACTCTTTCAGCAATCCAGGAAGGGTTCATTCATAGAGAACATATTTCCCACAGTACTACTATCAAAGTAACTTTCTTTGTTTTAAGTAACCTTTTTTAAAAAAAAATTGTATTTTAGGTGCAGGGGTACATTTGCAGGTTTGTTATGTAGGTAAATTACATGTCATGAGGGTTTGGTGTACAGATTATTTTGTCACCCAGGTAAAAGCATGGTTCCCAATAGGTAGTTTTCCGATCCTCACCCTCCTCCCACCCTCCACCGTCAAGAAGATGCTGGTGTCTGTTCTCTTCTTTGTGTTCATATGTACTCAATGTTTAGCTCCTGGTGATAAGTGAGAACATGTGGTATTTGGTTTTCTCTTCCTGCGTTTGTTTGCTTAGGATAATGGCTTCCAGTGGCATCCATGTTGCTGCACAGGACATGATCTCATTTTTTATGGCTGTGTAATAGTCCATGGTGTATATGAAATATTTTCTTTCTCCATTTTACTGTTGATTGGCATTTAGGTTGATTCCATGTCTTTGCTATTGTGAATAGTGCTGCTACGAACATATGCATACATGCGTCTTTATGGTAGAATGATTTATATTCCTTTGGTTATATACCCAACAATGGGATTGCTGGGTCAAATGGTAGTCCTGTTTTCAGTTCTTTGAGAAATTGCCAAACTGTTTTCCACAATGGCTGAACTAATTTATATTCCCACCAGCGATGTATCAGCACTTCCTTTTCTCTGCAGCCTTGCCAGCATCTGTCATTTTTTTTTTTGACTTTTTAACAATAGCCATTCTGACTGGTACAAGATGATATCTTGTTGTGGTTTTGATTTGCATTTCTCTAATCAGTGATGTTGAGCATTTTTTCATACGCATGTTGGCCATACGTATATCTTCTTTTGAAAAGTATCTCTTCATGTTCTTTGCCCTATATATATATATATATATATATTTTTTTTTTTAGATGGAGTTTTGCACCGTTGCTCAGGCTGGAGTGCAGTGGTGCGATCTTGGCTCACTGCAACCTCCATCTCTCAGGTTCATGTGATTCTCCTCCCTCAGCCTCCCCAGTAGCTGGGATTACAGGTGCCCGTCACCTCACCTGGCTAATTTTTGTATTAGTACAGTGGTTTTACCACGTTGACTGGGCTGGTCTTGAACTCCTGACCTTGTGATCTGCCTGCCTTGGCCTCCCAAAGTACTGGGATTACAGGCATGAGCCACTGCACCCGGCCTGCCCTCTTTTTAATGGGATTGTTTTTTGCTTGTTAATTAAGTTCCTTATACCTTCTTGATATTAGACCTTTGTTCAATATATGGTTTGCAAATATTTTCTCCCATTCTGTAGGTTGTCTCTTAACTCTGTTTTGCTGTGCAGAAGCTTTTTAGTTTAATTAGGTCTCATTTGTCAATTTTTGTTTTTGTTGCAGTTGGTTTTGACATCTTCATCATGAAATCTTTGCCAGGTCCTATGTCCAGAATGGTATTTCCTAGGTCATCTTCCAGGGATTTTATAGTTTTAGGTTTTACATTTAAGTCTTTAATCCATCATGAGTTGATTTTTGTATGTGGTTTGAGGAAAGGGTCCAGTTTCAGTCTTCTGCATATGACTAGCTAGTTATCCCAGCACCATTTATTGAATAGGGAGTCCTTTCCTCATTGCTTGTTTTTGTGCTTTTGTTGAAGATCAGATGGTTGTAGATGTGTAGCATTATTTCTGAACTTTCTGTTATGTTCCATTGTTGTATGTGTCTGTTTTTGTACCAGTACCATGCTGTTTTGGTTACTGTAGCCTTGTATTATACTTTAAAGTTGGGTAATGTGATGTCTCCAGCTTTGTTTGTTTTTTTTTTTTTTTTGCTTAGGATTGCCTTGGCTGTTTGGGGTCCCTTTTGATTCCATAGACATTTTAAGGTAGTTTTTTCTAATTTTGTGAAGAATGTTCTTGGTAGTTTGATAGGACTAGCATTTAATTCAGTAAATTGCTTTGGACAGCATGGCCTTTTTAGTAACATTGATTCTTCCTATCCATGAACATGGAATGATTTTCCATTTGTTGTGTCATCTGTGGTTTCTTTGAGCAATGTTTTGTAATTCTTGTTGTGGAGGTCTTTTACCACCCTGGGTAGCTATATTCCTAGGTATTTTATTCTTTTTGTGGCTTTTTTTTTTTTTTTTTTTTTTAAAAGGCAGAGTCTGGCTGTGTCACCCAGGCTGGAGTGCAGTAGCACAGTCTTGGCTCACTACAGTCTTTGCCTCCTGGGTACAAGCAATTCTCCTGTCTCAGCCTCCTGAGTAGCTGGGACTGCAAGCACATGCCACCATGCCTGGCTAATTTTCGTATTTTTAGTAGAGATGGGGTTTTGCCATGTTGGCCAGGCTGGTCTTGAACTCCTGGGCTCAAGCCATCCACCCGCCTTGGCTTTCCAAAGTGCTGGGATTACAGGCTGAGCCACTGTTCCTGGCTGGTATTCTGTTCTTGATTTGGCTGTCAACTTCAACATATGTGGTCATCATTATGTGGTGAATCACATTTTAAAAATTTGCTGAAGATTGTTTTATGGCTTATTATGTGGTCAGTTTTAGAGTATGTGTCATGTGCAGATGAGAAGAATGTATATTCTGTTGTTTTGAATGGAGAGTTCTGTAGATGTCTGTTAGGCCCATTTGGTCAAATGCTGAGTTTAGGTCTGAATATCTTTGTTAGTTGTCTGCCCCAATAATCTAATTCTGTCAGTGGAGTGTTAAAGCCTCCCACTATTATTGTGTCATTATCTATGTCTCTTCATAAGTCTCTAAGAACTTGCTTTATGAATCTGTGTGTTCCTTTGTTGGATGCATATATTTTTAGGATAGTTAGGTTTTCTTGTTGAATTGAACCCTTTATCAGTATGTAATGCTCTTCTTTGTCATTGTTGGTTTAAAGCCTGTTTTGTCTGAAATTAGAATAGCAACCCCTGCTTTTTTCTGTTTTCTGTTTGCTTGGTAGAGTTTTCTCCATCCCTTTACTTTGACCCTATCAGTGTCGTTGCATATGAAACGAGTCTCTTGTAGACAGCATACAGTTGGGCCTTGCTTCTTTTAACCAACTGACCACACTGCACCTTTTAATTGAGGCATTTAATGTGTTTACATTCAAGGTTAATATTGGTATGTGCTGGTTTGGTCCTGTCATCATGTTGTTAGCTGGTTATTATGCAGACTTGATTGTGTGGTTGCTTTATACAAATGTAGATACAAATGCAGATATAGTAATAAGTCAAAAATATGAGACGGGAATAGATTTAGAAAGATGGGGAAAAGCAGGTAATTACAATGATTGGTAGGAAGCTTGACAAGTTGACTTCTAAGAGTCTAAGCTTCTCTGTGGTATCTATTGTATTGTCATTTGGCAATTAAAAAAAAATTGTTTCCTAAACTGGTCTTGCTATTTAATTACCATATATTTTACTGTTCCAGGGAACCTGATCAGCTCTCAGTCATTGCAACATTTTTTATTCTAAAAATAGCATACATTTTAGCTATCTCAGTTTTCAGGTTTATTTGTTTAACTTTTGCTATAAGATGAAGTTTTTTGACTTTAAGATTATGGCAAATGATTTACTGTTTTCCTATGAAGGATAGTAAGATATTTAATGTAAGATATTTAATGTTGTTCATATAAAGGTGTACTTTTAAAAAATTTTAGCCAAATAAAATTTTTTTCTGGTTCTTTATAGTTTATTATGATATGTACACATGAGTGCTGAATAAACTCTTGGCGTTTCATGGTTATTTTCATTTAGCATTCATAATCTAAATGGCACTTTTGTCTTTTTTTATTTAAGGATATATTTATGTTTATAACAAGACAGTTGAAGGGGCTAGAGGATACAAAGAGCCCACAATTCAATAGGTATTTTTATTTACTTGAGGTAAGCAATATCTTGTATCTTGAGATGACATTTTAAACTGATTTTTTTGTTTGTATATTTTTAATAATCAAAATGCTTAACTTTCACTTTTTTACATCTTATTTTTAGAACATTGCTTGGGTCAAGTCATATAACATATGCTTTGAGTTAGAAGATAGCAATGAAATTTTCACCCAGCTATACAGAACCTTATTTTCAGTTATAAAGTAAGTTTATTTTATTAAGTATGTAACATTAAAAAAAGGCAACAAATTTTGAACTTGTAGGTGAATCTGCATAAACTGTTACAATGAATATTAGAAGGCTAAGAGATGTAACTTTTAACACACTTTATTTTTATACATGTTTCAAAAATGAATAGAGCTTAATTTTGTATTATATGTAATTATTGGTTAGAGGAGTGGCATAAGGCCAGTGTAAAATTTTTTTGGATTGCATTATTTGTCTATAAAACATACATACTGACTTCTTAATGCATATGGCTATTTGAGCTTTTTGTGTATGCTTTAAAATTATTTACTGGAGTTAACTTCAGAGCAGTTCGATTTTCTGAATTTAAGGCAGAACTGAAGTTGCTTTTGATGTAATTACTTTTGATTGTGAGACTGGTTAAAATTAGGGAAAAAT
The DNA here is from genome assembly GCF_028858775.2 of Pan troglodytes. Lineage (NCBI taxonomy): Eukaryota > Metazoa > Chordata > Mammalia > Primates > Hominidae > Pan > Pan troglodytes. The sequence goes on from NC_072412.2 coordinate 31,811,585, forward strand.
CTAAGAAATGTAGTGTAAAAATATAATTTGTATACTTTTGTATGATGTGGGAGAGAGGGAAGCTTTAAATGAATATACATAGAATTTTATTTAATATTTTAGTAGTATTTTTGTAAAGCGTAATGCTTGTCAGTGTCATCTTAAGAGTAAATCCTGTATATCTCAGTTGTAATTGAAACAAAATCTGTTTTGAATTGCAGCAATGGCCACAATCAGAAAGTCCATATGCACATGGTAGACCTTATGAGCTCTATTATTTGTGAAGGTGATACAGTGTCTCAGGAGCTTTTGGATACAGTTTTAGTAAATCTGGTACCTGCTCATAAGGTGAGTAGCAATGTATACTGTAATGTGTCTAATGCCCGTTAATATTAAGGCTTAAAATTTGTGCTTAGGTTCTAAATATGGTTTATCCTGCTTTAATCTTTTAGAGAATCTGTTGGTTTAGTTATATTAATACATATTTATTGTGATTAATGTGTAATAAAAAGATACACTTAATAACTAATAAGAAATTGTAGATTTCATGTAATAACATATTTGTTATAATTCAGTTGCATATGGAGTGTATTTCAGGGAGTGAGTTAGTAGTAGCTACTTAGATGCTGTTACATAACTTACTTGTCAGAAGATGGAACCAAGTAGGGCCGTAACTAAAAGATAGTGATAGTGTAGATAGAGAGGACTGGTGAAATTTAAAGGGAAGTCTCTACTAAATGGGAGAGGAGTGATATGTTGGTGACAGTGTTTCTTGCCTGCGTGATTAATTTAGATGTTATGTTTGTATGTTTTTGTGTGTGTTTGTGTTTTGATTTTAGAAAATGACTGAATCTTCAGTTAGAAATACGGTTCTGTTATTTAGAAGGGGTTTGGGTTAAGGAGAGGAGGACAGGAATCACCAGTGTAGTTATCTGTGCAAATATAAGACCTCTCTGGCAAGATAGAATCTCAGTGTAGAGATTGACATGAATAATGATTCAGTGAAAATGATCTCATAATTCAAAAATTCCAAACTCTTAAAGAAAACAGTCTCTGAATCCTGAAACTTAGCAGACACTACAAATAGCAAGATTAGAGTTCAGAAATTCAGATAATATATTTATTAAATAAAATCTACAGGTCCTGGTGTGCTGTGGGTTCCTAGTCAGCTGCCATCTTGCTCCTCTTCCCACCCCTCACTCCTTCCTGCTGCACCTTCTGAATGCAGCCCACCATGTCCTGACTCTACCCAGCCCAGCCTCACTTCTGCCTCTGGTGACCACAGGAGAGAAGGGGGAAGCTGGCAAGTAGACCTGCAGAGGCTCTTCCCATCGTCTCCTTCACCTTGGTGCCCACATCTAGTTATAATCCCCATTAATCCATTTTATTAAATGAGCTGTAAAAATCAGCCTGGGGCCCAGCTAGTGACTTCTGCTGGGCAAATGAACACCTGGCCTGATGCCACAAGCTCTACTGCCTGTGTGCTCAGGTGAGAAGGCAGAGGTCATGAATCCAGCCACAGAATGCCCTAGGGAGGAGGACTGAATTCCCAGGGGGAGACCTGCTAAGCCTTTCAAATGGGCTGTGCCTGACTGGACTCTCAGCCTAGCTCTCTGGAACCCTCAACCACTTGTCAACTGTGCCAAGACAAACCCTCCTAGACACAAATCGAGTATCTAGCTTGGCTTTCTGCACTGAGCAGCTGACTACCAGAGACATCTGAGGCCTCCATCCATCGATTGTCGTGAAGACTTTGTTGGGGAAAATAAACCCACCCTTCCTGATTAAACATTTTCTCCTTGGCCTTGTTGTAGGGAGAGGACCTGTAGGTACTTCCAGAAACTAGAATCATAGGATCTTCCAAACTTCCTGTCTCTAAGTACAGGAGCTGGAATCTTTCCACCAAGTACTTATAGATTCAATCTTTTGCTTAGTCCATTTAGCTTAGGGTGGAAATTTCTCAAGGCAATTACTGTTTTGCAGCCCTTTGCATAACTTGCATAGGTCCTTGTAGTTTAGTGAATGACACTGAATAAAACATTCTGACAAAATTTTTAAAAAAATTATAAATACTCTTGAAAGGATTAATGATAAAATAGGTAAAAAAACGTAATAACTAGACATATTAAAGGAGAAAATTAGGAGAAAAACTCATTAGCAATGAAAAATGGCTGGGTGCAGTAGCTCATACCTGTAATCCCAGCACTTTGGGAAACCAAGGCGGGTGGATCACCTGAGGCCAGGAGTTCAAGACCAGCCTGGCCAACATGGTGAAACCCTGTCTTTACTAAAATTACAAAAATTAGCCAGGCGTGGCAGCATGCGCTTATAATCCCAGCTACTCAGGAGGCTGAGGCAGGAGAATTGCTTGAACCTGAGAGGTGGAGGTTACAGTGAGCTGAGATTGTGCGACTGCACACTCAAGCCTGGGTGACAGAGTGAGACTCTGTCTCAAAAAAAAAAAAAAAAAAGAAAAAAAAGAAAAAGAAAAATGACCACCAAAATATAAACCTTGATTGAATTATATGTAAAACATATTTAGAGAACTGGGATAGATGTGAGGAAATTATACAGGCACAGTGAGATGAAACATGAAAGGTAAGGTCTGACATATTTAATAGTGATTTCAGAATAACAAATGGAGAATTGAGAAGAGATGATATTCAAGTAGAAGTTAGCTTGAGATATTCCAGAATTGGTTAAAGCCGTTAATTTATGGATTAGTGAGAAAAAGTACCATGACTAGAGTAAAAAAAAAAATAAAAAGAGGAAATCCCTGTCCAGGCCCATCCTGAAATTGTGGAATACTGAAAGAGAAATTATATATAAAGCACCCAGAATGTAAAGGCATGGCCCTTACCAAGGAATGAACGCTAAACTGATTACTGGCTTCTCATTTGCAGTGTTAGAGAATAAATGAATCTTATGTAAAATAGAGTGGTTTAATGGAATTAATAAGTGATATGATCCTGGGATGATCAGGAGTATTTGGAGCTATTAAGTTTGAACTTTAAATGAGCCGTTTATGTTAAAATTTTAAGGATTATAATAAAAGGAAGAGTTACAGTAAATGTAAATGACCTGTATTTACCATGTAAGATAGGTTCTCAGATTGGATTGAACATAATCTGGGTGATTATTTTTACTAAGAAATACAAATAAAACACATTCACAAAAGGTCGAATATAAAAGGATGGAAAAAGTACTTGCCAGGCAAATATAAACCAAAAGAAAACCAAGATAGCTTATATTAGACATAGTAGTCTTTAATGGATAAAGAAGAGTTTTATATAATGAGAAAAGATTCAGTACTCAGGAAGATATCTAAACTTGTATGCACACAGGCTCAAAATATATAAAGCACAAATTGAAAGAATTACGGACAGAAAGAAGCAAATTCACTATTCGTGTTCCATTTTAACATGTGTTTTAGTGACTATAAATCAGGTAAACTGAGTTTATAAAAATATTGAGGATTTGAAACACAAAACCACTAATAGCAAGCATGTAATCTGACAAAACATTAAGTCATAATGGCAGTTAAAATATTTAGAAATGATAATTAAGTGATACATATTAAAACTTGCAGGATACACTTTTAAGTGTAACTCCATGGCTAAATGTCCATTTCAAGGAGTAATAAAAACATGAGAATAAACAAATTATACAAGGAGGAAAGTAGTGAATAAATGAAATTAGTGAAATAGAAAACACAGTGACATTCCATCAAAACCCTAAGTTAGTAATTTGAAAAATGTTTTAAATAGGCAAATGCTTGGAAAGCTAGATCACAAAAAAGGAAATGGTGTCTATGTACAGTTTTAGAATGAAATGAGGAACAATGGACATGAAAAAGATCAAAAGACAATTCCATGAGGAATATTTTATGCTAACATATTTGAAATTAGAATAAATTCCTAGAAAATATAACCTGGCAAATTTGTCTTGAGAGAAAATCAAGACAAATAGCCTATAACCAATACATTTAGTTGGTTTTAAAAACTCTGCCTATAAAACAAAACTCTTCTTTTCAAACAACAATAGCAACGATAACAGCAGCAAAAATAATTACAGCAGCAGAACTCAAACCAACAACAAAAGAACCTGTAAACCCGTTACCAGGGATTTCTGTTGATTATTTAAATGGCAAATATTCCTAACTTTCAGCACACTTCCAGATTATAGAAAGGACTACTCCATAACTCATTTTATGAGCAGAGAATAATCTTCCTAGGGAAACCAGGTGCAAACCAAGCAAGAAAAAAAAAAAAAAAAGGCTAATTGATTCCCAATATAAAATAGTAATTTCCAGAATGATTTAAAATACTATTGATAATCACCAAATTGGCTTTATTTTAGGAATACAAGGATGGATTAACATTATGTTAGTGATAGACTAAGATACTTGTTTAATAGATCAAAGAGAAAGACAAATTTTAATAGATATAGAAAAAGATGGATACAATTCATTGTAATTTATAACTTAGCAAATTTGAAATAGAACTTAAATTGATAAGGAGATATGTATGATACAGTATTTAATGGTGAAATGTTGAAGCATTCTCTTTGATGTGAGGAACATTGTAAAAATACTGCTTCTGTTCAGGCAAAAAGGCAAACATGCTTTAAAAAAATTTGTATTTATTTATATATTTTGAAATTTCAGTAGCTTTTGGGGTACAGGTGGTTTTTGGTTACATGGATGAATTGTATAGTGGTGAAGTCTGAGCTTTTAGTGCCCCTGTCACCTGAGAAGTGTACATTGTACCCAGTGTGTACACAGTGTGTTTTTTGTCTCTTGTTCCCTCTCTGCCTTCTGATTCCCTGTAGTCCATTATATCACTCTGTGTGCCTTTGTGTACCTATAGTTTAGTTCCCACCTATAAATGAGAACATACAGTATTTGGTTTCCCATTCCTGAGTTACTTCACTTAGAATAATGGCCTCCAGCTCCATCCAAGTTGCTGCAAAAGACATTATTTCATTCTTTTTATCGCTGAGTAGTATTCCATGGTGTATATATACCACGTTTTCTTTATCCACTCATCAGTCAGTGGACAGTTAGATTGGTTCCATATCTTAAGCATGCTATTTTTAATCCTCATTATAGTAGGTGTGTTATATTAGTGGAATAAGACAAGACATACAATGTAAGCGGATTGGAAGAAACTGAACTGAAATATGATTGTGCAGAAAACCCAAAATGGTGTACAGACAAATTTATAGAAAATATAAGAACATTCTAGAAGGTTGTGAGACATAAGGTACAAAAACCTGCTAGCATAATTTCAAAAAATTTTCATTTGTAGCTTTAACAAAGATGTAAGGTACTTAGAAATTTAACTGTAAATGTGTATCACCTTTATGTTGAAAATTGTTATAATTGACTGAAAAGCATAATAGAAGACTTACATATGTTGAGAGATTTACTGTTTATGGAAGGGGAGACTTAGTATCATAATGATGTCAATCTTCTGCATACTGATCAATAATTCAATCAAAAATAGAAACCGAGGCCAGGCTCACTAGCTCTCTCTCATTATCCCAGCACTTTGGGAAGCCGAGGCAGGGGAATCACTTGAGCTCAGGAGTTTGAGACCAGCCTGAACGACATGGCAAAACCCTGTCTCTAGAAAAATTAGCTGGGCAAGTGATGCATGTCTGTAGTCCCAGTTACTTGGGAGGCTGAGGTGGGAGGATCGCTTGCAGGGAGGTCAAGGCTGCAGTGAGCCGTGATCACACCACGGCATTCCAGCCTGGGTGACCAAGTGAGACTCTGTCTCAAAAAGGAAAAAGAAAAAAAAAAAAAAGAAAGTGATAGCATGTGCACTTGTGTGTAATTTGACAAGATGAATCTAAAACTGATGTGAAAGAGCAAATGACCAATAATAGCCAAACAGTTTTGAAGAAGAATAAGAAAACAGGGACCTAATCTTGACATTATTTTCATGTGTCCCTTTGGCTATAATCAGTCAGTGATAGACAAAGGGACATATGGAAATAATGGAGAATTTCTGAATGAAAGCATCCTTACGTAGAAGCTGAGAGAGAGTGGGTATTACAAGTTATCAAAGGGGGAATAAGAAATTATTTAATGAATGGTTTTAGGACAGTTTAGCACTTATATGGAAAATAATAAAAATTAGCTACTTATCTCAGACCATACATAAGAATAAATTACAGGTGCAATAAAGGTCTAAATGTGAAAAGTAAGTTTTTAAAATTTTGTTTGAAAATAAACGTCTTTGGGGGCTGGGCACAGTGGCTCAAGTCTGTAATCCCAGCACTTTGGGAGGCCGAGGCGGGCGGATCACGAGGTCAGGAGATCAAGACCATCCTGTCTAACACAGTGAAACCCTGTCTCTACTAAAAATACAAAAAATGAGCTGGGCGTGGTGGCGGGCGCCTGTAGTCCCAGCTACTTTGGAGGCTGAGGCAGGAGAATGGTGTGAACCCGGGAGGCAGAGCTTGCAGTGAGTCGAGATTGTTCCACTGCACTCCAGCCTGGGCGACAGAGCGAGACTCCAACTCAAAAAAAAAAAAAAAAAAGAAAATAAACATCTTTACAACCTCAAGATAGGAATGAATTTCTTAAGAAAGCTATAGAGAGCAAAGCCGTATGAGAACAGACGGATAAATTTGATTACATTAAAAATAAAAGCTATTTGTGGTAACCAATATATGGAATTGAACTGTATCTATCAGTGGATGAGTGTATAAAGAAATTGTGATATATGTATACAATGGAATATTATTCCGGCCATAAAAAAATGAAATTCTGTCATTTGCGGCAACATGGATGGAACTGGAGGTTATTTTGTAAAGTGATATAAAATGAGAACAGGAAGACAAATATGTTTTCACTCGTGGGGACTAAAGAAAGGTCTCATGGAAGTAGAGAATAGAATGGTGGTTATCAGAGGCTGGGAAAGGAACTGGGGAGGGGAGGAATGAAGTGAAATTAAGGAGTACAAAAATACAGTTAGATAGAAGGCATAGTTCTTTCTAGTATTTGTTTGTTTGTTTGTTTGTTGAGATGGAGTCTCACTCTGTCGCCCAGGCTGCAGTGCAGTGGCGCAATCTCAGCTCACTGCAACCCCTGCGTCCCAGGTTCAAGCAATTCTTCTGCCTCAGCCTCCCAAGTAGCTGGGAGTATAGGCATCCGCCACCACGCCCGGCTGATTTTATTTTTATTGGAGACGGGGTTTTGCCATGTTGACCAGGCTTGGTCTCGCACTCCTGGCCTAAGGTGATCCACCTGCCTCTGCCTCCCAAATTGCTGGGATTACAAGTGTGAGCCACAGTGCCCATCCTCTTTCTAGTATTTGATAGTACAGTAGGGAAATTATAGTTAACAATAATTTATATTTCAAAATAGCTAAAAGAGAAGATTTGTAATGTTACCAGGACAAAGAAAACATAAATATTTGAGGTGATGGATATGTCAGGTGCCTTGATTCGATTATTATTCAGTGTATACATGTATCAAAATAGCACATGTACCCCCAGAATAAGCATAGTTGTTACATATCCATAAAAAAAAATGAAAAAAAGTCTCCATACTTTGACACCATAAATATTGTGAAAAGACAAGTATAGACTAAGGTGTGTTATACATGTACAGACAGTTCCTGACTTAATGGTTTGACTTACTTTATAATGGGTTTATTGGGGTATTAAATGCATTTTGACTTACTGTGGGTTTATTGAGATGTAACTTCATCATAAGTCAAGAAACATCTATAATTGATCAAAGTTTAGTGCATAGAATCTATGGAGAAAATCTAAAAATAAATAAAAGCAAGACTAAACAGCCTAACTGAAAAATGGCAAAGATAAAATTTACAGAAAATTACTTCTCATTTACACAAGGAGACTTGTACAAGACATATAATTTAATGTCAATGAATAGGACAATCAGTAAAGAATCTAGTATATCTAAACAGCAGTTAGTATGAATGAAATAATAAAATACAAGCATTAAGGCAGGTAAATCTAAAAATATGCTGAGTAAAGAGTGTGAGTTTAAGGATATATACAGTGTTCCTCTTCTCTGGAATATGTTTAAACTGGGGTAGTGACTCCATTTTTTATCTTTACTTCCTTGTATCATTATCAAAGTCTCTTAGAAACATAGCTTCTTATGATGTTTTTTCTTGTTATCTTCCGCCCATACTTTACTATTTGTTGTATTTCCTGTTGTATCCTTTGACTTACCTGTGCTCTGAAATGTGTTTGAGTAATCTGCTTTTTTTACAGCTGCCCAAAACTCCTTTGTCCCTCCCCGCCTATGGGATGCCCATCGCTGCCCACACTAGAACATAGTTCATTCTCTTAGGATATTTTGTGTTTTTTGGACCTGAAGTGGAACAGCCTGTATTTGTACTTAACTGAATTGATTTTGGGACTAGATCTAGAGTGACTCTATCTAATAAGCATTTATTGACCATTTCTGTGTGGTTTACATTCTGTTATGAACAAAATAGGAAGAGAATATAATTATCCTTACGTGGATGGAATCTTAGATCCAGTAGGCCAGTTAGTCCTAAAAAAAGAAAAGTGGTTTTGCCTTCTCTCTTTTATTCCAATTGAGTCTTAGTTTTTTCATTCATTTACTCAAGTAGCATTTTGAATACAGATAATATTTTGCTTTTCATAGTTAGAGATATATAATATAGATATTGTTTATGTTTTTCAGAATTTAAACAAGCAAGCATATGATTTGGCAAAGGCTTTACTGAAGAGGACAGCTCAAGCTATTGAGCCATATATTACCAATGTAAGTCTTACTTGTAATTGGTTGTCAGAAGGATTAAACTGAAAATTTAAAGACTTGCTAGAAGCAAAATTTCATCAGATAGTATATAGTTTTAAAAACAACAAATTTGTGTTGTTTTAACCCTTAAGTAATATATTTTCTTTCTCCTTCTTAAAATTATTCTTGCTTAATATTTTTTGGAAGGCTTGCTCTCATCCTGTTTGTTCTTTATCTTTCAACTTGCCTGAGAACTTAAACAGTTTTATTTTGGTTAGCAAGATATTTTGTTTGTTTCTACTGATAGAAATAGAGTTAAATGTAATTAGATAAAACATATGGAACTTTTCATTATTCAGAGACGTTGCTTACAGGTTTTTGGAGCTTAAATTGATTTGTACAAGAAGAAGATATGAACTAATATTAAGACCTAGAAATTGAAGGCAAGTGTGAATGGCAGTAGTGATTTAGTAAAAGTTGCTTATCTATTGCTATTCCTGGGGTAGATTCCATATAAATCTGTCTTTTCTGGAAAAAAGGAACAATTGTAATAAAATGAGACCTTTCAGTATCACCCCAAATCTACTTACTTATGATTGACTATCTTGTATTTATTTTTAGAAGAAATATTTTTTAGCTGCTAGGTTCACTGACAGAAGTTTATGGTAAGTTTTATTTTCTCTCCACAGTTCTTTTGAGTTCTACAGATTTAGGTGGCAGTATTCATATTATATTCTGTGTGAATGGTGCCTCCTGGAATACAAATGTAGAGTACAGTGTTAATGGTGGCCCTTGGAATTGTGTAACAGTTCAGTCCCTCCACCTGCTTTTCAGTTTCACTCACCTCCAGACAAGTAAAGGATATAAATTTGCATTCCTGAGTAAAGTAAGAAAGAAAGCCTTTAATAATTACTTATGCATTCTCCTAAAATTTATTGAGGGAGAGTTTTTCTTGTAGTATACACAAATTTAAAGTCAGTGTATGAAATATATCATGAAAAGATGTACTTTGAAAACTAACTACTTCATAAAACAGTAACTTAATAAATTCCAGCTTTTGTTTCTGGCTTATAGCCTTAGCGAATCCAAAGCATACGATGATTTGGAAAAATTAATTTAATTTGTAAGAAAGTGTTTTGAAGGGTAAACTTTCAGAAGCTGTGGAATCAAATCTGTAATCTATCTTAATTGCTCCAAGATTTTCAGGGAACTTCCAATACTGGTTTCTGCAGTTTTGTTAGTTACAGGTACTGGCTGAAATAAATTGGTTGGATTGAGTTTTTTCATCATTGGCTTAGTGGCACTTGAAGTGTGTAGACCTAGACTTAAAACATTCTGTAATTATCCTTTTCCCTTGCTTCAAGTACTTCTAAATGACTATTTCCATGGGCCATTAGAGCACACTAGGTGAGCTCCTCCTGGTGGCCATTTATTTAAACTCATATTGCCAAGCCAGTTTTTTTTTTCTTTTTTTTTGGAGGGGAGGGGGGACACATCTTATTTTGATTTCTTTTTCTGGCATAAAAATAAGAAAAGAACGCTATACCGTATTGATATCTCTACTGTTATTGGGGAAAATCAATATTTGATTGGGACAATTAAAGGAAAAAACCCACAATAAATGATGATACTTGTTAGAGTTAGATGATTAGGTTCGTTATACTGTTCTCTCAAATTTTGTATGTTTGAAAATGTTTATAATGGAAGTTAAAGAAAAAAAGGCAGAGGAAATATTTTTAACAATCCCGGAATACATCAAGGTAAAAACATTTCTGTATCACTTATACCTTGTGTTAATTTCCTGTTATTCTTGCTTGCAGAAATAGAATCCTTCCCCCATGAACTCCCCAAACTTTCGTATTATGTCTTTATCAAAAGCTGGGGAGCAGGGGCCAGAGTGTTCTGAGTACACATTGAATTATATACTTTCTCCCAGTACGTTGTCCACTCTTTTCTTATTTCTCCCTGTTTTCTTGTTCCTTGCCTTATTTGAAGGTTAGCTAGGAAATAAGAATTGCTTTTTCCCTCCCTTTAGTTCCTTTTTGTCTACTTATGTTTCCATTTCAGACCTTTATAATTACATGTAAAATCACTTTCTAATGGACTTAATCGTCTTGTAGTAGGGTAAAATTAGTTCAGTGTTAGAAATCATTCTTAGCCCTTTTGGACTTACAGTTAAAACAGCTATTATTTACTCATCCTCCTAGTTGAGAATTAACAATTAAAAATAGGAGTAAGATACTGAGATAATAACTCCACTTCTCTCTTCTGTTTTTCTTTTTCATTCACACATACAGACACATTCTTGTTTTTTTTTAATCGATAGTATTTCTTACATATCAAGACTTAAGAAATCACTGTGGTGGTATAGGTTATTTATGTATTAAAATTTGTTGTTGTTTGAGACAGAGTCTTGCTCTGTCACCCAGGCTGGAGTTCAGTGGTGTGATCTTGTTACACTGCAACCTCTGCCTCTGAGGCTCAAGTGATCCTCTCACTTCAGCCTCCTGAGTAGCTGGGACTACAGGAATGAAACACCATGTCTGGTGAATTTTTCCTTTTTTAAAAAATTTTTTGTAGAGACAGGGTTTCACCATGTTGCCCAGGCTGTTCTTGAATTGCTGAGCTCAAGCAATCCGCCTGCCTTGGCCTCTCAAAGTGCTAAGATTATAGGCGTGAGCCACCATGCCCAGCCTAGGTTATTTTTTTTTAAATAGAATTTGTTGTAACACAACAATCCAGGAAGCTAAACAGTACATATATATTTGTTTAAAAGGTAAGATGGAATATCAAGAACAAAAAGTACATGGTGATAATTCTAAAAATTTCCTAACACGCATCACTTCTTAATGATGTTATTTTTCACCAGTTCTTTTTTTATCACAAATTTTAGGATATGGCAAAAAATTATTTTGTTGGACTGAAAAAAGTACATCCAATCGTTGTTGGAATAGGTAAAATTTGGTTAAATTGCTTAATTCCACTGAGCCTCTGTTTTTGCACCTGTAATGCTTGGGTAGTGGTGGAGAATGTGTTATTTAATGTGAAATATTTTGTAATTAAAATTAGCCACGTAAATGTAAGGTAGAATTTATTACTGACTGGTGACATCTTTCATTAGGAGACATTTGCTGTACAAAAAAATTAATTTGTAGTATGTAATTAGCTACCCTTTTGTAAATGAAAGAATTTTTGGAAGGAAATATTTTAATCAAATCTAAATCTACCTCCACTAAATTTTCAGCTCTTAGGAAGGACTTGGATTGTTTTACCCATATTTGTATCATACTGTCTTTTGCATATTTTTTATTCATTTACCAAACATATATTTTATGCCTCCTCTGTGTCAGGCACTGTGCTAGGTAGGCTTTTACACATTGGAGAAGACCAACTTGGTCATTGCCTTTTTGGAGATTATAAAAGTGTTCAATACATGTGTTTTTTTATGGAATTTGTGAGAAATTAAACCAGGGAATGATTTTTTTCCCTTAATTTTTCAAATAAGTTTTTCCCAGACTGTTAGAAGAAGATGATGATGGTTTGACCACTTGGGTGGTGAGATTGGGAAGGATTATTGTTCTTTATTAAGGCATATACTATTTATTAAGTAAATAGTACTCGTTTTACTATTTTTTAAGCAGGAGAAAATTTGTGAATGGAAGCAAAAAAGCCACTTTATTTTCAGCCTGAATAAGAAATTAACCTTTGATGTCATGAAATTCTCTTCCCATAAAATTGATAAATAGGAAGGACAAACAAGATCTTTTTAAAACCAAAAAAGAAAGAATAGCAAAATAGAATTTGTTCTTCTTTCTTCATGGCTAGGTAGTCTGGTCTGATTCATAGACCTAAAAAAGTCACATAAAAACAACCCAAGAAGTAAAAGTAAGCAGAAAAGACATAGAAATATGAAATCCTCCACTCTGTACTTTCAGTATAGAAAGCTAAAGCCTAATTAAGCCAGTTGTGTGTTAACTGTCACAGAAGAGATTAGGGCAGCTTGTATGGTATAAAGAATGCTTGACTCCTTCTCCGCTGAGACTCAGGAAACCATTGAGGATACATGGCAGGGTATGCTTTTGGTTAATTTTTTATGTTTTTGGAAGATTTTAAATAGAAAGGAACTTGACAGTTATGCCATGCATCTTTGCCAATTTCAGTAGTAATATGATAAATGATCTGAGTGTGGAAACTAGTTAGAGCTAGCTATATGGTAGGGAAAAATTGTTTAAATTTGGATTTTCCTTGTGTTTGTGTGTGCTTTTAATTGGATTTTAATTAGTGTTGTAAACCGTGTAGATATGTACACATCAGAATGTAAAAGAAGACAAAGGATTAGGAAGAGGTAGTTTTTCATCAAAAATAAAAAATTTCATATTTCAAACATAGAATTGCCTTCTATGAAAATGTAAGAAGGCTGTATCTATGGGATGATGTTTTCTTCCATATGTACTAAGGTGAACAAGCTATTATCCCTCACCCTTGGGGAGATTAAGACATTGTATTAGGGTTTTCTAGAGAAACAGCCAATATTGAGTGTATGTATATACAGACACACATATACATATATGTGTGTGTATATTCACACATAGTGTATGTATACACACACACAGAGACACATGTATATGTATGCGAGGGAATTTATTAGGGGAATTGACTTATGAGATTACAGAGTCTGAGAAGTCCGAGAGTAGGCTGTCTGCAAGCTGGAGAACCAGGGAAGCCAATGGTGTTACTCTCAGAGGCAGAAGGCAAGGCTTGAGAACCTAGCAGGGGACTGGGCTATTGGTGCAATTTCTGGAGTCCAAAGGCAGGAAAACCTGGTGTTCTGCTGTCCAAGGATAGGAGATGAATGTCCCAGCCCAGAGGAGAGTGAATTCACTTTCCTTTGCCTTTTTGTTCTATTGGGCCTTCCACCCTATTTGGATGATGCCTGCCCATACTGAGGGCAGATCTTTCCCACTCAGTCTACAAGCCAATCTCCTCAGCAAACATCATTGCAGACACACCCAAGACACATTACTTTACCAGCTATCTAGGTATCCCTTAATGCAGTCAAGTTGACACATAAAATTAACCATCCAGAAATATGCACAAATAATATAGGATAGAATATAATCAGTATTATAATGGGGAGCAGAGTATATTTGAAAAGTAGAATGTTTATTGAAATGTTTCAGTCTGTTTTATTGTATACAAGATGGATTCCATGTTTTATCTTTCATGTAGCCTATATTGGTTTCCCATATAATGTTAGAAAATATTTTGATATGCCTAGTTTGACTTTGTATAAAATAATGATTAATTTGGTCAAATAAGATTTTAAAACATTCATCTTGTCTCTGGTTTTTCTACTAATGATAGGCTTTCTTTCTCCTCAAAAGTTTTTTAATCAGGTTCTGATGCTTGGGAAAACATCTATCAGCGATTTGTCAGAGCATGTCTTTGACTTAATTTTGGAGCTCTACAATATCGATAGTCATTTGCTGCTCTCTGTTTTACCCCAGCTTGAATTTAAATTAAAGGTAACTTGTAAAAATAATATGATTCTACCAACCAAGTTATTAGCAAAGAGCATTATTTATAGCTTTTTAATTTTTACAGTAGTTTTAACTGAATGTAAGAGACGAGGGGGAAGTATTACTATTATTTCTTGACGTATTTGTGCCGTGTCTGTTTGTGAATCTTTAGTGCCTGGCAGGTGCCTAGCAGATAGTAACTGTTTAATAAATGATTAGCAAGATGGTATTTTCCTCCAGACATTTTCCAGATAAATTCTAGGATTTGACTAACTTTTGAAGTCTTAGCTGTACATCAAGCTTATGTTTTCAAGGCACAGTTTATAGTAGTTCCTTTGACCACTGAGGCCATAAAAGTAGTTTAGAGTTTTTTATCCACATAGTGTGAAATGCTTTCCCTTTATGCATATTATCTCATGTTGCCTATGTTGAAAGTTTGTTTGCTTTTTATATAGTTCTGTGAATTTTTTATTTTTTTGAGACAGGATTTTTTTTTGTTTTGTTGCCCAGGCTGGAGTGCAGTGGTGTGATCTTGGCTCACTGCAACCTGTGCCTCTCGGGATCAAGCTACTCTTCCACCTCAGCCTCCCAAGTAGCTGGGACTACAGGCGTGTGCCACCACCCCTGCTAATTTTTGTATTTTTTGGTAGAGACAGGGTTTCACCATGTTGGCCAGGCTGATTTCAAACTCCTGACCTCAAGTAATCCACCTGCCTCGGCCTCCCAAAGTGTTGGCATTACAGGCATAAACCACCACCCCCGACCGAGTGAAATTTTTTGGTAGCATGTTCCTAACTGTTTTGACATTAAATTATGCTGTAAAATTGAGCAGAATTGGAGAATATAGTTTTCTTTTTCAAATCATTACAATAAGATTAAGTAAAGCTGGTTATAATTATTAATCTTTGTGGACCCAGAAAAGTTCTTAAATGATGTCTGTGTCTAAAAATTTTGATTTTCTTTCAAAAACAAAACAGTCCACATTGGTAATGTGAACACCCCAAGTAGCCAGTAAATAAGTATGCTTCTTATATTCTGGAGTAGTTTTTGGTATATTTCTCAAATGAGCCATTCAATTAACTGGCCTTCCTTTCCCCTTTTTAATGTGGTTAGTGATTTGGGTGAGGCAGCAGGTAGCCACACCTCTAATTATTTGTTGGTTTATATGATTTTCTGAACTAAAAATATTGAGTAAATGCTATGCATGTTCCTACACACTATGAGAAATATAAAAATAAGGAAATTATCATCCCTGCTTTCAGCAAACTTAACATCTAGTATGAGAGGAAGAGGAAAAAAAATCCAGATCTAATATGAGGCCAGATATTATAAGTGTCATAAGAGATACAAACAGCGTACAATTGAAGCAAAGGAAACAGCATGCAGAAGCATATAGAGGTAGGAAGGTTCCGGGTGAATTTGTGGAACACAAAGAATTATAATTGGAAGATAGCATAAAGTAAGTTTAAATCACTCCTGGCTGCATATTAGAATCTTTGCTTGTTAAGCCTTAAAGAAATAGCTGTCCAGGCACTAAACCAGACTAGCTGATTCCGAGTTTTGGGGAATAGAGGTTTTTTTTTGTTGTTGTTGTTCTTCTTCTTTTAATTTTTTTTTTTTAAGTTTTAAGATGATTCTAATGTACAGCCAGGCTTGAGATATAATTACTTAGATGAATAAAGAAAGAAATAATAGAGATGAGTTAGGTCATATTGTCGGGGCTCTTGTCATGGCAGGTTGTGGCATTGGTTTAAAATTTAAAAACAATTTGTGTAGTGACATTTCCATAGCACCTTAAATATCAGTGCCTTTTGATATACCCAATTCCCACACTTTATGTTCAAGTCTAGTATTGTGACTGGCTCATTCACTTATCCATTGAGTCATTTGTTGGAAGTGCCAAAATCAATAGTAAAATTGAGTTCACATCCTTAGGGTGCCCCCAATATAATATATAAAACAAATTTGAGTTTTCACAGGTTTAAGGCCTCTCTTTACTGTTCAGCTCCTTTTAGAAATCTGGTCTGTGTAGATGAAGTGTCTTACTGGGAGACTGTAGCACATACTAATAGAGCTAAAAAGTTTATTCACACAGAGTTTTCTGTTTTCTGTAGGCCTGGCCTCTGTCAGTGTCTGTTCTGAAAAACCACACATAGTTTTTCAAGGGTCCTGGGTAGGTTTTATAAGAGTTCATTTTTTATTTTAACTCTGAATAGAAATAAACTTTAATTGTAGGAGGGGCCTCTAACATTGGAACAAACTTTAAAGATGTATTTTCATGAAAGGTACTTCTTTAATGGAATTTGAGATAATTAGAGCATTTATGATGACATTTAATTTTGTGAAAAGTATAGTGAGCATTTTTATGTAATTTTTCACTTAGAGTTCATGAAAGATTTTCTGTGGAATTGGAGCATCAGGGAAATGATGGCAAAGAATGGGCAGCCTTATTCTGAATATCTACTGCATGGTTTTAAAGCTGTGATTGTGTTTTATTTTAGAGCAATGATAATGAGGAGCGCCTACAAGTTGTTAAACTACTGGCAAAAATGTTTGGGGCAAAGGATTCAGAATTGGCTTCTCAAAACAAGCCACTTTGGCAGTGCTACTTGGGCAGGTATATGATTTTGGTTTCCCATTTAAAAGTAATACATTATTCTACTGACCGTTTTTTTAAGAAACATTATCCACATTTAAACTGTGTTCTCTGGAATCATAAAAATGAAGGATTTTTTATGTTGAAAGTTTTGAAAGTTGTTAATGACTGGCTATATTTATATTTACTCTTTTTAGTCTTTATCCTCAGTAATTTTTAAAAGATAATACATTTTAAAGCTATCTCTTATGGTATTATGACCATGAAGTTAATAATATTACTTTAAGGCAGTGATTAATTCCAACTGAAAATACGTCTTTGGGAGATATAGCCTCTCTACAAATTAATTACAATTAATTAGGTTGTTTGGAGATATTGACAGGATGAGAGTATTCACAGAGTGAATAAAGAAATGACTATTTATATTTCTCTTCCTAACTTCTTTCTGTATTACTCAGTTAAAGGAAATGATGGCCTGGATTCCTTGCATGGTTTGAATGATGCATAAAATCCTTGAAATGGTTGCAGAATTTTGAGTGTGTTTGTGTATGTCACTTTTCTGTGAGAGGTATTCATCCCTGACCTTGAAATATTAAAAGCCCGACAAGTGCCTTGGCCGAAACCTGCTTTGACTCGGAAAAAAAGAGAATTTTTCCCCTCAAATTATTCTCATAACAAATAATGCAGTTAAGTCATAAACAAACAAGATCTGGCCGGGCGCGGTGGCTCATGCCTGTAATCCTAGCACTTCGGGAGGCCGAGGCGGGTGGATCACAAGGTCAGGAGATCGAGACCATCCTGGCTAACACGGTGAAACCCAGTCTCTATTAAAAATACAAAAAATTAGCCAGGCGTGGTGGCAGGCACCTGTAGTCCCAGCTACATGGGAGGCTGAGGCAGGAGGATGGCCTGAACCTGGGAGGTGGAGCTTGCAGTGAGCTGAGATGGCGCCACTGCATTCCAGCCTGGGCAACAGAGCGAGACTCTGTCTCCAAAAAAAAAAAAAAAAAAGATTTAAAGGCCCTGATTTTATATTCTTTGTGTTGAAATATTTGCAATGGTATGACCACTTTCTTTACATTTTAATGAAAACTGTCGGTGATTACTGTAAATTTAATATTTTGGTCTCATTTTTCTGATTTGTTAAAAGAGGATATAAGTTGTGATAAGTGTTTGTTAAGCTTCAGATCTCCAGTCTGATTTCTTGATTCTTATTTAGCTCAATAATTATATTCAGTGAGTCAAGTTAAGCCAACTTTTTTCTTTTAAATACAATGGAAAGTTTTTAGACAGGGAAGAATATCAGTTTAAATTATGCAACTTAATTTAAAGTTTAATATTTTAAAACAAAAATACTTTTACTGTATATGTATTTATTATATCTTTAAATTAAGACTTGGATTAGTCGGGATGTATTTTATTGGTTTTTAGCTGGAGAAATCCTAATGTAAATGTATATGTCACCTTTCTATTATGTTGTAATTTTTCCTTTTAATATTAACAACATAAAACTTACACAGTATTAAATAATACCAACTTTAAGGAGTTAGTATTTTAAAAGACATCTTAGTATATTTATTTTTAATTGTTGTAAGGTGCATGTTTACCTGAGAAATGGTAACGTATATAGGATTGAGTACCTGAATTCAAAACACTCAGGAAGCTGTATGGGACCAGAGGCTAGATTTTACAACTTTTGGGAGGGGAGGTATACTTCATAGAGCATATGCTTTTTTTTTTCTAATTTTTATGAGTAATTTGGTGCTGGTTTTGAAGACTTTTTCCCACTCCTTTATAATGCTAACTTTAGTTTCTTAGGTGTTGAATGATGTAAGATTTGGGAGCCTTTTGATTTCATAGAATTAAGACATATGAAAATATCGAATGGAAAAGTCTTGGCTTCACTTTAATGTTCTTGATACTTAATTTTTTAAAATTACTATTTTACATTCTGTGATAAAGTAATGTATACAGACGGAACATCAGTGGTTGAGAGACAGCTAAACATCATGTGCTTCCTGATGGAAGAACACAGTGCCATCTATGGTATTTTGGTAGTCTGGCAAAAAAAAAAAATTGACCCAAATATAATCAAGTTTTTAGATCTAACTACCAGTTTACAGGATTTAGAAGAGAGAGGAGCCTGTTAATTCACATCAGAATGACACAATTAGCAAAATCTAAATTATGGAATAAAACCATACACATACACAGCAGTTGCTCTAGCAAATTACAGGAAAAAGAGTTGGAGGGAAAACAAAAGATTTGAGGCTTAAGTGACATATCAACCAAAGAATTTTAACTTTTTAGGGATACATACATATTTACAGATGTAATGTAAAAAGTGGCCTTGCCGTTAGTGGCAATGTAATAATGGTGATGATTAATTGGATACTAGTAATTTGGGTACACTTTTAGATTCATGTAATATACTGTAGGGTTTAGTGTGAGATCTGCCATACATTAGTGAATGCCCTATATTTAAAAGGGAATACTTTAGGGAAAGTTTTCTTTCAAACATAGTTTGGGATTTATGATGTTTCTATGAACTATATATGCACGCTTGCATAAATAGATGTATTTGAGAGTATAACGTTGATAGGAATTTTTTGGTCATTCTTATATTTGAGCCAAATGTATATGGTTTATTCAGGTTCCTTAAAATCACATAGTTCTCACAGGAGATTGCCCTAGTTTGTATAGAGTTTCCAGAGCATTCAGACATACATGTGTATCAGAAACTTTGTAAAATGGTTTGGTTCTACTTTGCATTTTCCTTCATAAACTGTTTTTTCTTTAATTAGATAAATGTAAATTGGGTACAGATTTAACACATGTCTGTTTCTCTTATTTTAAAGATCACTCTGTGCTTTTATATTTTATCAGGTTTAATGATATCCATGTACCAATCCGCCTGGAATGTGTGAAATTTGCTAGCCATTGTCTCATGAACCATCCTGATTTAGCAAAGGACTTAACAGGTACTATATATATGTAACAGCAAATATTCTTACATGCTCTTCAGTGGAAAAAAATAAGTTTCATAGGGGGAAAAAAATCCCTTTTTTAGGGGGTGGTAGGTGAAGTCTTGTTTTAGTTTAAGGTCATGGAAGTTGTTCTCTGAAGCTAGATTTTTTTTTTTTTTTTTTTTAAATAGAGACAAGGTCTCGCTATGTTGCCCAAGCTTGCCTAGAACTCCTGAACTCAAGCTGTCCTTCTGCCTTCGTTAAATTAGTTTACCATGACTCACCTAAGTTCTTAAAATATTGAAGAACATTAGTCTTATAATCTAGTCAAAGTCAAGACCTGTTCAAATCCAAATGTCTAAAATAAGTTTAGAATTGTCCTTAAACTAAGAAACTAGTAATTGTTCCTGGAGACAGACATTTTCATAGATGCTTCCAACCTATGTAGGAACTATGCTGTAGAAATTCTAGCTCCAGGCCGAGCACAGGCCAAGGTGGGCAGATGACCTGAGGTCAGGAGATCAAGACCATGCTGACCAATATGAAACCCCGTCTCTACTAAAAATACAAAAATTAGCTGGGTGTGATGGCATGCGCCTATAATCCCAGCTACTCAGGAGGCTGAGGCAGGAGAATTGCTTGAACCTAGGAGGCAGAGGTTGCAGTGAGCTGAGATTGTGCCATTGCACTCCAGCCTGGTCAACAAGAGCGAAACTCTTTATCTCAAAAAAAAAAAAATAATAAAAATAAATAAATAAAACAGCAGATATTTTACCAGTTTCATCCTTTTTGGGAGACATCCCACTTGGAGCTTTCTGATTTCCTACTCACATTTGCAGTGCTTAGACTGCTTGCTCTGAGCTTCTGCTCTACAGCATTGACCTTAGGGCCATCCATTCTTCCTCCCATCTTTGCTCTCCCCTTCCATCCTCCTCCCTTCTTTTTCCCTCCTTTCCTCTTCGTCTGTGTGTGTGTGTGTGTGTGTGTGCGCGCGTGTGTGTGTGTGTCTGTCTGTTTCTACACCTCCCCTTTCTCCTTCCCTTTTTCTCTGGATGTTCCTTTTTCTTTAGCATCCTTTTCTTGTGTTGCTAATGCAGTATTTTCTCTGAGAGTGTCAATGGTAGTTTTTTGGGGAATTTTTCTTTTTCTTCCAAAATGTCTGTATCTGCTATTTGTTTTTTTCACCTTATATTTGCTTTTGTCTTTTTTTCCATGTTAAAGGCTTTCCTCAAATGATTGGCAATCCGAGGCCGTCTGCTCATGATTAAGAGTGGGGGGGCTAAATCAAAAGCTGTTTGGAAAGCCCTGAGTATATGCTTTCCTCAGATGATTGGCAATCTGTGGCTATCTGCTCATGATTAAGAGTGGGGGGCTGAATAAAAAGTTGTAAACTATTTGGAACACTCTGAGTACATGGTTGGGTCTGTCAACTCTGAACTTCACTTTTGGGTGATCAGAGTGAGTTGTTTGTTGGGGAGCCCTTAGTTTAGATACTTCCTCTTCATCCTGTCAAATTTCTAATAGAAGAGTATCTTATCTAGAAGTTAAAGGTGAGTTACTAATGTGTTTGGGAAAAGAATGATGGGTTTCTGCATTCACATTTCAGATTAGTTGTCACATAATCCCCTTTTGGGTATGGTATCCATGCCCTCAACCGTTTGGGGTCCCCCAGTTTAGAGCTACTGTTTTATATTTTTATTATAGTATTTATCTCCAGACTTCTTTTGGTGTGGAATAGGGGCAATCTCCTTGATGGATTTCTCAAACAGCCTTCACCCAGTCCTTCCTTCTCTTTCTTGTTTTAAGATCCAGAAGTTCTTGTTGCTAGTTCCTATGCCTTTTGAAGAGTGTAGTGTATATTGAGTTGGTTGCTTAGTTGTGATTTTTAAATTGTTTTTTAAGAGACAGGGTCTTACTCTGTTGCCCAGGCTGATTTTGAGTTTTTTTATTGAAATATTTAAATCATGTTTTTCAGTTATTAAGTAAAACCAGACCCCTGCTTTTTTGCTGTTGATAATGTGTAGCAGTGTGCACCATTTTGATTTGTACATGGCTAAATATAATTTCTCTTTCATTGAATTTGCTGTCATGTTAGGTTACATAGGCCGCAAAGGATTTATACTGACTGAGTAGGAGAGAGGCAGTGCTGGAAATATCCTGCCAATGTATACGTTTCCTTCTTAGGCTCATATTGGCTTCCCATCTCCTGTTTCCCAGTAGCCTTAGAGTCAGTCATTTCTTGCTTTTTAACTTCTACTCACTGTTGTTACAGATGAGGGCTTGCGGTATCTCATTCTATAGAAGATTCTTTCTTTCTCCCCTACCTGAAATATGATGGCAGGTTTCGGAGGTTTTCACTGCTAGATAAAGTGATAAAAGTATAAGAGTAATAAAGCAATCCTTGTTTTTGTTTGAAAGAGTGAGGCTTGAGGCTGGGCACGGTGGCTCACGCCTGTAATCCCTGCACTTTGGGAGGCTGAGGCGGGCAGATCGCTTGAGGTCAGGAGTTTGAGACCAGCCCAGCCAACATGGTGAAACCCCACCTCTACTAAAAAATACAAAAATTAGCCGGGTGTGGTGGTGCACGCCTGTAATCGCAGCTACCCGGGAGGCTGAGACAGGAGAATTGCTTGAACCTGGGAGGCGGAGGTTGCAGTGAGCCGAGAGATCGCGCCACTGCACCCCAGCCTGGGCGATAGAGCAAGACTCGTCTCAAAAAAAAAAAAAAAAAGTGAGGCTTTGATTTTTTTTTTTTTAGTAGTTTCAATCACATCTTCAATTATTTTCTTTTAAACCCCATATACCCTGTTCCATTTTACGTTTCTCCAGCTTCATTCCTGACTAGCAGGATCATTTCACTTTATCCATGTGAACCTTATACTGTAGTGCTTCTCAACCTTATCAGACCCAGTACCTCCCTTTTTAAGCAAATAATTTGTAATTCTCCCTTTGAGATCCTTAAATAAAATGAATAGATAAAGCAATCCACTTAAAAAGTTAAAAAATTAATTGCCCTATTTGTAATATACAGGAGAAACAAAAGGGAAGTCATTTATAATAAAGTAGTATATATTGTAATATTTAAATGTTTGGATATGACATACAGAGATAACATGCCTCCACAAGTTTCTCACTTAATTGTTCTCTGCCACAGGGGGATATGGAAAGCTCTGTGAATCCTAATTGATAAGGTATTTGGATGACTACCTGAACAGCTAACTCAGATTTATCTATATTTTAGAGAAAATATCAGAGTCTGTTCTACAGTTTCTTTTTTTAACTTAAAAAAAGAAGTGTAATTAGCTTAAAATGTACAGATCCTGAGTGTTCAGTTTGATATTTGAAGAGAGTGAATTTCCATGATGCCAAAAAGTCCCCCTATATCCCCTTCCAGTTAGTTCTCTCACCATTTTCTGGTTTCTATTTCTGTAGGTTAGTTTTGCCTGTTTCTGAATTTCATATATGTTGAGTCATACAATGTGTACTATTCTTTTTGAGGGTGGGGAATGGAGAGAGATCTGGCTGCTTTCACATAACATGTTTTTGAAATTTATCCTGTTTTGTTAATTTATTCTTTATTATTATTCCGTTGTATGAATATACCATAATTTGTTTACCCACTTCTTCTTTTGATGGTTATCTGAGTTGTTTCTGATTTGGGGCTATTAATAGTGATTACTGTGAATAGTCTTATACAAGTATTTCTGTGGGCTTATGTTCTTATTTCTTTTTGAAAACAGTAATTGCTGGTCATAGTGTAGATACATGTTTAACTTTATAAGAGACAGTGAAAACAGTCTTCATATTAGTTATACTGTTTTACATTTGTACCAGCAATGAATGAGAGTTCCAGTCATTTAGCGTCCTTGACAACATTTTGTGTTTTCAGTCTTTTTGTTTTTAACCATTCTTACAGGTTCTTCAACTATTTTAAATGTTTTCAGTGTTCTTTCTGGAAATAAGCTTGTGTATTGTTTTCTTTCCCATTTGGGTTTCATCCTTTTCCTTTGTCCTGTGACATTTACTTGTTGTCCATCTGCCAAAATTTTGTTGACACATCTCTCGCTGTGATCTCTTGTTGTGATCTCTTCTCTTGTTATTTGTCCCTTTTAAAAAACTTTTTTTTTTTTTTGAGACAGTCTCGCCCTGTCACCCAGACTGGAGTACAGTGGCACGATCTCAGCTCACAGCAACCTCCGCCTCCTGGGTTCAAGCGATTCTCCTGCCTCAGCCTCCCGAGTAGCTGGGACTACAGCTGTGTGCCACCACACTTGGCTAATTTTTTTGTATTTTTAGTAGAGACGAGGTTTCACCGTGTTGGCCAGGCTGGTCTCCTGGCCTCAAGTGATCCACCTACCTCATCCTCCCAAAGTGCTGGGATTACAGCTGTGAGCTACCATGCCTGGCCTTTAAAATTTTTTTTTTTTTTTTTGAGATGGAGCTCTGCCCTTGTTGCCCAGGCTGAAGTGCAATGGTGCGATCTCCGCTCACCGCAGCCTCTCCCTCCCGGGTTCAAGTGATTCTCCTGTCTCAGCCTCCCAAGTAGCTGGGATCACAGGCATGTGCCACCACCCCTGGATAATTTTGTATTTTTAATAGAGAAGGGGCTTCTCCGTGTTGGTCAGGCTGGTCTCGAACTCCTGACCTCAAGTGATCTGCCCGCCTCGGCCTCCCAAAGTGCTGGGATTACAGGCGTGAGCCACCACACCTGGCCAGGTTAGTGAATTCTTAATCAAGTTCCCAATCTACCAAATGGAGAGGAGGCTGTTATTACTCAATTGGATGTCACGGCTCTTTTTTGACTGAAGAACTAATCTTCTTTCTTCCTTCCCTTTCTTTCTGGGCTCTTAATTTTCTTGAAACTTCTATGTAGGTATTGTTTTGCTACGGCTTATTTTCAAGGGTATCATGCAGTGTTTTAAAAATATTTTAGTTATTAAAATTTCCACTGTAATAAAATGTTATCTTTCAGAGTATCTTAAAGTGAGGTCACATGACCCTGAGGAAGCTATTAGACATGATGTTATTGTGTCAATAGTTACAGCTGCTAAAAAGGATATTCTTCTGGTCAATGATCACTTACTTAATTTTGTGAGAGAGAGAACATTAGACAAACGAGTAAGTATGAATAAATATTACTAAGTTTTCATTTTTAATACTTGAAGTTTAACAATATTTGAAAATATATTTAAATATATATATTTAAATTAGCCTTTTTTGGGGGTATGGAGGCATTTTAATATTTAAAATTACCTTTATGAGGTTTTACTTTCTGTTACATTAAATTGTATCAGTTTTTCTTCATTAAAGATATTTGTTCTAATCCTGAAGATAAGACAGCTCTTAATGGTAGTCAATGTTTATCCTGTATACCAATGTTAATGATAAGGGACTTTTGTAAAGGCCTGAGATACAACTTCTCTTATGTTGTTGACTCTTCTTTTTCTTTCTCCTTTCAGGGCTGTTGTTATATGGGTATGAATTGGTAGTTGTCTAGCTGGTTGTATTATAATCAACATGGAATAGAAAATGAAAGATGTTTTCAACTTAGCAAAGCTAAACCCGATAGAGCACCATGCTTCTAGCCTATTTTCTGTGTCCTCAAGCCAGCTTTTTTTGAATGAGTACCCACTAGCTCCACTCATTAATCAGTGAACTTGAGAGGACTGTATCTTGTTATGTTTGTGTTTCATACTGCATGGAATATATTAGGCACTCAGGAAATACTTTAATGAATGTTCATTCTGTTCCCCTCCTGATTGCCATAATGGCATCTAAGCCTCATTTGGGCATAAGAGTAATTTTGGTGAAGGATGAGACTTTTTGACTTATTTAAGTGCTAATTATCAAAGAAAGTGGGAGGCCTGCCTATTGGTTGTTGGAATATCTTTGACTAGGTAAATTCTTTAAAACTTTGTAGGCCAGGCGCAGTAGCTCACATCTGTAATCCCAGCACTTTGGGAGGCTGAGACGGGTAGATCATGAGGTCAGGAGATCAAGACCATTCTGGCTAACACGGCGAAATCCCGTCTCTACTAAAAATACAAAAATTTAGCTGGCTGTGGTGGCGGGTGCCTGTAGTCCCAGCTACTCGGGAGGCTGAGGCAGGAGAATGGCGTGAACCTGGGAGGCAGAGCTTTCAGTGAGCTGAGATTGTGCCACTGCACTGCAGCCTGGGTGACAGAGTGAGACTCCGTCTCAAAAAAAACATCGTAACGGGTTGATCATGCCATCTCCCTTGTTTAATACTCTCGTTGATAATGCTGGTTGTGCGTGGAGGATAAATGGGCAAGAAGCACATGGTTTTCCCTTCAAATCTATAGGTATCCAGAACAATTTACTTTAACCGATAAATTTAGACTAATCTTTATTGAATATTTCGTTGTGGTATTAATTAGTGAAAAGGGCCAAAAGGCATGAAGAGGGAAAGGATATTTGCATTGTTCATAGGATAGTAGCCTTCTAAATACCTTTTTTCTCAGCTAGACTTAGAATTTGAGCTGTTTTTGTGTATTGTTGGGATCATAATGTATATTTTTGATCATCATGTTATGTTGTGTGGTTGCTTGGTTCATTCATATAAAAATTGAGCACTGAAAAATAATTGACTATATACATGTTCTTGGTAATATTAGAATATGATGTATCTTTAAATTCTCTTTGAAGAAGAGGGAATTAAGAGTTAGATACAACATAGGGAGTTAGAGATACAAACTTTTTATAAACAAATTGAAGTCTTATTTATTTTTTGAGACAAAGTCTCCCTTTGTCACCCAGGCTGGAGTGCAGTGGTGCCATCACGGCTCATTGCATCCTTGACCTGGGTTCCAACAGTCCTCCCACCTCAGCCTCCTGAGTAGGTGGGACTACAGGCACATCCCACTATGCCTGGCCAATTTTTTTTTTTTATTAGAGACAGGGTCTCACTATGTTGCCTAGGCTGGTCTCGAATTCCTGGTCTCAAGCCATCCTCCCACCTCGGCCTCCCAAAGTGTTAGGATTACAGGCATGAGCCACCATGACTGGCCTGAAATTTTATAAGACCTGTAGAAGTCTTTTATTTCAATATGTAGTTGGTGGATGAATGAGATAAGAACTATTCTTAATATACTGTAATTAAGTGAAAGAAAAACCAAGGGAATAATTTGTTGCTATGAATGACAGACCATAGCAAAAGAAAAAGGACCACGAAGGAAAAAATTAATAATCTCTGCAGATTCATGATGTTTTCAACATTACCAGCTTCCTTTTGATTACAGTGCTGTGTTTATGTAAAATTAAAGAATGAACTTATTCTAAGATAATTAATGCCAGATGCACTGTAACAAATATACACTTGTTTAAAAAAAAGTTGAATACATTTCCCTTATACTTCAACTCAGTCCCAGATGTACAGAATGGACCACTGATAAGTATTTTTACATTCAGCATTTGATAAAGCCAATATCATATATGCCTTTAATACATCTTAATTACTATTATTTGTAATAGTGTAAGTATGCTCAATATAGACCACAATTTAGAAAAAAATTATGAGGGATGGGTCCCAGTTTATCCATTTAATTCTGTCTTTGTCTTTTAATGTTTGGTTTCTTGAGCTGGCTGCAGTGGCTCACGCCTGTAATCCCAGCACTTTAGGAGGCTGAGGTGGGAAGATTGCTTGAGGCCAGGAGTTCGAGACCAGCCTTGGCAACATAGACCCTGTTTCTACAAAAAACAAAAATAAAAAATTAGCTAGGTGTGGCATTGTATGCCTGTAGTCCCAGCTACTCTGGAGGCTGAGGTGGGAGGATTACTTGAGCCCAGTTGTTCGAGGCTTTGGTGAGCTGTGATTGCACCACTTCACTCCAACTTGGGCAACAGAGATCCTGTCTCTAAAAATGCATGAACAAAAATTTTGGTAGCTTGTTTTTCCTCACCAATTTTAAGTCACAGTATGTAGAGTATGATTAGCTTTTGTTTTCAGGCATAGATGATAGGTTTAAGACATTAAAGCATTAAAGTTCTTTACACATGTTGATTTTTCTCCCATACTTTACATGGTAGAAATATTTATGTGATAGTTGTGTGTTTTTTTTTTAATAAATGTAGTAATTATAAATTGATATTTAGTATCTGAGACTTAAAAAAATGTATAAAGGGAAGGAAAACACAAAACTAGGAAACTAGACTTTCCTTAATTTATGTAATGGAAGCCTTTTTACATTATAAATAAAACTTTTTGTTTTTAAGTGGAGAGTACGCAAAGAAGCCATGATGGGACTTGCCCAAATTTATAAGAAATATGCTTTACAATCAGCAGCTGGAAAAGATGCTGCAAAACAGATAGCATGGATCAAAGACAAATTGCTACATATATATTATCAAAATAGTATTGATGATCGGTAAGTTAAGGACACTATAAATATTTGGTGACTTTGAATGTTATATAACTTGATTTATTGTTTTATGCAAACTATTTTCTTTATGACCTTACACTCCTTCCTCAGTTTTTAGTACAAGGTAATGGTAGTGAGTGACTGGGCTCATTCCCACCCAAGCCATAAATGAAGCAGTAATGTACATATAACTTTAGGGATGGGTACAGGTTTTACGTTCCATTTTCGTATACTGTATTTGAACAGTAATATCTAAAAATAGGTATGTGTATAGTTATAATTTTAGTTCATAGGTAATTGTGTTACAAGGATCTTCATTAATTTTTTCAAAGAAAACTTTAAAAACCTGTTGAATTTTACACATTTAAAAACAATTTCTATTGAAGGCTAAAAAACAGTTTATAAATTTATATAAAAAACACATTATCTGAATATAATCTTAATATTTTTTCCATTCCAGGCTAAGATTAGATCTTGTATGGACTGCAGTCATTTATTAGTTAATAGAGCTCTAAATCCTGCTTATAGTCTGAAATGATTTGATAGGTTATTAGTGGAGACCAAATGATTTTGCCTGTAGCAGATCAGAATGAGAAAATTAAGAAGCAGGTCACACTAAAATTTTAAGAGGCGTGGATACTAAAAACTGGATTATCTATGAAACTTTATAGTTGTTTTTATAAAATTGAAGTTGTACTTTTTGAGGGTATGGCATCAGTGCACAAAGAATTACATTATGATTTTGTAGGACTTTTTTTAGTACTTTTAGCCAGGTCTGTTTTCATGATGATGCCTATGAAAATGCAAAAGAATCTTAAGAGTTTCTTTAGTTTTGACTTAGAAATTTAGAACTTGGCATTTGAAAGGACCTGGCATATTTTAAAACTCTGTATTATACAGATAAAGAAAAAATCCCTGGTACATAATGTGCCCAACATCCTGAAGATGGTAGTTGTCTTAGCTGGGTGTAGGGCTGTTTTCAGTACATCCAGCTAAATCCTGTTTTGGTCCCCTTCTATCTACAGATAGAAGGTTTTGATTTGGAAATCTCATTTCCACTCAGAGCGGCAGGAACTTCTTTAATATATGTTCTTTACATAGTTTTAGAATTTTATATACAACTTTAGAACATTAGAAAAAAATCAATACAATGCCTTCTCTGCTTTTTTGTAGACTACTTGTTGAACGGATCTTTGCTCAATACATGGTTCCTCACAATTTAGAAACTACAGAACGGATGAAATGCTTATATTACTTGTATGCCACACTGGATTTAAATGCTGTGAAGTATGTTTCAAATATCAAATTCTGTTCTTTTCATCCTTTGCAATATATTGGATTTTATGGAAAAGAAACTACAAACACCTGTATTTTAAAATGTAATCTATGTAGTGTAAACGTTGTTTAAAGGGTTATGTCGTAGTACTTGGCTATTTTTTCAGAAAGTACCACTTTAAACATGAGACTAAGCCATTACAAGCAATTGAAAAATAGAGCTGATTGGCATGAAATCTTTTAGGATTTGAGTTTTCTATTCATATTGTTGGTGTCTCAAGAAACGTTGATGTACCTATTCTTTTTTATTTGTTTTCCTTAAGGCATTAGAAACATTCATATTATGAAAATACTACCTTTTTATTCTCACTTGGTGTACTGATGTGCATTACGGTGGAGAGCAGTAGGCTGCAAATTTTGTGCTGCATAGCCTGAGCAGCACCGTGTTATAGTTTGACATAAGAGTAAGCACAAATATATTTTTATTACTGCATGTCATTCAGAAAGTACTTTTGGGTGTTTAGGTAAGGTGGCATTGGTGTGTTAGACATGGAAAAGACATTGCTAGTCTAATTGAATCATACTAAGGGTTAGGAAATTGAAGTCTTAGAGATTTGCTTTACGTTTTAGGAAATGTAGACCCTGAGTATTCCAGCAAATGTAGTTTACAAA